>NW_024962252.1:86998946-87496004 GCF_019238085.1 Lagopus leucura | reverse complement strand
CGGGCGCGGGCGGCGGGTGCCGCGCGGGGGCGGGGGCGGGCGGCGGGGCCGGGCCGAGCGCAGGGAGGTTTACCGGGCGGCGCCGTTTAAGCGGGCGGGGACCCGCGGGGCTCCGCCGGCGGCAACGAGCCCCGCGTCCCCTTCTCCGCCCCCCGGCCAGCCCCGGGAGGAGCCGATCCCTGTGCCGGGCAGAAAGGCGTGAGGTGCGCAGCGCTCGGGGCTGTCCCTGCTCCGCTCCCCGTTCAGCTCACGCACATCTCTGCGTCCGGAACGGATCCGGCTCCTTCTGCTTTCCTTTCAGCCGTTGGGCACCGCAACTCTAGCCGAGGCCTTTCTCAGACCGGGAAGGCTGGACTGTGTGCAATAATTATCGCTCCTGGTTGTGTTTGTGCCTGCAGTCTCACCTCCTTCCATTTCTAGAACGTTTGACAGCATGCCACAATCCCCTTGAGTTTTAAATTCCTCCCACTCGCCCTCTATTATCCCCTAAATTCCCGTCATCAACCGATTGCCACTGTCAAAACCTCCTTGAAGTCAGCTTCAGTGATTGGATTCCTTCCTCTTTTTCATTACACTGCCAAACGAAGTAAGGATAAGTAATTTTTTCACCCTAAATCACCATTGACTGCTTTTTAATCATCAAGGTGTCTGCGTGGACACCTGTACATGTGTTCTGTTGTGCTCTGCTGTAGTTTCTTTCCTGGTGTTGGGAACCAGCCCAACTCCCTCCATCTTCCTTAAACACTGTTTTTACATTCATGGAGTCACAGAGTCATTGCAGTTGGAAAAGTGCACTAAGATCATCGTGTCCAACTGGCAGCCCATCACCACCACACCCAAGTCCAGTCTCCTGGGCACTCCTTTGTCATCCAGGAACAAACAAAGATAACTGCACATGACTCAGGTTGCTCAGAGAGGTTGTGGGAGGGACATCCTTGTGTAGGATCCAATGGGGGTAAAGTCCTCAGCAACTGTTGGATCCCCACGGCTGCCTATGATTTGAACAGGAAGCCTCTCGAGGTTCCGTCCCCCCTCAGTTTAAGCTTATAGGATCATAGAATGGTTTGGGTTGGAAGGGACCTTTAAGGTCATCTAGTTCCAACCCCTGCTATAGACAGGAAATCCAGTTTCTCTGGTTTCTTCTTTCTCAGTTCTTTTGTAGGCCTCAGGAAGAGTGGGAAAAAAATATATATATTTATGCTATTTCACATCTTAAAATTTGCTGTAGATCTCAGTGACATTCTGAAGAAGAATGGAAATACACCTTCTGAACCAGTGGGAAAGCAGTGTGCAGTGTTACAGGCATCCAGCTGCCGTGGAGGCTTTCCATGTCTGGGACAGGCAGCATGAGAGAGAGGGATTTGCTGCTAGAACCAATTTTACAAGCAGTTCATAGCATAATCCCAGCTTTATGAATGCAGGACACTGCATGATCCTGATAGAGTCATTTTACACATCTAGCTGCAAGTTTCCCTGGATTTGTCAAGATAGATTTGATCTCTGAAGAGTTTAGCTGATACCTTAGTCTCACTCTTAAGTACTGAAGAAGCTGAAGGCATAAATCCTTTTACATGCAACCAGGCCTCTGTCACTGTGTGTAAGGCTTTTTTCCACGCTCTGTTGCAGTGGACAGTTGCTTTCTTTGACAGTCATGCCCAACTATCAGGAAACGATCCAAAGGATGGAACACCTCCTCTGCGAGGACAGGCTGAGAGCTGGGGCTGTTCAGCCTGGAGAAGGGAAGGCTCCAGGGAGAGCTCAGAGCAGCCTTTCAGTATTTAAAGGGGAGGGACGTAAGAAAGAAGGGGACAGACTCTTTAGCAGAGTATGTTGAGATAGGACAGGGGGAAGTGATTTCAAACTAAAAGAGGGGAGACTTAGATTGAACACAAGGAAGACATTTCTTAAATAAGGGTGGTGAGACACTGGCACAAGTTGCCCAGAGATATGGTAGAAACTCCATCCCTGATGACACTCAAGGTCGGGCTGGACAGGGCTCTGTGCACCTGATGGAGCTGTAGGTGTCCCTGTTCATTGCAGAGGGGTTGGACTAGATGGCCTTTGAGGGTTCCTTCCAACTCAAACACCTCTATGGTGCTATGAACATATTTACCACTGACAGTTAAGTGTTTAACTAATGCTCAAGTCGAGTTTACTTCCACAAGTCTATCATCAAATAATCATCATGCTTTTACCTCTTTCTTTTTAGAATACTTTCTCCCGGTTTAGAAAGTAAAACAGATCTTTCTTTTCTGTTGGATGTAGGAGTGATGGGGAAACCACTTATTCTGTGTGAAACAGAAATAAAGCATTCGGTAACAGAAGGAAACAAAACATCTGATAAATGCAAGCCATGAAGATATCAAAGCGGTTCTTTGCGTTTGGGATTTTGGCGTGCATAGTGTTTTACGTCGCATACATGAAATGGCACTTGGATTCCAAAGCGCTTGTGGCAGCAACGGAAGGAATTGCTGAAAGCACTGGAGACAAACTGAACCGTCAGGCGCTGACCGCAGATCTCTCAGTCTTCTATGGAATCATGTTTGATGCGGGAAGCACAGGAACTCGCATCCATATTTTTAAATTTACACAGCAGCCAAAAGGTACGGCTTGTGAATGGCGCAATATGCAAACTCCTCCATAAATTGTGGTGCAGCCTACTGATGGTTCTGTTCTAGGGAGTACTTGCACAAATGTGCTTCAGCTTTCTCTAGAGCCGCCAAGGGGGACCCATGCTGCCTTGCCTGCACGTTCATGTAATTGTCTATCCTGCAGCTTTCCAAAATGCTTAGGTCTCGCTCTTTGCTGCCATTGCAAATGGTGGTAAAACTTCCACTGACTTTTGTTAGAGTCAAATTTAGCCAGAGCTGAGCATGCTGAAACATGTGGCCCTTGTTACCTGTGTAGTTTGGAAGGCTGCATATAACGGGGTTATATAAGGGGTAAGGGATTAGAGAGAACTTGTACCATAGCCTCCCCAGGGAGGTGGTTGAGTCACCATCCCTGAATGTTTTTAAAAACCTTTGGATGTGGTGCTCAGGGGCATGATTAGCGGAGGGTTGTTAGTGTAGTATGGTTAGGTCGTGGTTGGACTCAATGATCTTTAAGGTCTTTTCCAACCTGAACAATTCTATGATTCTGTCATCTAATGATGTGTCTGATGTGTGCAAAAAAATGCACGTATTGTGCACACCAACACAATCAGCTTTAACAAATAGTTTTGTAGAGAGCTAATTCCACAGCAGGGGCTGTGTTTAACAGTTTTGATGGCCTTTGATAGTTCTTTAAGCAGAGGCTTCAGTTTATTCTCATTAGTGCCTAATGATATAATTTGTACTATGGTTTTCTTTTTGTGTATCCAAATGATTTGTACCAGTACTTATTTTGGAATACTGCTTTTGAACAGAGACTCCCAAGTTAACCCATGAGACGTTTAAAGCGCTGAAGCCAGGTCTGTCTGCATACGCTGATGATGTCGAAAAGGTATTCTTGTTTCTCTTAGAGTTCACGTGCCCTAAAGCCTCCTGTTCTTGATATGCCATGCAGATCATCTCTGCTGAACTGTCTCAGATCAGTCTCCAAATGATACAAACCCACAGGAAAAATTGGTCAGCTGTCAGAGGATCAAGGAACCAAATGCATCTTATCCTGCTCGCTTATATCAATTAAGAAGAGCTGATGCTTTTCTTATCCCTGCCTTAATATTTTCTGTGTGCTTAAGAATATGACAAAAGAGCGAGGTTGCATTGGAGCTGAGCCATCTCCAAAAGGGACTAGAAGTGGATTCTCAGGGGAAGAATCAAAAAAACCCAACAGGCCAAGTATCAAGTCACTGCCTCCCTCATCTTCTGACTCACAGGGATGTGGAGACTTGCTGAGCCAGACATGAACACAGCTCATAGTGTTTTATTAGCCCCAAAGGGCTTTATTGCCCAAGGATTTATCACATTGATTTTGATTTTTGTAGCCAAACCTCTGGTATTGTTTGGCAGTGGCACTGTTTGAGAGTGAGTTTTTTTGTTTTTGGACTTGCTGATGGATAAACCCAGTTAGATCTATATGCCTTCTGGCTCCTTTTGGTCTTTACTTCTCCCTGTTCCACACTTAGATTCCTCTGATCACCCTTTTGCCCTTCCAAGAAAGGCGAATCTTAAGAGTTTCTAAGATACTTTTTTGGGGGTTCTTTCTCTGCTCACAGAGTGGACAAGGAATAAGAGAGCTCCTGGAGGTGGCAAAGAAGGAAGTTCCTATGGAACTCTGGAAGTTTACTCCTCTGGTCCTGAAAGCTACAGCTGGCCTGCGGTTGCTGCCAGGAGAAAAGGCTCAGAAATTGCTGGATAAGGTACTGTTTCTTGTCTTTCAGTTTCCTTTCCAGAAATTCTATGACAATATTTGTTCCTTTCTGTGTAAAGCACATGCTCCTTTATGCTTCGTATGTATGAGTCATTCCTGTCATTTTACTCTGAAAGCGCTGCACAGTCACCTGATCTCAGATGGGTTCAGATTAAGTAATTGTATGAGTACAGACATAGAGGAATAATGACAGCTCCAAATAAGCCTGGAAACAACATGCAACATAACAAGCATAATGTGATACTTCTAACAGAAATCAGAGACTTGTTGGTGCACGGGTTTGTTGGTGGTTTTGACCAGAATCCTGCTGTTCTGGGAAAAGCTCTCCTGTTTGATTTGTCGTGTTATCAGCCTGCTGCTGCAAGGTTCCTCTGCTCTATATTGGTTAGAAATAATGTGAATTGTATTTACAGGCACATAAAATGTTTGATATTTTAAACCATGACAAGTATTTTAAAAAATAAAAATATTATGTCCTAGATCTTACAGGTGCTGGAAAATTTAGTGCCCTAAATGTACTGTTTTTCTAAGCAGTGATTGGAAGGAAGAAATGTATGGTGGTTTAAACCAATATTGTCCATATTGTTCTTTGCTGCCTACAAGACAGTCTGTTCTTTTTTCCATACCAAATTTCAGCTGGAACTAATGCAACTCTTAAAGTGGTTGCTTTAGGAGACACAAGAAACCTAGGGTCTTACTGCCTCTTGTAGGGTGCAGTGCAGACTTCTAACAGCCAACATGTTAACAAATGCCATCCCCTGGGCATTTCTGAAACCATGAGTGTCCATTTCCTTTCTCTCCTTTAGGTATTCATACCCCATGTGTTGCTCACTGCAAGAGTGAAATGTTACCAGCATATCTACCACCATACCCTACCCATGTTATCAGCATTTCTGAGCAGTCTTCATGTTTGAACACCCACCTGTCTGTTCTGTCTCTTCACCAAACTGCATGTAAATCACTGACTTTCTATAGTTTAGCACAGCCTGATGCTTACTGAGCTCTTGAACTTAAGGAATCCTGCCCAAGAAAAGGAACACTTGTGTAAAACCAGAGTTTAAACAAATACCCTTCCTTTCAAATGGAAAGAAAAAGATTTCTCTGAGTGTAGCTTTTATTTGAACTACAGGTGAAGGAGATTTTTCAGGCTTCCCCCTTCTTCGTGAGGGACAACTGTGTGTCGATAATGAATGGAACTGATGAAGGTAGGTTTACTTCTGAGGAACTTTTCTGCAGTTCTTGAGATTCCTACTGCACTGTGGCAGGACCTCACTGAGGATAGTAGGAACCTGTAAGTAGCAGGTTTGATAGTTTTTATACTGCCTCAGGCTGTGCCTGCCAAAGAGATTTCGTGCTCCATTTTCTGAGTCCTGAATTCTGTCCTGACTTTAAAGGTCTGAGTGCCAGGCAGCTCCTGTGGGATCAGCAGGAGGCCGCTGGGCAGTCAGCACTTCAGGAAGGTTTTTTGTATATCTGCTTGTTGAGATGGGCTTCAACAACTGCTTCTGCACACCCTGCTTTGGATTATACTCATCTGAGCTTGCTGGAAATATTTGATTACAACTGATCTAATAACTGTGATTGTGAATTGAACGTGAAAAAAAAAGTTATATAGAGAAAATAACTATTAAAGTACACTGATGTTTATCAAAAAAGAGCTGAGGACAGAACCCAGAATCAGTCTTCACTTGAAGTGATTCAAAGGAGAATTTCTAAATTGTGGGTTACTTAGTGTTGAAGTGTTTTTAACTTACTTAGAAGCAAAACTTGAAAGTAGCTGCTGATTTGGACTGCTTATGAGTTTCTTTTTTACTGCTTCATGGAAGAAAGACACTAATTGTCTTCATTTTAAGTTCATAGTTCTAACAGTTGGTTTAGCCAAGGTTGAACAAGAACTTGTTCCTCAGTGTGCCTTAATTTTAACCAAATGGATAAATATTTTAATTTGTTAACATAAAGGCCATTAATTCACCTAATTCCTAGAGGAAAGGTTTACAAAACAATAAAAGGACAGAAACTGTGTGGTTTGCAGAAGTGCCTTGAGGAAAACAGGAAAAATATAAACACTGAAAAGATGAAAATTCTTAACATTCAAAAGAAAAATCAAATGCCTCACATCAAACAAAAGCTTGCCAATGGGTATTTTTCTAGAAAATGAACAATGTGAATGTAGGTAATTTCCTTATTACATAGCTAAGGACTGAAGCCACTGAAGCCTTTGGGACTTCAAACTGAGGTTTTTGACCAGTGAAGAACCACGTTCTGTAGGCATTTTGTATACAGGGCTTCTCCTCCTAGCACCACATAAGCTCTGGTGTGGAAGGTCATTCTATTTGTTCCAGGCATCTAATTTTGGCTTTTGATGGACATTGACAGTTGTGGAAGCAATGGCTTTGCGGCAAGCTGGGTCAGAGTAGCTCAGCAGAACCAATTCTGTTTGCTCCTCTTCGAAGTCCTTCCTGCTCAGTTCTCAGCTAGATATTGTTTGGGAACTTTGTATTAGAAATTGTCCATTTGTGAAACAGGGGCAAAGGAGCTTGTGACCGATAGTCTTTGGTGTCTCTTTCTGTGCTTAGATGACTAGCTGTGGTTTGCTATTGTTTTGTTTAGATGGTGCAGTGAAAGCATGTGAGAAAACCTTAAAATACCTCCAGCTAAAAAGATACTAAAGCAGGAGCACCTTGTTGTATGGCTCATCTTAGTTGTTACTGTTGGATAAAATGAAGCTATGTGATCTAACAGTGCATCCTCTGAATCTCTTCCTTGTTAGGTATTTCAGCCTGGATCACAATAAATTTTTTAACAGGTATGTTTATATGAGCATATCTATGAAAATATGCCTGATGCTGTGAAATGTATACTGTCTTCTGCCCCTGTATAGTGTTTGTTCATTCATTGGCTTGGAGAAAGAAGGATCTAGGATTAAGTCATCAGTTGTTTTTGGCCTGGACCACTTAAGTTATTAGGATTGAGGAATTTAATCCCTTTCCCTTGATGTTCATGTAGTCGTTCTTCGAGTTTCTTATAAGGTAACAGAGCATTTAATTCCTTTTAACAGTTCCCCACAAGCTCTGTGTTTTTTAGTAATTTTCTAGAACTGCTTGACAGTTGCACAGTGTGAAAGTAGTGTTGTACTTTCCTACAGATTTATAAGATAGAAGTCAGTGTTTACACATAGGAAGGGATGGCTGTAGAAAAACTAAGCTGAAGTCTGCTCTGGCAATAAGCAGACCAGTCTGCCTTCCAAGCACTCAGCACAGTGTGCAGAGCCTTACGACAAGTGCTGTAAAGCTTTTTTGCTCACGGGAAGTATCAGAAAGGTTAATGATCTTCCAGCATTATCTCTCATGAGCTATATATTCCAGTACTTGGCACACACTGAGGTTGTCAGGAAGGTGTGTTTGAAAGATTGATCTGAGAAGAGTTGGATTTAAATGAGAAGTATGGGTTAGCAGCAAGAAGAATTCCGAGGGAGGCCAGTCTGTCAGGCCAGCTCTTCATTCTGTCATCCCCTTGGCTTTATGAAGCTACAAAATACTGCTGTGAGACCAGGGAGAGATGGCCAGGAAAACCACGTTCTTTTGCATTTCAAAGTGGTTATGAGAGTGAAGTTTGCAAAAGGGTCCTTGCATCCACTGAAAAATGTTTAGGATTCCAGTAACCAAAGCTGCTGTAATTAGGGCTTGAACAGCCATCAGGGAAATAACACAGACTGTGCCACTTGGAAGATTTTCATGTCACCCTCATAAAGCACAGGTAAATGACTAGCAGTCAGTGTTATGATCTAGTGCTGGCTGGAAGCTGACCAATGAAGTTAGATTGTCATTCTGCTTTACGCTCTACTTCTGGTTTTATTCCTTGCTTCATTCTCACTGTGTCCACTGTGGCTTTATCTGTTCTGTCACATATTTTAGGTAGCTTAGATGATCCGCAGAAGAGAAGTGTAGGAATGCTGGATTTGGGTGGTGGATCAACGCAGATCACCTTCCTTCCACGCACTGAGGTAATGTGAACACTGTATGGAAATGTTGGTGCAGAAATCAGTAACTGCTCAGGTTTAGAAACAGGCCAAGGGTGTGACGTGAAGCCTTGCTTCTGACAGAAGAGCCCTTATCAGTTGGTCACATACACCTTGTTACAGGCAGTAATGGAGGCATTCACATCCTGCTGGTTGTCTTGTTCCAACTCCATGGGTTGGTGCATGCGGTGAAACTGCCAGGGCTGCTTTGTGTCAGGGGCAATACAGCATCCTGAGAGTGTTAATCTTTGACTCTCAGTTTGCTCTGGGTAAAGTGAAGACCTCAAAGGGAATGCTGTTAATGAATCCAAGCCTGACATTTGCCTTATATTGTGTTTTAAGAACATAAGATTCCTTCTCCATCCTTGTTTCTAGCTTTCCTGAGTTCACTGTTTTGCAAATGAATGCAATGAATGCTTTCTTAGGAGCAACTCTCATTATGCAGTTAGAAATACATGCTGATGTTTGTCATTTCAGCTTCCTGTGTTCCTGTGGTGGCATTATTTTAGGTGTTCAGTGAGCAGGAAGACCTGTGTGTATAGAGTAGTGAGGTTTTGGCCTTAGCAGAGTTTGTAGTAAAGCTGTGCAGAAGCAGAGGATAAGGATGCTGTATCCAAATGCACAAACCTGAGCTGATCAAGGTGTTGTGCTTTCACAGCAGAGTGCTGGGATGTGAGGAGTCCGGGATGTGGAAATTGAGGACTCAGAGGAGGTGACAAATATCAGCAGCTAGGCATGAGCAGCCTGTGCTTTGCCCCCTGCTGATGTGGTGCTCTTGGAAAAGAGGCTGCACAGTGCTTTAGACAGTTATCCTTTCATTTCCTCAGACCACAGGCAGGTCCTCACTCTGTTTCTTAGCAGGCACAGTGATGCGATTTTCCTCCAACTTGTGGCAGTTTGCAGCTGAATTCACTGGAAAATTATGTGCCCAGTTTTCTCATTATTTGCCATAGTTTTACCTCATAGAGATCATATGAAGAAGCAGTTTCTGTATCAACTCGACAAAAGCAGTTAAGAGCTGGAATAAGGACTCCTTTCTAATTAAAATTACCGACCATTTTGGTGTGGATATAGATGTAATCAGTTCTTACTCTCATGTGAAGTCCATATTTTAAGTCTGGGTTTTTTGGTCATCTTAAATGTCAGCGGTCAAACTAAAATACTCGAGAAGTCATTCTTTGTCTCTGAACCATGCCTGGACTGTTCTACATTTGGAAGGCTGAAAGGTTTGAAAGGTTGTGTTGCTGATGCTTGCCATTGCTGGCAGTAACCTTGCCATGACATCTTTTTCTCCCTCAGGCAACTCTCCAGACGTCACCAGCTGGCCATACAACTTCATTTCAGATGTTTAACAGCACCTACAAGCTGTATTCCTACAGGTCAGTTGTGAGAAAGAGGCCATACTGTAAAAATAGGTTACTTTCAGTGAAGCCAGTGAGACCCATGCATTTTGCTGAAGTTCAGATGAGTCCTGAGAAGTGGAGAAACCTGAGTCAAGTCACCGTCCTCACAAGCTCTTGGAGTAGGGAGGGAGCTGTGCAGATCAACTGGCAGGCAAGCAGTCTGATGGCTGAGAAAGTGAGGGGCTGTAGCTCCACCTCTTGCTTTGAAACTGCCTCTGTACCTGCTGTTTTGGGCAGAGGGAAGCAGCTCCTTCCCACCTGTGTTTGCTGTGGAATGTTTTGGGGCTTAGAAAAAAGTCAATGCTACGTGCTGGAAGTTGTGCTGACTTTGAGGAGGGTAAGAGAAAGGTTAGAAGAATGCCTGAAGCATTCCCAGTCTTTCAGGAGACAGATTATAGTTGACAGCTATTCACTGTGCTTTTACAAGGACAGATTATCCTTCTGGGTAAGGATAATATGACAGTGGGCTGTCACACCATTCCCCTTATGGACATTAGCAACCGACTTGAGCTGTTTTGCTGGGACCACATAGAGGAAACAGGCATGTCCTACCTAAGCTGTCAGTGGAGTATCAGAGGAAGGATGTTTGTTGTTCACAGAGGCTTTTCTTCCCTTTGCAGTTACCTGGGACTTGGGCTGATGTCAGCAAGGCTCGCCATTTTAGGAGGAGTTGAAGGAAAACCCTGTAAGTTACAGGCACTCAAGTCTTGGCTCTGGGTAGAGAGTGTACTGCTGTGTTGTAGAGAAAAAGGTCATCTGTCCCCTCCCACTGAAGTGAAGGTGCCTGAGTGGTGGCAAATTCCTGTCGCCATGGCTGACTGTATTTGAGACAAATGTACAAGGTGACACGGATCCCAGAAGACATGGATTCTTGACAACCTTAGAGGCTGTGGGGCCCTAAAGCCACGACTGGTGCTTAGAGATGCATTACTAAGCATGTGGTTCAGAAAAAAGCAGGGCTGGGGATGAGGATGCTAAAATTAACTCCTCGTGTTTTTCTTTAAAGTGCCTTTATTTTACTTCTGCAGTAGGAGAAGGTGAGGAACTGATCAGCCCTTGTTTACCACCTGGCTTCAAATCTGAGTGGCAACATGCTGAGATATTGTACAAAATTAAAGGACAGAAGGCAGGTATAGTGCTTTATCATTCTCTCTTCCTGTCTAGGCCAGCTAGTAGCAAAGTAAATTATATATTTTCAGCTTCTTGGAAATTATCTGTCTGTGTACTCTTCTGTCCAACTTTCTTGATATGCATTCTACAAATGTTGCCTCTCATGCTGTGGTATGTCTGTCCAGTCAGTAAAGCTGTTAGTAGTAATGCAGTTGGAGCTGGGCACTCCCTTTTGATATCCATCTGCCTCAAATTGCGTTGTTCATCCCTGATGTCATAGAATCATAGAATCATAGAATCACCAAGGTTGGAAAAGACCTGAAAGATCATCCAGTCCAACCGTTCACCTATTCCCAGTAGCTCCCACTAAACCATGTCCCTCAACACAACATCCAGCCTTTCCTTGAACACCCCCAGGCTCGGTGATTCCACCACCTCCCTGGGCAGTCCATTCCAGTGCCTGACCACCCTTTCTGAAAAGTAATACTTCCTAATGTCCAGCCTGAATCTCCCCTGCCGTAGCTTGAAACCATTCCCCCTGGTCCTATCACTAATGACACGAGAGAAGAGGCCGACCCCCAGCTCACTACAACGTCCCTTCAGGAAGTTACAGAGAGCAATGAGGTCTCCCCTGAGCTCCTCCAGGCTGAACATTCCCAGCTCCTTCAGCCTCTCCTCATATGGCCTGTGTTCCAGACCCCTCACCAGCTCTGTTGCCCTTCTTTGAACACGTTCCAGGGCCTCAATGTCTTTCTTGCAGTGAGGGGCCCAATATACGTGTCATGTATATGGTTCCAACCTGAGGATGGTCAGAGCTAACACTGGGAGAAGATGCAGGTGTGTTGTTTCAGTTCTCTGTTAAGAACCTGTAAGAATTCAAGAAGTGCTACTGTGTGAAAGGGAGCCTGTCTTTTTGTAGTTTCTACAGCAAGTGTGTTTGTTTAGCCTACCTGTCATATTCTGTTTGTCTTTGCATTCTTTTAGGTGAGCCTCTGTATGAATCTTGTTCTAACAAAGTGGCAAAGATGCTCTACAAGAAAGTACATAAAGCTGAGGAAGTGAAGGACTTGGACTTTTATGCTTTCTCCTACTACTATGACTGTGCAGCAGAGGTTGGTCTCATAGGTATGTCTGTTTTCATTTCATTTCATTTAAAATGACAGGTTCTGGAACAGACGGTAGTAATGATACACATCACGATGCTGTCCTGAGCTGTCATGGGTACTGAGGTACACTGATCTCAAGTGGATATTGAATGCTATTGCATTTCTTTATAGAAGAAACTGAGGTTGTGAAATAGGACCTCTGACTAGGAGGGACAAACTTAACCCCTCCTCTTTGTTTCATGGATAATTTCAGATTTAATATATTAGATCTGGCCAAAGGTGTTAACAATGCGCAAGCATCACAGGACAGGGTAGTAAAGACGTGGAAGTGTGAAAAGTCTTTAAACTGTTTCTTTAGGAAACTAGTTTTAGGAAACTAAATTCTTCATAAAATGAGGTTTTCAGTCTAAAAATCTTTAATAAAGGTTCTTGTACCTTTAAAGCAACCGTGAATTTTGTCATCGATTTCAGGCTTACTTCCAAACAACTTTTATGACCTCTTTTTACAACTTGAACCTACTATTGCCTTTACACAAAGCAAACTTATGACTCTTTTTCTTTTAGATAAAGAAAAGGGAGGAAGCTTAACAGCCAATGATTTTGAAGTTGCAGCTAAGTATGGTAAGTAAAAGACACAAACAGGACTAGTAATTGTGTGCAGATTTACGTGACAAATGTCTGAAATGCAAAGAAGCCTCTCTTTTTTTTAAGTAAATACTGAGCACCTCTTTTTGGAGAATCTGTGTTTATTTCTGCTTGTTTCTGAAAATCTCAACTTTTTATTTTTGAGATTTAGTTTTCTTGTAACACATTTAAAAGCTCTCTTGATAATTACTAGTAAACTTGCCAGTTAACACTGCATGCAAGTAACCTGTTCTAATAATCTTGTGTATTTTTTCTTTTTTCTCATGATTTGTTCATGTGTTTGATTGCTAGTTGGAAACAAGAGGAAGCTGATTTGTAGCCTCTTTTGCTTCATTGGCTGTAGAGAGAATTGCCTCAGATTTACAAACGTAATCATTCCTTTTTTACTGCACAGGCTTTGATCAAACTGGGTTGGGACTTTTTGGTAAACTTTATGAATCACTGAGCAATTGTTGCAGTTCTAACTTCTGAACTACTTTTTGTATGATCCATCTTGAGAAAGGAACTGCTTTTTATTTTAAGTTTCTTTGTTATTTTTTTTCATCAGCTGTTGAATGCATACGATTGAGGAACTTTCTAATGGGAAGAAAACAAACTGCTCAGCATTCAAGCTTTATTGGGATAGGGTGGAGAGTTTTCACAGTGTTTGTTTTTCCAAGTTGCTGACAACTTTTTTTCAGCACAAAGCAGATGTAGGCACACTTGAAATTGTTGATATTTAAAAGTTTTACAGTAAACATGAGAACAGTTGGAGGCCCATTTTTCTACTTGCCCTTGGAAGTACAGTAAACTCAGCTGTCTTTGGCTGGGAGAGGCAATGCTTTACTCTTCCTTCTTGTGTGCCCAAGTTCTTGGGCATCTGCAAACACAAGGAAATCGTTTGAATGCTATTTTAACAGGTTTCATAGATGTGAAACACAAGTTACAAGAAGTGGTCTAAGGATTTGTTTGAGGTTTTTCAGAGCTGGCTGATGCTAGGCCTGAGCTCACCATGAACATTCTGACACCTCTTTCTTTTTATTTAGTGTGCAAGACCATGGAAATCAGCCCTGGAAGCAGCCCCTTTCTCTGCATGGACCTCACATACATCACCTTCCTCCTGCAAGAACTGGGCTTCCCAAAGACCCAAGTCTTTAAGGTAGTGCACAAAAACAGATCACTGAGAGTGGGCAGAAGATGGCCAAGCCATCATGCCAGTAGTTCGGATTTCCCTTCTTGCTACAACACGCTTTATGATTAGGGTGGAGTAACACTATAATAGTGCTAACTAGTTGTCATAACCTTCAGCACTATATTCACCTTATGTTTTTGTTCTCACAGAAACTTATATTTAAACTTTTTTTTTTTTTTCTTTTTTTCCAGCTTGCCCGGAAAATCAACAGTGTTGAGACGAGCTGGGCATTGGGAGCCACCTTTCATTACATTGACTCACTCAATAGACTGCAGTACTAAAGCTCCTTGAAGGCGACTTTTGGGGATGTCGGGTTTTGGAAGCACAACACAGGAAGGCTTTTTGGCTTCCTGAATCCCTTGGGAGGTTCTCAGAAGCTCAGCTCCTTCCCTGCCAAGTCCCATCCATCACAAGCTCTTTTCTTACAGTGCATAGTGCAGTTTCTATGGAATAAGCCTTGATTGTACAGATCTGTTATCAAATTCCTGTAAAACTTGATCATCACTGAAGGAGAACCAGCACTCTGCAGGACACCTATGATCTCTATGAGAAAACCACACCTTTTTGAAATGTGCCTGTACTATTCACTTGTACTGTGCTGAAATCAACGTAGTAAATGGTCAATACAGAGGGAACTCTTTATGCTCTTTTCAAGGTGTTTTTTCCTGTTTGTCAGCAGTTTCCAGTGATAATTTTTATTTTGCTACTTGGATGTTTGAAAAAGAACTTAAGTGTGCATGTGAATACAATACATTTACACAGATGTGCTGCTGACAGGCAGCAGCTTTGAAATGCAGTGTGGAAGTCTCAGCTCTGGTTTTCAACTGATGAAGCAGCAAAGTTTGGGAGCGCTGTAGAAGCAGGATACAGACAGGCATGAATCAGAGCCTATATCTGCTGTAGGACTAAAGTATGGGTGTCCAACTTTTTGGCTTGTGTGAGCCACACTGAGTGAAGATGAATTGCCTTGAGCCACATATAAAATAAATAATATACTTAATATATGGTTTTGTTTTTGTTTTTTTTTTTTAAATTAAAACATTGAAAAAAAGGTAATAAAACCATAGAACCAGTGGGATGTTTGACCTTGTTTTTGTGACATTAACACATCAGTCAGGTTTGATGGCAATGGTTGCAATTCATAGTGAGCTCACCAGTGTTTGTCGGAGATTTTTGATGGAAGTTTTACTCCTCCTGTGCTTTGTCCATTGTTCACAGATATACATACTGCCAAAAAGTGGTGGCATGGATAAGGTGTGACTGTGAAGGGAAGGGTATTTCTGGCAAGAGGAAAAGGTCTGACCAACAGAGTTCTGGTAGATAGACATGATGAAAATCTGAGTTGAGTATCGGCTTGCAACTCTGTACATTGCATTTGAAAATTCACAGGTAATGTATTTATGTCAACTGAAAATGGAGTCATGAATACACCAAAAAATTGATCATCTTTTCAGCAATCTTAAAACCTGCATTCCTTATTAAAATAGAAAGCATGGCTGTGGGTTGGACATGCCTGAACTAGAGGCTGGCCTAGAGGCCTTGAGGCGTAGGGGCCAAGAGACCAAGAGGGAAAATGAGAAGCTGGCCAAGACGGCTAGAGACCTTGAAATCATTTTTTTCAATTAAAAGGCAGGCTTGGAGGGCAAGAGAGTTATTGGCCAAGACAGATGTCTGGGGGCAAAGACATCTACAGGCCCAGAGGCTGGCTGTGGGCCCAGAAGGCCTTGAGGCCTAGAGGGAGACCTAGAGATCAAGAGGTCAAGGGGGATGCCTGGAGGCCTTGAGGCCCAAAAGGGAAGACTGGACATCAGGAGGCCTGAGGTAGGTTTACAAGCCTTGTGGCCTACCGGGAGGCCTCGGTGCCGGTCGTCTGTGAGGGTAGGATGCCACCTGAGCTAGACTGCGAGCAGCCAAAGGGCTAACACATCGGCCCAGACGTCCTGAGGCCCAAAAGGATGCCTGAAGGCCTACAGACTTAGAGACTAGCCTAGGAGACTCGAGATCCAGAGGGAGGCCTAGAGTCCAGGAGAATGAACAGCCTGGAGGGTGGCATGCAGGTGAGAGGAAGGCCAAGAGGCCAACCTAGAGGCACACATGCCCAGCAGCCTTCAGGCTGAGTCCCAGAGGCATTCAGGCACAAAGGTGGCCCCGGAGGTCTGTATGCTTACATTTCTGTGGGAGGTGATGAGTCTTTGAGTGACAGAGGACAAGAGAACTAGAGGCCAGGATGTGTAAATCAAACTTTGTGGGTTTTCCACTCTGAATGAGGATCTGTGAAACAGAACCTTTAGTTTTGACTTTGCTTGTCCCTTTATAGTGATTCAGGCATTGAAGTTACTTGAATTTCAGTCCTGGATCCAGAGTTCTCTTGAAAATGGTTGATAACACAACTCAGAGTTCAGATGTGAGTGTAACTGGTTTTCAGGATATTTGAAGATCTGACTTTTGAATATGAAAATTATTTCCGTGTTAATTAAATCTAAGGCTTTCTAGGGACTGGTATGCTATGTGATAACTTCCCCTTTCAGCAAAATGAGCTGTTCCTTCTTAATCAAGGCAAGTGAACTATAGAAATCTGAAGGCTGAATGTGCTCTGGTTTCTGGCCACATGGGGACAGACAGTATTCATCAAATAATGCACTCAGTCCTATGTGGAATGAGTTAATCAAAGACGCTCAGCACCATACTATTATATGTCTCTGGAAAGTCTAAGGATAAAAATTAATCCTACTCGGTACAAATCAGATACAAAAATATATCCACTGAAGTAGCGCAGAGGAGATCAGAGTAAATACATGCCTATGTTCCAGATGCAGCACAGGAAAAAAAAAAAAAAGAAGTCATTATTGTAGTGTTCATATTTTTAAAATGTACTTTAAGTTAGGAGATTGAAGCAATGTATAAAGTAGCATCTAGTGCCTGCGAGGGGCTTCAGCCCTACAAAAAACTTGGAAGAGATAACTTGAAAGGGAAGGCTTGACAGAGCAGAAATAAAAAATGTGCTGTGGGGCCTCTCGGTCATGTTCATAGATTTGGACCATGCAGACTTAATGGCAAGCAGCTAAAACCTTTTGAGCGTAAAGATTTTCTTTTTAACATTACATCTTGCAGACACACTGTTTGCAGGACTGCATAATGAGAAACTGTTGTCTACTTCAGAATGGAAGGACTGGTGTCCCTGTCACACTGCCTGGTTGGCACCTCTGCAGGCAGCAAGCTTCATCCAGGCTGAAATGGTGACTGTGGCAGGTTAGGGCTGGGGATCCTTTGGCCATCAAAGTGGGGAGTTTTGACCTATAAATGGTTACCCTGCCATCACAGGATAACTTAGTTGTCTGCTTCTTGTTTCCACATTAATTATAACTCACATGGGTCTGTTAGTCCTGCCAGGCTTAGCATCCCACTACTCCTAAGAGATCCATGAACACTTGCTGACATACCTTTACCAGGCTTCTTCTATTTTATTTAAAAACATGGTTTCATTTAACTTCTCCCAAATCAATGGCATGTCAAAGGAGAAATACAAAAGCCTACAAGCCCTTCTAGCTGATGGTAAATTTCTGAGTATCTCCTGCCATCTTGTGGGTTTACATGATCTTTCACTCTGCTATTTGTGACACAAAAGTTTTGCTTGTGGACTAGCTGACTGCTGAACAAATGAAACACCAACCCTAGCACCCTATTCTGCAGGAGGTCTTGGGGAAACCTTAATGGGACTGCTCTAAACCTCTTCTTGTATGCCTGCAGTTGGACTGGCCCATGAATTTATCTAATCATTATTGGAGGAAGGTATCAAAGTTCAATGATGTTTCTTCTGCTTTTGGTCATGCTATGGAATGCCCAGCTAAGGAGAACTTTGCAGCAGCACTGCCTCTACATTCAGTAGATTTACCAGAGGTCGAGTAAGGGAACATGAGGTTGAAAGCCAAGGACTCAATCTGCAACACCAGCTAGCCCCATTTAACCCCACCTAACCCCACCTATAGCTGTGTGGGCAGCCTCAGTCAAGGCTCTGTTGACAGAGAAAGAAGCTGGTAATTTCTGAGTGATAATCTCATATCTAGTTCTTTCTTAAAACGCCAAGCTCTACATGGATTAGCTCTGCGTAAATAAAGCAAAAGCAACTGCTGGAACATTAACTGCATAGTCTCACAGAGCGGCTGGTTGTGCAATAGTTAGAGCACAGCAAAGCTGGCTGTAGCAGTGGGAGACTGGAAAGTCACTGTGACTTGATGTCATTCTTGAGTGGGTGGCAACAATACCTTCAAGAAGACATAACTATTTTCACACCCATGCATACCATCAGCCTTGTTTTTTGTTGGGATTTTTTGGGTCTTTTTAGGTAGTCATCTGAAGACAGTTTCATTTCCTTCAGGCTACTTCACTTGAGATCTTCTGCAGATTTTGTGTCATTGATTCTACAACATGGAAAATCTCCTTTCAGCTATTCAGCTTTAGATTTGCTCAGTTTGAAAACACAGAAAAAGAGAGATTTCCTGAGGACATTGGTGTGTGATAATACACAGTAAGAGATTGTCATGTCTTTAGTGTCAGAACTCTTTTCAAGTGGGTTTCATTGGTGCTTTCCAACAGCCAGGGAAGCCAAGTGGTCTTGCCTGCCATTCCAGAATTTAGAAAGGAATATTTTGGTAAGCGTAGATTTGTCCACTTATGTTTCCAGACTTAATACCGTTCCTCTGTTACCTAATATCCTATCTCTCTCTGTGTCCTTAAGTAGTGAGCACTCAGAAAGCTGTCCAGTACTCCCTTTGAGTACACTGTTAAAGTGGAGCACTAGGACTCAGCTTCAAGAAAAGCTCCATGTAGTGCCCAGGGCAGCTGTTCCCTCCAGACACAGCAGCCCCATGCATAGTCCTTGGGCTTTTCCCTCAGCCATGGAAGACTCAGGTCAAAGGAGCAGCTGACACCCATCCGCACTAGCTCTGAGCCTGGCCACCACCCTTGTGCCAAGCCCTGCACTCCTCCATGCTAAGGCTCTGCTGGTTGAAACACAGATTTTTTGCTGTTGTCATGTCAGCTTCTTCGTTGTTCTTCAGGAATCCCCAGGGGAATGCAGCTTTTTTCAGACCTTTAAGGCTCCTCCTTGGCAGGTGGCTGGACTGGTCCAGCTCTTCCCACTAAGCTGCCCTGGGTTCAAGTTTTGAGGGCAGTTTCGCAGTCTCACCCCTGGGTGTGTGCTAGGGCCAGCATTGTACATTCATTTATGTCTATAAATACCTGAAGGAAGGGTGCAGGCAGAGCCAGGCTCTTTTCAGCGGTGCTCAGTGCAAGGACAAGAAGCCAGAGGCACAAACTGGAACACAGGGGTGACCCCTGGCCATCACTTTTTGTACTCATCACCCCCAAATCTGTGTCCTGTAGTACAGGACAGGCATTTACTCCATCCCTGCTGAGCTCTCTCCATTCCCACCTGACCGCCAACCTGCTACAAAAGCAACTAGAGTATTGAGTTGCCCAAGTTGTAAACACGAGAGCAACAGAGCTGGTGTAGGGTCTGGAAGGAACTTGAGGAGTGGCTGAGCAAACTGCTCAACTGTTGTTGAGTCTGGACGAGATCCCATCACTCCCTTTAAATTCCTGAAAGAATGTTGCAGTGTGGAGAATGTCAGCCTCTTTTCACAGGTGACAAGTGAAAGAACGTGAGGCAATGGCCTCAAGTTGTGCCAGGAAGGCTATAGATTGGATATCAGGAAGAATTTCTACATGGAGAACTGGAAAAGGCTGCCAAGGGAAGTGGTGTCCCTGGAGGTATTAGGAGACGTATGGATGAAGCCCTTAGGGACATGGTTTGATAATGGGACTAAGTAAGTCAAGGTGACAACTGCACTTGATGATGGTGAAGGCTCTTTCATCCTAGATCATTCTATGATTCAAAAGATCTGCAACCAACTCACAGACACCACAATTACACCTCCTGCAGCCTCACCACCATGCTGAGGGCTGCTCAGGATACCTGTTCTGTCCAAGGGCTAGAGAGCAGCTACTGCTGCTGTCACAAGAAACAAAATGTGGACAATTGAATGTGTCCCTCACTGCCACTGCAAGGAGGCTGGTGGGGCTGCATGGGGATCCCGACAGCATGTTCTCAGAGGCAACCAGTCCTACCTCCTGCTCTAGAGCCTACACCAAAGACCCGTGGCTGGGAGCAGCTGCCGCAGTATGAGCAGCATTCACAAGCTGACAGGCATTTCTTTTATGGGTTGTTGGTTTCTGGCAATGGATGGCCACAATGACCACATTGTTCCTTTCCATTTATTGATGTTTAATGTCTCCAACGCTGTGATTTTGCTGGGCATGACTTGAGTATGGTAATAAGAAGCTAATGCTCCATATAAAGGGAAGGGGAAATGACTCACTCCCATGAACTCCAGGCTAAAAAAGTAGAACAGATGAAGCCAAATGTTTTGGTAAATCTCATTATTTTAGTCCATTTTCATTATGTTGACCTGAGACAACAAAGATGGTGGCCTTACAACTACCCCTGACCATCCCAGGATGCATGACCCCTCCATGGGATATCTCCCAGCCCTGAGCTGGTACGCCTTGGTTTGCTCTGCCACCTGCCACTGTGCTTTCTGTGGCCAGCTCATGAGGGTGGAGGACAAGCTGAAGTGCTGTGCAAACAGAGGGAATGAGAGATGCTGCAAGCAGGCTCAGCACAGATCATCCTTATTGGCCTTGGATGTAAACCAGTGCCACCCGCCACCGCCCAAGGACTTGCCCTGCATGGTGTGTCCCTGCTTGTGACTGAAACGCCCCAGGGCTGCCCACAGCTCTTGAAAACCTCCTGCGGGCCACGACCAGTCACAGAGCTATACCTGATCACAGGCTCTGGCCACGTCTGTGGCTCTCGAAGCTGTCTTTGCCTGCCACTGAGAAGGAGGGAGGGAAGAGCAAGAAGGAGGGGAGGGAAGAAGGAAGAGAGAGAGGGAGGGAAGGAGACTGTATTTGGCAGCTGCCTCCAGGGAGACCAACCATCAATGCGGGAGAGCTTCACAATGTCCTCAGCAACTTCCAGGAGCTCTTTACCCAGCGGCCTGTCCGTCTTCACAACTTTTCCAGATGTTCTCTTCATCCCCGAAATGGTGAGTGCCAGCTTTTCCCTGGGAAGGGCAGATGCTGCTCACGGGTCCCCCAGCACACTTGGTGCTGTGGGTGTCCAAGGGATGACTCTCAGCAGACAGCATGTGGTCCAGGGGCCCAGACAGGGCCCTGAGCTGCAAGCATCTGGGGGCAGCCCGCAGCTCTCCCTTAAAGAAAGCCACAAGCCCTAACTGGGGGCTCTACAACTCCCTTCAGTCTGTGGGGGGTGGTCGTGGCACCTTTAAAAACCTTCCGTAATTTGTTGCTTAACAGATTTGCAGGGGTTGCTGGTGGTTTTAAGGTAGATAGTCAAATTGACCCAACTGGTAGGTGATTTTTAGCAACAGATGCACACAAAGGATAAAATGCTTTTTTAAAGCAGGGAGATAACTGCATCAGCAAAAAGCTTCAGCTGCTGAAGCTACAGTTTTCCTGGGCTGGAGGTGAAGCATTGGAGCTGGGCATGGGGCTAAATGAAGGGTGAGTGAGCACCTTGCTCCTTCTATTCTCACTGAGTGGAAGAAGATCAGTATATTAAAGGATTTGGCATAGGTAATTAAATCCTGTTGCTGTGAGCACTGACTGAAAGTTTCAAGGAGAAACCTTTTCCTGTTTCCTCTGCTGATGAAATTTGCTCTTCTCACATCAGTTCAAGAGGCTTTCTCCTGTGTCTGAACACTTTCATTCAGCACTGAGTGGTTTGGCTGCATACCGTAGGACAGAGCTCATGATTTCACACCCTAAATTCAATTTTGCCATCTGGAACCAAAGTTCTACCCAGTTCACATCCCTGGGATTTAGAGCACTGATTTTCTCCTAGGGATATCAGGCAAGCAAAAAGGAATTGGGCTAAAGAAGGCATTACCGTGCAGAGAAAGGCTTTCCCTCTGGCCACCTAGATGTGCTCTGAAGACTCGATCCCTCTCTGAGAACAAGGTCCGGGTTTCCTGCAGCTGCATGGAGTACACAAAGTCCTGTGGAGGTTCTGGCTAGGCTGACAGTGGCGAGGCTGTTCTGGTGCTGAGCTTGATGCCCACCGAGGCGTGCTTATGGCACTGGCTGTACCTTGAGCTGTTTGCTTGTAATTCCTGACTGCAGGGGATTTGGCATGCAGCTTGTTTAATGAGCCATAAGGAAATAGCCCATCTCATGGCTTGGGGAGGTCTGGAAACTTACGTCCTAAAGGCTTGGCACCACCCAGGGAAAGAGGAATGCAGCAGAACTGGGTCCTCTGTCAGTGGGGTAGAGGGTTCTGGGCTGTGCAGGTGTATTTTTTCCACTGTGTACAAAGGAGGTGGCTCCTTAAATCATAGCATTCAGGAGAAGGATGAAGAGTTCTCAATCCCAGAATCCGAGGTTGCCTACAGTGCAACTGCAGGGTGTGGGGGGGAAGCATTTTGAATGGTCCTACAGCTGCTGCAGAAGGTATGACTACCTCTGGGTGTTGACCTCTCATCTGTATTCTGAGAGGTTGGGTTTAATTCTTAGCATCTATTGTATTTGAAGTTTTCTGTATATCTGGACAAAATCTTGCACTTGGGTCTGTGGAGTGAAGAAAATGGAATAAACTGAAAACAGATTTGCTTGTATTTTAAAAGGCTATTTAAAGTTAAGTTTTTCTCAGACTGCAGTCACCAATGCGCTGTGAATTTTTGCTGAAAGCCTCTCGGTCCAGTCTTGATTTTTTACAAGTCAACAGAACAGCAACACCATAAAATCAGAAAGCCAGCAATCAAATCATGTCAAACATTTACCCGAGTGAGTAATCACATCCCAGAGAAAGGAGGGATGGGAAACTATGAGAAATGAGAAGTCTCCAGGGAATTTTCCTCTATAAAGCTGGGGTGACATGATTGATGCAGTGCTTTCTGAGTGCCATAAATCACAAACTTCTTTTCGACATGCAGAAGTACCCCAAGGAAATGAAAATGCCATGATTGGGATGAGTTGACACTTGGAGGCTGCCAAAGGCTTGAGGAGGGTATGCCAAGAGATGGGAACAATCTTAGCTCTGAAGGTTAACCAGGAAAATTAAGAGCAACTGATGTTCAGGCACAAGCATGGCAGCACTGCTTATATAGAATCAGCATCATTTAGTTTGGAAAAGACTCATCCCATGCAACCATCAACTCTACCAACTCCACCCCTGAATCACATTCTTAAGGCACTCAGCTCAAAGGTGATGACCACCTCATCACAAGGTGATCATGAGGCCACATGTCTGTGCTGCTTGCGTCAGTGGGCTGGGCTTGTCTCCACTCCTTTCAGGGACCTGCCACTCTGGGTGTGAAACAGATGTGCCCTAAAATAAACCTTTGTTTTCAAAACCAGCCTTTACTAATAGCCTGAAGCAGACTGCTGAGCACAGCAAGGTGGGGAGGGGGGCAATGAACAGTGAACCCCAGAGGTGATGGTGCTTTTTGGGGCCCAGATCAGAGGCAGATGTTCCCAGCTATGTACTCACATTCAAGTAGATGCGGGGAAGAACTCAAAGGCTTTGCCAGACTATTGCCACATACAGTGCAAGTACCAGAAGTGTGTATGGCTTTTTGCTTAGCTCTGGAGAAGGCAAGGCATTCCACACTCACCTTTCTCTCACTTTTGTTTGCAGATATTTGGGGGCCTTGTCTGGATCCTCATTGCCTGCTCGAAGGTTCCAAATGATTCACTGCAGGGCTGGGTGATGTTTGTCTCTGTGTTCTGCTTTGTCTTGACTGCTGTACTCCTGTTCCTCTACATGTGCGGGGCGCATGGGGGCAGTAGCTCCTGGGTCACTTTGGTAAGTGCATGTAGCAAACCTCAGGACCTGTTCCTTTTATCACTGGTAATGATTGTCTCCTTTTTTTTCCTACTGCACTCCAAATCACAGCCTGGGATTTGTTCATGTGGGTTCCTTTTGCTTTCTTCTCTGCAGCGTGATCCCGTCTTGGGAATAACTGCATGTAATCTTTATTTTCTTAGGATGTCATCTGTCAGGAGACAGCAGCTCTGTTCTACTTCAGTGCTTCTGTGTTGGAAGCCATTGCTACCAAAAAAATGCAGGCTGTAACTCCGTTTCACCAGGAGAATATTTCTGCCACGGTGAGTGCTGTGGGTGGCCCCCTGGGCAAATCTTGACTCACACAAACCTTTTGGAGGAGGGAGGAGGAAATCAGACCAGTTCTATTACACTCAAATGTCTTGAAATGTGCAAAAAGTTAACAAAAATATAATGCATTACAATGTATTTGCACAGATCAGGAACTAATGCAATAAATAAAAAATAACTGCCTGATGTTTTTTTTCCTTTGTAGGTATTTGCATTCATAGCTACTCTGTTGTATGTGATCCATATTATATACTCTCTCCGCCGATGGAAATCATCCTAATGATCTGTCCATTGCATGTTCTATCTTGCATGTTCTATCTTGTGGTCACCCTACAAACACAGAAGTTATCCAATGAGCACAGTTTCCAGGCTGGAATTAGGGCTTGGTTTTTAATGTACATACCATAAACAAGCAGCTTTTTATGTGGAACCATGGCAACGAAGACCAAGAGCCTGTCAGAGAAACCTGTCTGCTGACACGATCTATTTTTCTTCAGTCTCCTGGTTGGGTTCAGCTTGATGCTGGTAACCAGGGCCTCAGCAGAAAACCCAGCTTAAATTAGAACAATACAGTTGGATTTAAAATGTCAAAATGTCCCTGAACCCTTTATGTACCCCTATGACTTCACAGTCTTAATGGAGTCTCTGACTCCTAACTGTCAGAGGAAGCCTGAACAACTGGTGATACACAGCAGAAGAATGAAACCTGGTCATTTTGGTTGACATGCATCTGTGTAAACCTCTTTGCCTTCCTCATTTGCTGTGCCAAAAGAACTTTCCATGCCATTTTTGAAAATGCCACTTGTGACTTGTGAGAAGGAGTAAAGGCAGCATTCAGGTGCAATGAATTCCCTGCAACACCTGAAAGGTACTGCTGAATTACAAGACACAACTATAACCCCAGGAATTATTGCTGCCACAGATTCCCCCATGAAACACAACTAAGGAAACGTACTATAGATACTACAGCAGAATTATATGAATAATTAGAATAATGTCTCAGATAAGCAGATGCAATTAGCTCTTGTCTTCAGCATGTGACTGTTCTCACATATACTGGCACTATGTCATTAATAAAGATGGATTTCCTATGATTTTACAACCAGACAAAGGCCACTGTCACTAACTTCCCCTTACAGTTGATGCATACAGCAGCAGGGCAGCGCCCAAGAACGAGGCACAAATCCAGGCATGAATAAAAGAATCCTACAATAACATGGGTTGGACCTCAAAGACCAACTGGTTCCATTGTGGGCAGGGCTGCCCCCCCAGTTCAGGCTGCTCAGGGCCCCATCCAACCTGGCCTCCAGACCTCCAGGGATGGTGCACCCACAGCTTCTATGGGCAGCAGCCCCAGTGCCTCACTGCCTTGTTAGTGAAAAATTTCTTCCTCGTGTCTTACAAATCTCCCCTCTTTTAGTTTAACCATTACCTCTTGTCCAGTTGCTACAGGCACAAGCTAGCGTCAGCGATGATGTTCATCTGATCACATAATTTACTCCAGAGTATTATGTCAAGTGAGTTATTTTAAATGGGGGAATTAGACCCAAAAAAGGGTGCTTTTTTTTAATAGAAACCTAAAATGCAGTGGTAGCAGATTAGTCCTCTAAGCTTGTGGGGCTACCTTCAGTCTGAAACTCATGAATAACAACAAGGACTGCGGAAGGGAAGGGAAGCAGAACTGGACATAGAAACACCTCTGTTGTTTCATGTCCTGAGGGTTTTGAGGGTTGAAACTTTTAAACTGCAGTATGGAGAAAACACTGGATTCATTTTTTTGTCCTTGCTGAAAACCAGCCTGACCTGTTTTTTCATGCTAGTAACAAAAATGAGCTGATTGCAACAGATGTAGGAAAAAAAAATCCTTTTTCAGAGCAGGGAGGCAACTCAGGAGCTGTGTATGACGGCACTACTCAATTCAAGGCACCTGCTGAAACTTATTTCAACATCACATCGTCATGGGGAAGGTGCTGATGTCACACTTTGCACTGCTCTGAACGTAGCACAGAAATATCTTTCTGCAAATATTTGGGGGTCACACTCTGCAGCCTGGAACACAGTGCCTGTGTTATATTCACATCCAGGCACGGCCAACACCATAGCTCCAAGTGCTGCCTTATGTCTCCCTCACCTCTGCATCCCTATGCACTACAACTATCCCATTTGCAGCCAGTGTCTTGTCACTTAGTCTGTCCCCTCCCCACCTCACTTTGCCTTACTGTTCTTTTCCCTGCAACACACCAGTTTGCACCAGTCTGTGCTGGTTCATTTGTCCATGCCCTTCCTTTCAGCCTGCCTGAGGGTGCAGGCTTGGGATTGGGAAACCTGGGGAAGCCTCTGCCTAGGACCACCATGGGGTCAAGAGCATCCATACAAACATCTTACGAAGCAGCACTTCACAGCACTTCAAAAGCACAGGGCTTTGAAACCCCCTGTGTGGCACCAAATTGAACCCCATGCAGCCAACCAGCTTGGAGGCAAATGAGTGTTCCTACACCAGGAACAGCTGGGTGAGAGGGAGATGCAGCAGAGCTGCAGGTGAGTTGCAGCAACAGGCATATTCCATGCAAAGAAAAACAGAAAAAAGCACTCAAAGATTTCCACTGCCTGTCACACCCAGCCCTTCCATCCTCCCTGTCCAGTATGAGGTCTGTCATGCCCTCTAAGCTGGGCAGCTCACAACAGAGTTCACCCAAAGCTTCACCAGGCCACTTGGACCACATCCATTTGGGATCTGGATGACTGTATAGACAAAGATAAGTTCCTAAAAAGCAAAAGTCAGGTATTTCTGGACCCCTAGCACCTGCTCTCTAGCATCCTCTCCATCTGCAGAATTCCCTTGAAGACATAAGTCAGTAAGAGCCCATTTAAAAAGCCATAAACCAGCCTTCTCGGGGAGCATTTAAAATCCAGTTTCCTAAGCAAAACAAGGGTCTGCAAGCATGCACTGTAGAGATAAGGCAACTATACTGTAGTTAAAAACAAACCAGCCACTTGAAGGTATGTAAAACTTCAGGTCTTTTGATGCAAACAAGATTACAGACGTATATCATTCATTAACTATGTCCAGATTGTTATCTCGGTTGTTCTTGCTAAATTGAAGAATGCCTTAGCTGTAATGTTAGTGGTTACCCAAATGTTTGCATACAGGTACCTCAATTACCTTGCCTCCAGAGATGCACTGAGTTAGAAGCACTTACATTTTCTCCCAAATTGCAGAATTTGCTTTGTCTGAAAGCAAAGAAATTGAACAGAGAATTACAATTAGCACCATGAAAAAGTGCAGGAGAGCCTGCTGTTTCTCATTTTACAGCGAGCTTTGTCAGTGAGCGATGAGCAAATTGTATGCTAGGTAAAGACACCTATGCAATCATCTGTATTAAGATGAATAATCTTGGAAAATGGAAAACCCACAAAAGCTAACTTCTGTGAAAGTATCAAGGTTTTACGTGGGTCTGGAGCAGAGCCTGATTTGTGTCTGCTTCTCTCCCTCCTTAGCCAAACTTTTGGACCATTCCCCACTTCCGATCATCACATGGATGCCATCAGCCCCACTCTGCTCTCTCTCTCATAGTTAATTAAGCATCAAAACCCCATTAACTCTGAGGACAGCAATGACAAAGCACTGCTTCAGACGCATTGCAGAGTCAACCATGAGTGGCTATCTTGTGGGCTCAAGGAGGGCCTTAAACTTCCTCCAGCTCTTGGGTGATAGATCTCCCAACCACTGAGCTATTCTAGCTTCTAGCACCTACCTCTGCATGCTTCAGTTGGAGATCCGCTACATGAAGGGGTTTACTCCTTCTCTGAGAATAAGCACATCACAAACTTTCTCTTTTTTCTTTCATCTCAACAGCTGTAACACTTTCTAAGTCTTGGACAGAGCTCAAGATATTGCTTTTCTCAGAACCAAATTGGCAGTGACGAAAGCCAAGTCCTATCCCAGCACATATGCAAAGGAAAGTCAAGTTCTGTAAGAAAGATGTGATTGCAGGTTTTGGATTGCGCTTCCAACACCAGCTAAAATAGGAGATTGAGAGATTACTGTCTTCAGATATTTGGGCTCTGCTTCAACTGGGGAACTCCCCCAACTTTCACAACTAGTGTTCGCACAGATTCAGCTGTTGCCCTTCATCACTGCCTATCTCCTTTGAGCTACAAATCTTCTACCTTCTTGATTTCAGTTGCCCCACTACGCTGCAAAAAAGACGACAACTCCTCCAGCAAATTCATTCTGAGGATTTTTTATTGCTTCCACAATCTTGTATTTTCAGTCGTTTCCCAAGAATTTATGAAGGAAACACGGGATCTGTTGATTACACATCTGCAGGAATCAAGTAAACGCATGCTTGAAGTCAATGTCATGTCCATTGGCTGCTTTCTTCTGTATGTTCCTAGCTGAACAGTGATCAGAAGAGTTGTGGGAAAGCAAACTGCTACTGAATGGTAGTAATGAGAGCAGCAACACGAACGGTATGAAATCTACTGTAGGCATCTTCTGAAATGTAAGCCTGCCCATTTGGGCTGGGCTTTCACAGCCGCATCTCTGAGCAGAAGAGATATAGGTACTGATTTTATTTTATTTTTTACCATACTGTCCGCCTAACATTTGCCCAGGGGGATTTCTTCATTCCCTGAGCTTCTTTAACCTCACACCACTCCAGTTTAGTGTCTGGAACCTCATCCTCAGGCTCAGGATCCTCACGGACGGTGCCCTCAGGCAGTGCCACGACGATGGGCAGTGGGCCTTGCTCCTCCCGGAACTCCACCACGTAGAGGTTTTTCTGGTTTGCTAACTGCTGGTGAGTCTCCTGGGGGCAGAGAGGGAGCAGGAAAAAGACAAAACTATTTTTAAAAGTCTCAGGCTAATTAATATTACAAGAAAGGCTGTTTTGTTTCCTGCTTCTGGCCGATTCCAATTTAAATCATCCCTAAGAAAACATTAACTTCAGGAGCAATGATGCATGATGTTGGCTTACTTGAGGTCAAATACATACACACTATATGGGGTAGGAAAAATGTTTACCAACAAACATTTTCAACGCTGCATAAACTAAAAGACTCATCAGAAGGATCCTTGTGGATTTCAAATAAGCTAATAATAAGCAGCAGGGATTCAGGTAATTAGCATTACCATGTTATTCTACAGGAAATTGATTCTGGAAGAGGTCTGGCTGCCAGAAAAAGTGCATCTTGCTAATAAGGATGCACACTGACATGTTAGTAACATGCATTAATGCAGAATACAACATTTTTAAATCACAGACTACTACAATATCAATCCCATCCTGTCCTCTGATTTAATTAACAGAACCCAAGGAATGTAATCTACCTGTTCTGTCAATCCTTTAAAGAGAGCTCTAGTAATATTAATCAAGTTTTTAGATCCAGTAACCTTGGCATACATGTCTTTAATGCCAATTAGTTTGCAGATGGTAATAATAGCTCGGTGGCAACGAAGACCATACCCTGTAAAGAAAGAAAGTATAAATTAGTATTACACGATTACTTGTAAGCATATAATAACTTAGCTAAGGAAAAATAGAACCAAGACTTTCTCACATCTGTGTCTGTTACCTATTAAGTTACAACATACTAGTATCTTAAAAATGGTCAAACCAATCTGGGAAGGCCATTCTTCCCAATTTTTGCTGGCATGTTAACGAAGATCACATTCTTTTTGTAGTAAATACACTCCACTTACCAATATACAAAACTGAATGAAAACATCACCACCTTTAAATTCAAACCATAAAACCATTCTTGGGTTTTTTTGTTTGTTTGTTTGTTTTAATACCTCAGGTTTAAGTAGCATTCTACTTTCCTAGAAGTGCCATTAACATACTAAGAAGTCTTCTACAGACAACTTCCTTACCTCTCCCAAGAACATTCAGCAAAGAAAAGGTAATCCTCTTCTGCCACTCAGGAAATAAATGACTTCCCCAGATTAAAAAAATATGGAAGATTAGCAGAGAAGCAAGATCACTTAAGGTTACTTAAAAGAGTATTAAAATGAAGCCATTGCAAGGGGAGATGCCTAAACAAGAACCACACCACACCTTCTAAAAAAACAATACCTACAATAGTTTCAAAACTGCTTCCTTTGCAGTTTCAACAACTAAATCTTAACGATGATAAATCTGACTTTAAGTCTCAGTTCATCTATAGAGATTTGAACTCATTTCCTACTGTGAAGGTACAGCTGAAAACAACCGGCGTGCTTCAAACACTGCCGCCTCCTGGACTTGCTGCCCACAGGTACAGAAGCAGCAAGGTCAGAATCTCCCACCCCTTTCCAACCCAGCATAGGTAGAGAAACTGGGAAGGGCCAGCAAGGTAAAGGGAAGTCAGTAATGCTCCAACAGGAAAATGTGGTTTAAACACAGACTCCACCTCGGCTCAAAAAGTGGCATGAATTTATCAAGGTTAAAGGACAAATGAGCACTATGGTCCTCAATTGCTTTCTTCTTCTTGAGGGCAGTGAAGATCACTGAAAGAACACATGGGCACGAGTGCAATCCACAGGTCAAACCTGGGCGAGTGGGAGGGAGAGACAAACAAATTCCAGAGTCCACAAAAACAGAAGTTTGCTCCATCTTCAGTTGAGAGTGTTATATTATCTCAAAGGTATAATTACAGTGTATTAGCATTAATTACAAATGGTTTCTTACACTTGCCAGATTTTAATGAAGGACTTACTTTTTGAGGCATCCAATTTTGTTCTCTGGTTCCCCAAGAGACTTGTTTCATGCGGCCTAGCTCTATTAATCTTCACAAATTGGTTTCTGATAGTTCTAATGTATTTTATTTAAAAGCTGAAAAGCCAGTTTATTGATTAATCCTCTCTACAGAACAGTTTTGCTGCTGGAGTAAATGAGGAAAAAAACCAAACCCTATTCTAATGGCACATGTTTTACAGCACTAATATTTCCTTTCTTTTTTTCTAACCTGTAATTAGAAAATAAACTATAACCATTCAAAGTCATTTGTTCTGTCTTTCAAAAAAATACTGCTTTCCATGATACAATAAAAGTAAAAATGTAGACACATGTGAATGATTTCTAGAAAGCTGTTTGTCAAACTTTCATTTTCAGTGACAAAAAGCATTTTATTGCTAGTGTTTTGCATCACTGCTTCTCTCCTACACCATTCAACCAGGTTTCTGCAGATTGCTAATGCACGAAACTCAGAAGCCAGCAAATTGCTCCATCAGTCACTGAACAAAATTTATGCCAAACACAAAAGCACAAGATTCCAATTGCAAATTCTAGCTGTGGAGTAGAAGTGTGCTCAGACATTTTCTAACTTGCCTGTGGCACTCCAGCTGCAGTACTGCAGTTTAATTCAGGAGGGTCTATGTAAGAGGATAAGGTCATTTAAAACATAACTAATCTTCTCACACTGAATTTTGATAAAAAGGTAATCAAGAAAAGCATTTAAAATGCAGTCCTCCTAACTAATGCAAGCTGTGATGGGCAACCTACATTAGCTTTTCTGGGCAGCCCCTAACAAGAGTTTGGAAAGAAAACCTACTCCAGCCCACACTAAGACACTATGCTGAGTTAAGCTCACATTCAGATATTCATACTACCTAACTCTTGAAACTTGGATTTCTACTTGTTTAATATGTAATCCTGATTATCTGACAGAGGTTTTCTACATTTTGCAGGGATTAGGAACAAAGAAAAGGACATTTAATTATAGTGATGACTTTTTTTAAAATTATTTTTTTCTTAAAACATTAAGCTTTGTTGTGGCCATCGACTGAGTTCTATGTGCAGGAATTGGGAACACACTGAATTTGCCAGCTGAAATTATGCAAAATGGGAGGCTTCAGCATACATAACCATATAATTGTAATGTCATCAGCAAGCAGAAGGAATCTTATAAAAGATGCTCTACTGTGAAAACTATGAATAACTGTATATTTTTCCTGCATATTAATTACAGCTATGGGGTATCAGTGCTGGGCTTTACAGCCACATAAGCACATTGATCAACTGAGAGAGCTGGAATTGTTCAGACTGGAGAAAAGATGGCTCCTGGAATCCGCAGGATTCATCACTGCAGCCTTCCAGTACATAAAAGGGTCTTCAAAAAAACTGGGAGAGTCTTCATCAGGGCAAGGGGCCCTTCATAGGACAAGGGGCAACAGTTTAAAAGGGAGCTGGCTTATATTAGACATTAAAGAGAAATTCTTTACAATGAGGGTGGTGAGGCTTTGGCACAGGCTGCCCAATGAAGCTGTGGATACCCCATTCTGGAAGCATTCAAGGCCAGGTTGGATAGAGCTCTGGCTCCACCTAAAGACAACCACAAAATAAATGTGCTGCCACCAAGGATGAGGAGTAGCACTTGATGTGGCCTCATCTTGAATACTGCAAAGCTGGCAGAAGAGTTGGAATGCATCTGCTGTGAAGAGTGGCTGAGGTCTGGTTTTAGTGTCTAGTTTGCCCCTTAGCCTCCTTTTCTCCAACCTCACTGCTCTCCACAGCTTCCTGAGGACAGAAAGTGCAGAAGGAGATGACCTCTTCTCCCTGGTATCCAGTGACAGGAAACATGCAGATGGTTGAAAGTTGTGCCAGAAGGAGTTCAGACAATACGTTAGGAAAAACTTCTTCATTGTCAAGGTAGTCAACTTTGGAACAGGCTTATCAGAGTGGTGGTTTATGCCCCATACCTGTCAGTACTCAAGGAGCATTTGGATAATGCCCTCAGTAATATGCTTTAACTTTTGGTTAGCCCTGAAGTTGTACTTTCTAAGTACCTTTCAACTGGGATTAAATTATTCTATTCTGAAGTACTGCTACCAGCAGATTGAGAGAGGTGAGGTCACACTTGGAGTAAGCACATTGTATTCTGGGCTCCCTGGTATGAAAGAGCTACTTGAGAAAGTCCAACATAGGGTCACCAACATGCTTCAGTCCCTTCAGTATCTCTTCTATGAGATGTTGAGAGAGCCAGGGCTGTGCAGCCTGGGGAAGAGGGGGTATGGGGAGATCTTAGCAACGTACATAAACACATGAAGGGGAAATACAAAGAAGATGGAGCTGGGCTCTTGGCAGGGGTGCCCAGTGCCAGAACAAGAAGCAGTGAGCACACACTGAAACTGTGAGACCTCACTTGGAATACTGTATCCAGATGTGGAGTCCTCAGTGCAGGAGAGACTGCTGGAGCATGGTCAGAGGAGGGCCACGAAAATAATCCAAGAGATGGAACATCTCCCTGTAAGGGCAGGCTGAGAGAGCTGGGGCTGTTCAGCCAGGAGAAAAGAAGGCTCCAGGGAGACCTGAGAGCAGTGGCCTTCCATTATATAAAGGGAGCAATAAGAAAGAAGGGGACAGACTCTTTAGCAGGGTCTGTTGTGAAAGGACAAGGAGAAATGGATTCAAACTAAAAGGAGGGAGATTTAGACTGAATATGAGGAAAAAAGGTTCTTTATGTGATAAGAGTATTGAGGTACTGGAACAGGTTGCCCAGAGAGGTGGTGGAATCCCTGTCCATGGAGACACTCAAAGTCAGGCTGGACAAACTATGTGCAACCTGATCTAGCTGTAGGTGTCACTGTTCACTGTAAGCAAGTTGGACTAGATGACCTTTAAAAGGGCCCTTCCAACTCAATCAATTCTATGAATGGAAAAGCCTCACTGAACAGGGCAGTAATAACACGCGAGCTACAGAAAGATGCCTCCTAGAAAAAACAAAAAGCAGTGAGAAGGCACTGTGCTTCTCAAAAGTACTAATAAAATGGAAATAAAAGAGGACAGCAGTCTGATTATGTAATATTAATTAGAAGGTAGCACTACTAGACTGTTCTTGTTTCTGAGGCTCAGGAGTGCCACACTAGATGAGACTGGAAGGTATGTCTTATTCTGTGTATTACTGAAACAAAATAACAGCATTTAATGAGAATCTTCCTTTCCACTGAACAGTGACAGCATTATTTATAAGTGCATAGTTAAATGTGTAGCTCAGCTGTGTTACTCCTGCTCCTTGCATGTTTTTCCCTCATATTAAAGACTAAATTGCAGTGTAGTTTTTAGATTAGTCTAGTTTAGATAGCAGGTAAGTCTCTAGTTCAAAGTGGTTACACTAAAAAAAAATTACAGGCCAAATTAGCCAATTTTCAACTGTGAGTGCTCCTTAAATGCAGAACTGCAGATAAGCATACAGCCAACGCTGTTCTTGTTGACTTGTAAAGATTTTTCTAAGCCTGTGCTAAATTTTACTGTCATACTGAACAAAAAAACCCCTCATCTCAGAATCAAGACGTCATCTAATAAAAATTGTTGAAAATTCACCAAAATTTTAGACGTTTTTGAAATACATCAATAATGTTCAGAGTTATGATCTTCTCGTATTACTAATGTGACAGTGCAGAAGAATACCAGATACACACAAAAAAATCAAGGAGTATGTAAAAAAATGTCAGTGTTTCAGTTTATTCAGCTACGGGAATTAATGAATTAAAGTAGGAGAACACAATAACAGTTCTCTAACTGGAAAGCTATCCTGTTTCTCATAAATGAGTTAATCATTACATTTTCCTGCAATTTAGGTCTTATCATAACGAATCTGAAGTGAATTACAACTAGTCATGTAGACTAATTTGCTTCCTGTTTGTATATTAATATTAGAGTGTCAATTAAGAGCACTCAGTAGCAAACTTCACCCACTTTCTATGAAATAGCAGCTTTATCCATCTTGAAAGCAAAGTTAAGCTAAACAAGTAGAATCAAATCTTTTTCTAGTACTTGATCTAGCACCTGGAAATCCTGCCTGTGGCAGGGAGCCTGGAACTTGATGATCTTTGAGGTTCCTTCCTACCCAAACTATTCTATGACTCTACATACAAAGGTTTAACTCCAATATTCATGCAAAGAAATGACCTCATATCACCATTAATGACTTAAAAACAGGAAGAATCTAGAAGGTAAAAAAAGAGGTCACACTGAAAACTGCAGTGTATTGGAAATAAGCTAACCATTACTTCACTGAACTACCTCATATGGTAAGAATTCCTATACTGCAATCCTGAGGAAGGTGACATCAAGATACAAGGTTGCTCTGGATATATCCCCATCATTTTCAACAGCTGGTAAAGCATACACTGCAACAGCTCTGGAGATGAGGAGGAAAGGGATGGCAGAAAGTCAGTACTGTCTCTTCAAAAGTTCAGCATTCAGCTGGAAGCTATCAGTGACAGCAGACAGAGATGATGCGTGGTAAGCTGCGCATCTCTTTTGGCTAAAGCTGCGAGGAGAATGCAGCCATGTCCACCTCTCAACTTCCAGTCTGACAATACAGTAGAACTTCTCCAAATAAAAAACTGTACTGTTGCAGTCAGGGTTCTATTGTTTTGTTTGTTTCTTTGGAGTATGAGCAATGGCAAAGGCAGAAACCCGTCTGTGAGCAAGTACACTTTCTTCATCACCATGTAATATAAACCACACAAGTGCCATCATTTAGGATGGAATGAAATACTGCTTATTATCACTGACCAGGAGACAGCCCTATCAGAAAATAAATATCTGAGCATTTACTGTGACTCAGTGACATATTTTACCAGTATACTGATCAGAGAAGCCTGGGTGAAGTTGCCTGCCTTCTCTTGTGCTGAACTGTTGACATCAGACATGCTGAGTTGCAAATTTCAAACTACTGACAGCAATTTACTACTACTGTAGAGTACAAGTATTTTGAATTGCAATGGGAAGCATGAAGGGCAGCAGAAAGCCAGCAAAGCTCCCACCAGTGCATAAGGAACAAATCCTGATTCACAAAAATAAAGCCATGTCATCAACAGCAGGTATTTCTAGTGAAAGACAGCTGGTTATCACTGGTTATCTTCAGAGATACATCATTCATTTCCATCTACCAACTGCTGAAGTAAATGAATATTGCACAGATTTAACTCCATCAAATAAATATCAGTTGCTCATTAATAAAACTTCAACATTTCCAAGCAACTTAATTACCTTTGTTTTGCTTCTTCATGCGGATGTTTGTGCGTTTAAATTTCACAGTAATGTCATGATAAACTAAAGGAGGGAAAGAAAAAAACAAAGGCATTACACCTAAGTTCTGCGTTGCAATTTTACCTTCCTTCTCATATTTAGATTTTCTTGATAACTCAGCTTTTAACTTAAAATTGCTCCATTAGGCCTTGGTGTTCTTAGATTTTTCTGTACAGAAATTTGCCATCTCAGTCTTCCTGTTTCAAAAGGAACCCCAAACTGATTTCCTCTGGTGGTTGCTGTTCACATCTGATTCAGTGACTCGGCCTGTGCACACTGAATTCTTACACTGCAGACAAGATGGCTCACATTAAGCAGACCAGAAAGCATGGGGAAAACACCACTAGTTTTTAAATCAAATCCCAAATTTATTAATGTGAAATATTAATGGTCAGGGACAGACTCATAAGGATAACTGCAATTGCATATTTGTAAGACAAAGCTGTACTATTCTGAACATTTATCTACGTAAATAACATGGTTAAAGATGTTCATTGTAAGGTACCATCTTCAAATTATCTTTTTTTCCAAAAGATAACGGAGTATTTGGTATAGTGGTATCACACCTGGTATCAGACAGACTTGTATGCCATTAAACCAAATTCACAAAAAGCTACCATGGAACACACCACGGTGTTCTCTAGCCCTTCTGGGACTTTTCTGTATACATGGATTGAGTGAACAGGGAATCATGTTTGAATGGCAAAAGGGAAAAAGCACAGTGGGGTCCACTACAGAGAAAAGATGTCCAGCCATAGCTGACATCCATACAGCAGAGATCAGCTCTTGCTATTACTGCCACGGTTTTAAAACCCCTGAAATACTATGCATTAAGCATTCAAAAAGAACTGAAGAATAGGAGAACAGAAGGAAGACAAATCTCTCTACAATATTTTAGCAACATCTGCTTATATTATGAAATCTTAACAGAACTCTTCTTCACAGACCATCCTACAACTGTTGACACAAACCTGAGTGAAAGAGAAGAGCCAATTCATATTCACTGCAGTTAATAGCAGTTTATTTTGCACAGGGATCAGTAGACTGAACTACTGTCTAGCTAAAACAATCTGGGGCTAGTATTTCATAAAGCATGCTGAAGAAACTAAGTAATACACAAATTAAACAAATACAATGAATTAAATCTTTTTTTAAAAGTAAAAATTAAATTATTCTAAAATTAAAGGTTTTAGTTAACTTTTTACACTTTGCAACTAGTTTCAATCAGCTTTTAATAGTGCATTCATCGCTTGCTGAAAGCTGAAGAGTCAAAAAGGATAGTCCTTACTTGTATGGTTCTGATACATCTCTATGAAATGTAAGCTGCGTATGGCTTTGTTCTTTGCCTAAAAAAAAAAAAAAAAAAAGTTTTGTTGTGAATTTTTATGTCAAGCATTGGAAATTTACCACTGTTTAGTTATCCTGATGGGGAAAAAAAAAAAAAAAAGCAAGAAAGAAAACTTCAGAAGCTGGCCTGACAGATCTGATCCACTTACGGAAATGAAAACATTCAAGTTAATAACTGTACCCTCCTAATCACTGAACATTTCAAAAGACTTCACAGGGTACTAACAACTTAACTGTGCATTTTAGCATTGCCATTTTGATGTTTTGTTGACCACTGAAACAGAAACTAGATTAAGATAGATGGATAAATAAACACTTGAAGCCTAAAGAAGCCTCCTTAAGGCCGTTATACACATGGAAAAGAAAGTCCTACACACCACTCTATAAGCAGACTGTATGCACACATGGCTTTACGTGTTTGTGTAGACTAAAAATATACCAATAATTAAAAAATATATAACATCTTATATTTTGTTATGAAATATTTGTACTTGCTTTTAATCAACATACTTTCCGTAAAGCATTCATCCTGTCGCCTGCTTTCCCCAGTGCAAAACCTGAAAGACAAAAAGTATTTTATTACTGTGAAATGCGTGAAGCAGTGTCTTAAGAAGAGGGGGAAAAAACAGTGAATTTCACAACCAAGACTACTACCAGTTATTTCCAATCCATTACATAGATGATATCAAGAAAAAGCCCCAGAGAAAACCACATTCAGAAAGTAAAAACTTTAGAGCTATGAATATCTTGTTGTTAAACAAAGATAAATAAGGCTTATTTCTTTTATTTGCTCTACACATGTTTCAAACAACTGAAAAGAGATGGATGCTTCATCTAATAAAAATCAGTCTTCTGCTTAAAAGGAAGTAAATGAAAGAAGGAAATAATGAAGCTGACAGACGTATGAACTACATCTGTACAAATGACACCTTGAAAGCCCTAAAAACAAAGGAGGCTGGGTTTATATCAGCAAAATAGAGAACATTAAAAACATGTTTTATAAACAGAACTGTGTATTTGCAAAATATATATTCTAACAGAACAGAGAAAGAAAGTGGGGCATCAACTGAGCTTATGGAACGAATAGGAGGATGTGACAACCGTTTTTTATGAACTCTCAAATCCAATGCTGTCAAGACAGATTGAGTTAAAAATATTTACTTTTTTTTAAGCTTTTTCTGGTCTCTTAATGATTCTGTTGTGTCAGCTGAGGCTCAGGGTTTCTGTATCACGGTGCCCCATACAAAAAGAAAATCAATGCAGTTGGACTCGTTGGCCAATATCAACTCACTAATTTCTTTCAGATATTACAGGAGAAATGGACTGGGAGAGATCTAAGAAAGCATCCCAACTATTGTGGTGCTGCAAGCAATAGAGGACATCACCACAATTCTGGAAATTAATATCATAAGAAGCAGAAGGTCAAGGTTAACACTTAATAGTTTTCCCTATGCACACACTACGTAACCAGGACCTCTCCATCACTTTTTAACTCCTGCAGAAGAAAATGCAAGCAAACTGTGCTATCCTTTTATGCACACACAGCTCACCAATAACGTATCAACAATGAAGTCACACACAGCATTAGAAAACTCCAGAAGTGAGATCGCTTGGTCAAGCTCAATTCAATCTTCACTTGAGATTAAAGTATGCCCTCAAGGACATGATAATGTTTCACAAAAAAAAGTTTCAAAGAAAAGACAAGCAGAGCTTTTCAGAGCAACTGTGTTCTGCTGGAGACACCTTGCGCTGTGTATACATTCCTTTCTTTCCCTCTAAATCGTAGCTAACGTCCACCTTGAGGAGCCCATCCAGATTTGAATATTTCAAATAGATGAAGTTCTGAAGAAATGTACTCAACTGGAAATAAGGCTGTCTTAATAAAGCTCCTACGTACATCTCATCAGAGATATCTATCAAGCTCATCATAAAAAGAGAATACTTACTTCCAACAGTTGGAAGCTCTGCACATGCACTGAAAATAGAATTTTCTTTAGTACATCCATATAACAATGCAAATGTAATTTCCTATACTCTGTCACCATCCCATATTCCTGCCTCTATTATTTGGATTATTTACTTTATAGCTATTCACTTTTTTCTTTTAAGCAGTCTTCTTTTAACTCCGCACAGACTTCTTATCTGCAAGCTTATTTGACATCTAATAGGAATTTTAATATACATTAGTTTGTATTTACATAAAGAAGTCTACCTCCTCAGGGAGAAAAACTTAACAGATTCAAGGAACCTTCTTAAATAAAACATAGCCTGGGGGGGAAAAAAAAATTACATGAAAAAAATCAGTTGAAGATGTATGCTATTTCCTAAGCAACGCAACTGGAAACTCACTGTAGTACGCTGTGGTTTTGCAGTTCTTTTAAGGATTCCTTTACAATTAAACAATATTACAATTAGATGGTTCCAGCACAGCTTTTATAAGCAGTCCTGACAATTTATCCCACAGGCTTAGATTCTGACCCTTCTCAAATGCTGGCTACTAAAACAAAGCATTCCTCGCAAGATGAAGAATGCTTGATAGTTTCTGTAACTGACAAGAAGGATCAGAAAGCCTGTAAGAAACAGCACACTTCCCAGGTGTGCTGTCTCCTATCTCCAGTGAGCACTTGCTAGCTTTTAGAGATTTTAAAAAAGCAACAAGTTTAAATACCACCACATTACAGAACATCTCTTTTTGCTTTACCAGTACGTAATATTGTTAAATATTATTTATCCAGAAGCATCCCATGTACAAAGGCTTTGCTGTGTGACTGTGCTGAAGTACTAACATCTGCTTACCAGCCTTGCCTGGCCTCACGAGCACATAAAAGTAAGTCCACATAGCATATGCAGCAGGAATCATAGAAGTGGCACATAAACAAGAACAAGGAGGGCAGCACTATGATTGGGCAGGCGTATCACTGGCACAAAGAGCGCATGTATTACAAACATCAGTTAACAATTCCTAAGGCTCAAACGACATCCAATAAGTGATGTTCTAAGAAATAAAAGGCCAAATCTACCCATGTCTTGAATTGCATCTGTCTACTATGAAAGCATTGGATCCTATCCATCCAACAGACATATCAGCAGGACCCAGAATGCACATAAACGTTTGGGCAAATTTCAGTTTTGTTTTCTTTTCCCCTTTTTGTTCTGTTTGCTGTTTTTGTTGTTTTGTTTTACAATGATATCTCCTCCTTTATAAAACCTGTAACCATAACACAAACTGCTTCCTCATCAGCAGTGATCACTGACTGAGATAAACCATTGGGGATTTTTTCCGGCAAATCTACTCTGCATACAATCCCGTAAGAAGCTGCAGTAGAGTGGAATTCTTGTTATCCTTATTTTGTGAAGTCCAACTCTGATCAGCAAAAAGGCTCTTCTGGCCAAGATTGTTAAGCTCTTTACTTGAAGTAGGAATTACAATTACTTACTTTAGAACATATTCTTAACTTCTGAGGAGAGGAACATGGCACAACGTGCCAGTTCTCAGTCATACGTCTTTGCTCTAATTGATCTTACTAATGTATGAAGCAGTACCATAATATTAGATGGGATCCTCTCAGTATGATTACTTCTAGAGATAGCTTGGCAAGTGCTACTGTTCAGCATAATTGTGCTTAATTACTCCTGTTACAAGGAGAATAAAACTGAACTGAATCCCTCTGATCAGTATTCTTTCTCCAGCTTCTGCTGAGAAAGAAAAGAGCTCTGTTCATAGCTTGTATTATTGGATCTTTCATAATATCCCATCTCTTTTGATTTGTCCCATTTCCTTTATGTCATAAAGAGCATTTCTAAGGTTGGACTTTAAATTGCTTGCTGAAAACACCTTTATAAAAATTGTAATGGAGAAAACCTATAAATGGGTCAAACTGCAAATCACTGAAGTGACTACAGGAATAGACTTGAATAGTCACAAGTGCTCTTTTCCCTTAAAAGTACAAACACAAAATCTGTAGGAAAATGTGGTTTGCTGGCTTTTCTCTAGGATTAACTTCAATAAAGAGAGCTTTCTGAGGAGTCTGAAGGAAATTCATGGTCTTCTGACTTAACAGATTAATGACAAACTTCTGAATCAAGGCAGTCCATGTTACCTGGGAGTACCAGTAAGTCAGTCCTTACTTTGTAACTAAAAGCAGTAATACTTACAAAGAAGTATCCTCATGTCTAAGGAGGACATAATAAATAAAATAAATGGAAAAAAGCATAATTTTTTTTTTCTGGCTTACAATGTTTCCTCACATCTTCAAAAGCTCTGTTACGAGCAATGATTAATTTGGAATCTTTCAGACAAAGCAATCACACGTACCTGCAGCCCCTTTCCCATTTCCAACAGCCACTAAAGCACGTATTGATTTTTTTCTGCCTTCCTTCGCCTTCATACAAAACACATTTTTCACCTGAAGAAAGAAACACAAAGCATCTTGTTACAGCACAACCCATCTTTTTTATTTTTTTTTTAAGAGATTCTGCTTACTAGAGAGGAATTAGAAGTTTGCAGTGCAGTGTTTCAATATATACCACCTTTGCCAGTGAACATCAACTGCAGCAGGACACTGGCTTGAAGACATTCAATAGCAGCTGTTAAAAATCTGTACTCAGACACACAAGAAGTTATTTCACTACTTCTGTTGTGTTTAGCTGTGCAACAGATAACAGTTCAACATTACACTAACTATATTTTATACGCAGCACAAGCCAACTCCTCCTCACTCAATGAGGCCCAGGCAAACCAAAAGGTTGGACAGCCGTGGTCTAACATCTTGAGATCCTTTGTCCTGTTCTGAGGGATGTATGTGCTGAACATATTTATTTCTTGTTTCTTCGTATGTCTATATGCATGTGTTTGTGTGTGTACATCTATAATCAAGAAAATCTTGTTTTCTACTTTTCTGAAGCTCCAATATGGTTTTTCCAAGTTATAATAAGAGCTAATTTAAATATTCATTGTTAGTGTAGAAATTAAACAGCACTTCCCACTTTTCCCCATATATAATTCAGTAAGCTACTCTGGTTGTACCTCCTTATTTGAAAGGAAATTATTCCAATATGACTTCAATAGTTTAACTGAAATTCACAATAAGACAAAACCTACTGACAACACAGGGTACAGACTAGAACTAAGTACTTCTGAAAAATTCCACTCATCCTTTTATTAAAATAAAGATGTTGCTAAATTCAATGTGCGTGCTCTGTAGAGGGCTTCAAAGAATAATCAGCTTTACTAATTGCTTACTCCAAGCTTTTACTCGTTCTGCAATCTCACTGCTCACAAGAGCAAGCTAAAACACAAGCACTCTACAATGAAAGCACCTGTGGAAATAGGTTATTTACAGGAAATGCAAAAGAATGATGAAAGGAAGAGACTGAAGCAGAGCGACGCTCTCTCCAGGAGCACTGAAAGAACATTATTTTGCGGTGGAAGACAAAAGTTTGTGCAGAGCAATCTAGATACATACTTTACATAATGAAAGGTTGACATACATATCGCCGAGAACAAATAACGCGATGTGTGCAGAAGTCAACTCAAGATTATTCTTTACCCTACCCAGAAGGTGGCAGGAAAGACACATGCAATGAACTTCTCCAGTAGCCTCTTCTTAAAACTGCACTTGTCAGCTGTTTCTGAACAGCTTTGAAGGAAAATGTGTTCAGTCACCCATCACAATCAGTGCTATTGCATCTCTCCTGAAATGCTGTAAAGGTTTTTCGAGATTGATAATGTGCCCAGGCAGCCATGGCTGCTGGAACAACTGTGTCCTTAGATTCTCCCTGCACACCCCCGTGCCTCCTTACATCAAAGTGATCAGCGCTCTGCTGGAGTGCGTTCAGAAGTGCTTCCCTTCCATTTTGCAGTTAAAGCAATTCAACTGAAAGCGTATCATTAAGCAGCACTGGAATTAATTAATACACAATGTAACAGCTTGCCACTTTTAAAACAGCATGACCTCTGAAATTGTGACTGAAACTAAGACACAATTACCCTTATTTGCTAGACTGCAATTCAAGCTAGATTTGAAGTCAATTTTTTCAATTCCAAAACACACATGCTCAACCTTAATCACAGTGTCTCAAATTGACTGTCTCCGTTTCTATTATTCAGTGCCCAACAACGCAGATTAAGCTTGCTTTCAAGCACAGAGATACTGTTCTTCCATCTGAAATGCAGAACAAAACCACTTCAAACCTTCCTTAAGAGAAGGAATAGCAAAGCTTCAAAGGTGGAGTTAGAAGCCTGCAAGGATGCTGCAGTCCTTCCACTGTTATTCCAAGCACTTAACAGCTTGTTGTAATGTGCTAGAAACAGGAAAAAAACTCAATACTTTGTTAGTTTTCCTCTTGTGAAAAAGAAAAAATAACAATACATGACTGACTGTCCATGGGAACTCCTCCTTTCTACAAAGCACAATCTGGGCACCTCTGGGCCACACCTGTGACCACTGCTACTCACTTGCTGCTGATGAGAGCATCCACGCAGGTTGAACACCTCATGGCAGAAGATCCTCTGGTCCAATACTATGGTACAAGGTGATAGAAAATAAAACAAGAGAAGGGTGCTAAAAGAAAATCCTTTTCATGCAAGTGATCCTAGAGAGGGACGCAGCTAAAAGGCTGAAGTCAGTACACTTGAGAGAATGAAGTAATAAAACTGCATGTCTTATAAACAAAATCAAATTCCTGTTAGCTAGATTGTGTCTGTGTGAGCCTTCTCTTCTCTGTGAAAAGCACTAGGGACAGAGTAGATGCATACCACAGTGGCAGAGCTTCTCTCAGGTATAACATAAAACTACAGTATCAAAAAACCATCTGGATGTGGTTCTCAGGGTCATGATTTGGCAATGGGTTGGTTGTTAAGAGTTAGGGTAGTCTGCTTAGGTTGTGGTTGGACTGATGATCTTAAAAGCCTTTTCCAACCTAAGCAATTCTATCATTCCATGATATAAATTGCACAAGCTAGCTGTAGGGCAAAACTAGTCCTGCTGACAAGTGACAGGACAGTGAGATATTTTCCTTTTGAAAGCATGCACATGGTTGACAGTGGCAGGGGAAGCGCATCAAAAGGTAAATTAGTTTGTCTTCTGCTACTCTTCTCAAGGAGAAGTTAGTGGATTCATATTAAATATCAGCATGGCCTGATAAGGAGATAGAGATGAATCTAGTAGCCCAACTAAGGCCAGGCTGCTATGCTTCCAGATCCACCAAGTAGAACAGTGTTAGAGATATTAGGAGTGGCCACCATGTCCTGCAGCTCTGGGTCCAGCTTCTGAAGCTGGGCTGAGGGATGTGACTGCTGCTTTCTTGTATTCAGATTCAAATCAGTAGCAAAGCAAAATAGAAGGAAGACACAGAACTATTAGAGAGCATCCAAAGGAGGGCTATGAAGATGGTGAAAGGTCCAGAGAGGAAGATGAACAAAGAGCAGCTGAGGTCCTTTGGTTTGTAAGCCTAGAGAAGAGGAGGCTAAGAGGAAGCCTCAGTCATCCTGTTCACTCTGCATCCATCCCCTGCGTGCTGACTGCATACAGTAAGCAAAAGAACCATTACACAGAAATAGATTCCTCCACCCCTCACTGAACAAATCGAATGAAAGTTTCTGATCAGACACTTGAGGGGTTTTTCACAAAGGCTGACTCATCACAGCTTTGGGATAAATCCCAGGCACAATTCTCATCCAAGTTAGAAATAAGTTCAATTTGCAGAGAAACTATAGATAAAGCTCAGGTTAGTGCTGATAATTGTCCCGTGATGTGCATAAAATCCTCCTTCATAGCTCACTATGTAAAATGATGCAATCCAAATACCCTACTGACATAGAGTAGGCCTAAAATGTGGTTTCATGCTACAGCATATATCTGAGCACAATTCCTGAAGCCACATCACATCTGAGATGGCTTCGCTTCCTTTTCAGAGGATGACGGCAGTTGCAGGCAGCGTGCCAAACTGCTAGAACATCAGAAAAAAAATAATCACAGGATATCCTGCGTTAGAAAGGACCCACAAGGATCACCAAATCCAAGCTCTGGCTTCATATAGGGCCATCCAAAAAATCAGACCACATGACCGAGAGCTTCATCCAGATGCTTCTTGAGCTCAGGCAAGCTCAGTGCCGTGGGCACTGCCCTGGGCAGCTCGATACAGTGCTTCACTACCCTCTTGGTGGTTAAACTTTTTCCTGAAGAAATCCAACCTGAAGACATTATAGCACACGTTTACATTTCCTGTCTGAGCTCTCGTTCTGTCCTATAACAGCTTGCTTCGCATGTTATCATCATAGAAACCATCAGGTAACTTTCATTATCCGTCAAAAGACATCACTGGTATCATCCCTGGAGCATAACATTTGCCTGCAGTTCTAAAATCAAAATCTACATCTCTACAACCCCAAAATACATATGTGCCAACATCTCATTTTAAGTAAACTATTACTCAGAGTATCACTTATACCATATAATTTTTCAGTCAAGGATGTCAAGCAATAGATCTCAGACACTGTAATTTCAAGCAGCATTTCCTTTCATAACAAGCCTTTTTGGTTGTGCCCTTTGCAAAAACAACAGCTAAAAAACTATTTCCATTGATTTATAAAGGCTTTTGACTGTGCCTTAAGGAATGTTCTTTTGGTCACAAGTGTTAAGTCTACCGAGAATAATTCTGTGCTCCTAAAGCAAACATGTATGAATGCGTTTCCTTGCTACTTCACAGAAAATTGAAACTATGGCTTATATTCTACTTATGATTCCCTGCTACATCTAGGCAATTCATAGTTGTTCAGTGGATGCAAAACATATTACTGTAGCATGAGACAGAATCTTCTGTGTTCATACTACCTACAGATATTCCTCCACAGTTCCAGGTACCTTTTGTAGCAATCCATACTGAAACACCGAAGACATGGTTCTTTCACTTTGGCCCACCAAACCTTTATTTCTGACTTTGACATTACTTTCATCATACAAAACAAAACCAACCTACTGTTCCTAAGGTAAGACAATTCTCTGTAGTTTGGTACAGAAAGCCTTGTTGTTTCCAGTGTCTCCATTCCTAAAGTGGCCCAAGTCAAGAGTCTCCAGGTAACCAAGCTGCTTGCACTGTCCCCATTAATAATTGCCAAGGACTACATTCAGAATGAGTCAGTAAATTCAGGTGACATCCTATTGCATGGAAAACATGCAAAACATTTAATTCCATTGCAAAAACCTCCAGCCATTTGGCTGCTGCTATTCTTATGTTTTTCTGATTAGGCACTTCTATCCCTGCCTTGCAAATGAGCAGCACACCCCACACCAGCTACGAGCAGACCATACTCTCAGAATTCTGACTGTTCCCTTCAGTCCTGCTAAAGTGCCATGCAACAGCAGAGGCAAAACGCTGCATCGAAACAGGTCTCATGTAATCAAGAAAAACCATGCCTGAATACAGTTTGGCATTTGGAGAAAGTACAGAAATAACCACCATCCAACCAACCTCACTTGACAAAAAATGCCACCTTTACAAAATTACAGGTTTTGAATCAATTCTCACTACACCAGCTCAGTTATGAACTGCCAATACTATGATACAACTCTGCAACATACGCCTAATCTTGAGTCAGTTCAACTGAGAATTAAGTCATAAAAGCCTGCCCCTGGAGATAATACAGAAAAAGACAAAGACAAGATTCAGGCAAAAGCTCTAAATCTGGCTTCGTTTACTGCACGCTATATTGATTACAGGATAAAACTATTTCTTCTCAAAGCCTCCAGCAGAGCTCATCAATAACTTGATTCCTGGGAAAATACCATTCAGATGCTTTTCAGAATATCCACCCATAATCCACTCAATGCAATTTACTTGGATTGATTTCATCTTAGGAAGAACCAGTTAAGTAATTTTCAGTATGCAAGCGTTAAAAACATTTTTCTGTCCTATCATCTTCCATCCCTTTCTACAGACTCTGAAAGAAAGAAAAAGAGCACACACAAAAAAGAAAAAACAAAGCTACCCAAACCAAATAATTAAACAAGCAAACAAAAAAAACAACTACAGATAAAAGAATAAAGTCCACATGAAGTTTTACCTACAACATAGGAAAGAATGAGATAGCCTTGAAAAGAACAAGAAATCATTTTGGATTTCAAGAGCAAGGCCATGGGTAATGCCAACATTCATTCTCAGTACCCAGCTCAACATCATACCACGCTCTATCCACAAACACAAGGATCCACATACATTTATCTGCAGAAAGTAGCTTTTGCTTTAAGGACAGTACCAGCATATATATGCTGTGGCCTATGTAAACAATCTATTGCCTGACCTGATTTTTTTATTTTTTTTTTTTAAATCAAGTCTTTACCTTTCCGTCATTAAATATTTAAACACCAGTAAGTGTTTCCTTGGTTTAAAAAAAGGCAGGACACAACACAACTGTCTGACTGAAAATGCAATTATTCTGCCACTTAAAAGGCTGCAGTAGCCTAGGTACAATCCCAGGTACAATTTCAAGTAAACTGATCTTTACTAGAAAGAAGTGGCAGAAAGAAAAAATATGAACACAAAAAATAAGCTCTCTACAGACAGACTTTTTGCAACTGGCAACTTCAGTATCAAACAACAAAAAACATACCTGTCAGGTCCAAAATACATTTAGTGCTCTATCTTCATCCTTAGAAAGCTCACATCCGTGAACAATTCAAAGGGGGCACTACACTTATATGCTTTCCAGCCTTTTTGACTACTAGGTTTCATTTCCAATTTTGAACACATTACAAAGTAAATGGTGTCATAACACAAGCTATTGTGTAGGCTTTATTTTTTATTTATGTTTTTTAATGCCACCTCTGTGATTTTAGACCAAAATATAAGAATTTATTTGACAATATCTACCTGGGCAAGTAACTCTACGTGGCCCTACTGAAGCAGGGGTCTGGAGCAAATGGACCCCAGAGGTGCTTTCGCAACTCCACCATTCTGTGATTAGGTGGAAAAGATAGCCCAAGCAACCTGCTTCAAGTAGCACAAGTTAATACAAAACCAAAACCAACATACAGTACCTGCTATTGTTTCACTGGTCAGATGAAAGTCAAATCACAAAATCCAGACTATACAGTGGCTACGGTTGGCAGTCCTGCCAAGATGGGCAATATCCTCCATGCTCTTCACACTGATATAGGGCCTGGTGTTATTGTACTGCAAGTTGTCTTCTTCCCTGGTCTAACTTGAGAATTTGAAGCCTTCAGCTTAGTCAGCATCAGCAATGTGACGGTCAGAGCTGATGGTTTGTTTGGCTTCTGGGAAAACAGAGTAATATATAATATATAATAATGATGTGATCAAGGAAGTTGTCACCTTCAGCCTCGTATTGGTTCAATAAGGCACTGAAAAAGGTGCATGTGGTGTTCTTTCTGATCCTGTGCGTTTGCCATATTGTAACATTGCCACAATTGTTTCCAATGCATCAAAACTGATATCTAACTGCAAACGCAGCTCCCTGGTTGCGATCTGCCGACTTCCATGGATGAGCACATTGGGATGCTCTTCCTTTCATGGTGTGACAGCTTGTTTCATGGCCATCCAGAACACGGCTCATCTTTCATATTGCTACCATCACTGCTGAAATGTATCAGCAATCAACTCACTGTGCTCACATCCACTATTTGGTCTCCATAAACGTTCAGCAAGCACCAATGAATGTCAGTGAGTGTCATTTTTTTTCCCCACACGGAGGAATTCAGTTCCACATGTTCGCTCTACATGCACTTCCATGCTCGATGGTATTTTTGTCAGACTGCCCCTCTGCTACCATCTGTCACACAGCAATAAAATGTAATGGAACAGTGGCAGGAAGGTTCCGCCTCTACTGCCATACCACCAATATCAACCTCTGACAGCCTGGCACAACGTAGTAACTTCAGAGGCATTACTTTTGGAGCAGCCCCTGTATTTTTGCAGCTGTATTTTACTGCAAAATACATTCCTATTTTCTCACAACATCATAACAGTACCTCCCCAGCCTGCCTTTCAAGTGTTTTTTTATTATTCAGATATAATGAAGCAGTGAAAGATTTCTACAGCACATGGAAGTGCTGCATAGCACTCAGTTTTTTGTTATTTAATATATTTAACTGTAAATAATTACAGAGATACAGAACAGCCCAATTCAGTAAATACCTAATGTAGAATCCAAACTGGCTGCTTTGTCACAGCGACAAAGGAACAGCCACTACTCTCCAATATGACCTTTCAATTAATTGAAAACACTGTGACCTGCAAGGCTTGTTAAGGTTGTAACACTTACTGTAACACTAACTGTAGCAGAAGTAAGATCTAAAAATCAATTCTTATTCCACATTAACTTAAGTATGAAAAAGGAATGTCAGAATCAGTAAGCTACATGGCAAGTTCCAAGACAGCAGAACACTTCAAATGGTTTTCAAGCCCTTTGAAGCTGGGACACTTGGGAAGTGGACAGACACGAGAAAGGTGGAATCCATTTTGTTGTTACATTTGGGATGAAGATTACAGTTGACAATTCCCTCCCTTCCTTTAAATTATGGGGAATGTGTTTCAGTGGCTAAAGACACGCTGTTAGTAAGGTACCTGTAGCGTGCTCAAGGTGAAAAGGGAGGAAAGATTCATCATTGTGCTCCCTTCAGCCTTCAACCAATTTGCAAGTAAGAGCAAGCCCCTCAGGCAGCTGTGTCCAACCCTCAGCACAGCCATGGGCACACACCCATTGCTCCCAACAACCACCAGCCGTGTGCCATTGGTATGGGCTGAAACTGGCATGTGGGAGGAGAGGGGGGGAAGGGCACAGGCTGACTGTTACGGCAAATGGTTGTGTGCACCGTGATAGACTGGCTGAACACGGCCCTGGAAACAGCAAAAAGAATACAGTTGTGCTTTACATTTTGATAAACAGGTTTTAAGATTGCTGAAAAAATAACCAGTTTTTTGGTATGCCTGCAACTCCTTTTTCAGTCCACATAAGTACATTACCTATGAATTTTCATATGGAATGTATTGAATTGTGATCAAACATTCATCTAAAAAAAACATTGCACATTAATTTTCACACGTGTGTTATTTCATCTGTACTTGTACATACCACTACCACCTCGCTCATTCAAATCAAAGTCGATCTTACATAGCAACTCAGTTTAAGATAAACACAGATTGATACAGGACAGTATCTGGTAGTGGTACAGAGAATGGATGATACCTTCCAAAACAGGCATTGCAAGTCAGCTTTGGTAGCAGAACAGGAGATGAAATGCTCAGAGTGAAACTAAGCAGAAATTCAAAGTCAGAGTGGTATAAACACCGTGTCTAGACAGTGGTATAACACAACACTGGCTAAAAATACAAGCAGTATTTCACATAACTGGCTAATAAGCAAAACTGTAATAATGACAAGGGGGAAAGTGATGAACAGTCAGCACTACTTATTTAAAACTGTGCAGCAACCCATTGGACAGTCACTCTTTTTCACAGTGATAGAAAGACTATAACGTTTGTATGAAGCAGAGATTTGGTATGTTTCTGTCAGAGAACGTGCACAGCTCCAGGTTAATATCTCAGCTCTAAGATCATGGTTAGAAATTAAAGCAGTCTTTTCAATGCAGCAGCTAGACATGTATACTTTTTCCAATAATAAAGTAGTTAAATATTAATTGCAAATAAGATTTCGATGATAACTCTGAGACAAATCTTACAAGCAATTTCATCCGAAGTAAGCAACATGAGAATACTCTGAAGAAACAAGTTTATGCAATTACTTTCAACACAAAGCCACTGGATTGATTTATGCCCCTGATATTTGTTTAGCAGGGTTTAATTTAATTTATTAAAAGCACAATCCAGGATCTCACAAGTTCTTAGGTATTCACCCTGCTTTGTGCTCCTGTAGTTGGCTTCAGGGCTCCAAGAGACAAAAGCAGCTCTAAGATTTCAACCCAATCAAAGAGGACTGCAAAGGAACACTGAATTTCTCCCAGCTCTTTCTCCTTCACCAATAAGATCTGTGCTTATAAACAAGAAAGACTTGGCCAAACTTATCAATTTGATGCACCCAGCTGGAAGTGGTCAATTTGCTACACCTTGCTGAGTTCTGCTTTCTAATAGCTCAGTCAGTTCAGCAAAATATTGAGTCCTTTCTAGCACGTCAACTATTTATAAACTGACAAGAAAAGCTACAACAGATTGAGATTTCAAGCTTCAAGCTATATACAACACTGATAGAGCTGGAAATTAGCTGGCCACAGCTACCACAAATCTCACAGAGTTAGGACATGAGTAGAAGAGAGGGGAATGCAAATAGTGCTCTGACTTCCAGAGCTACTGCCTCTTCTGGATGCTCAGCATCATTTGGTTCCAGACTGATAGCAAATGAGTCACAAGAAATGAGCTTATTTCTGAAGCCAGGACTTGCCCCAACAAGGCTTCAAGTAATTCCATGGTTTCCATAGTAACAAACATGTTTGAAGTTAGAAAAACTAATAACATAAATGGTAGACAAAAGAACTTGCAATAGCATGAGCATGCATAGTTCTAATTGTTAATGGTCTGTTCTGGAATGCATTACATTCTCCAGAAATGGCTTTTCCATTGAGAAGCAACAACACATATTTGGACTACTGACACTTTACAGATCACTATTCAAAATCTATTACTAATAGTTTATCTTGTTTTCAAAACAAAATTCACCTTTCCCATTTTTAAAAAGCACTTTCTCTGACCACATTCTGAGTGGCATTTCTTGTCGAAATCATCACGAAAAATTTGGGCCTCCAAAACAACTTCTATTGGCAGTGTTGAAGACCTTGACTTTTAGCCTGAAGCATCGCCAACAGTGAGCAAATATCTTCAGTTACTTGGATTTAGTAACCAGACAATCACATCACACCAGCCAAGGGATCGCACACAATCAGTTACACATCAGCAGCGCTACTCTGCGTTGGAAAAAAGATGACAAGGAGATGCAATGGAGAGATCAGTATTTTAGAATCTACACTGCTTGCATTACAGTTGCGTGGGAACTGTTAAAGCTTTATCTGAAAGCACTTCCCATTTCATAGCCACTCGTTCCAATCAGATATTATTTCTTCAACAGAGAAGTCTCCATGAACAGAATGCCAGATTGTGTCATGCAGTTGAAACAACAGACTAATTTCTGTATCACTGACTTAGTGAAGACTGTTAAATAATTACAAGTTCAATATAAAATAATTATAATTAAAGTCTTTGAAAAGTTTTGTAATGCTTACCTCAATGACTCTTGTTTCAAAATCTTCGTAAGTTTCTGTTGGGGAAAAAGCAGTGTATTACACTTCCTTGTATTAATTACATATCAGCACAACTCCCTGCAGTTAATGTAATCTAAAGACAAACGCAATTTTATGTAGCTGTAATTTATAAATCCATCTCAGCAGTAAGCAGAAAATGATTTGAACACATCTAAAAATGAAGATTATTAGCTGCTTCCTTACAAATAGGCCTCAAATACAGGTTCTTCCAGAAGTAACGCCTCCTACTTGTTTCTATAGAAACTGCAACAGATACAAAGGGCACAACAAAACGTCTGATAGAACAAACTCTCTGTTACCAAATTCTATTTTCCAACATAGTCACCACCACTAGCTAAGCATTTTCACCAGTGATGAACAAGAGTCTGCATGCTGCACTCAGACCAATCCATGCAGCCATTGCTAGAACGTTGCCCACACAGCCTAGCTTTCACTGTGCTCACATCCACTGTTTGGTTTCCATAAGTGCTCAGCAAGCATCAATGAGTGCTGCTTTTTCTGCATGGAAGGACTCAGTTCCACACCTCTGCTCCACATGCAACTCCATGTCAGATGCCATTGTGTCAGACTGCCCCTCTGCTGTCACACAGCAACAACTGTAATGGAATACTGGTGGGAAGGTTCAAACCCTGCTGCCAAACCCCATCTGCTCTGACATCACGGGCTAACGTGATGAAACAGGAGGCATTATTTTGGAGCAGGCTTTGTGCTTTGTAACATGAGTCCAGTTCGTTCTTTTTAAAACAGACAAAGCAATGTGTAACTCTTTATTTACAACGCATAATTTTATTACTACGTCTTTCGTAAAAATCAGCATCTATTAAGAAATCCAGCTTTAAAAAAATCCAGTTCAAGTGGTAACTTCCTAGAAAGTGTAACACCACTCTTGTTGTAAGTACAGTACAGTTCCTGTCATAATGAAAGAGATGAAAACCTATACACATCCACTGTGCTCTATTAGCTACCCCTGCTTCCAACTGGAATCTATACATTATCTTTTTAGGTATTGTGGTTGCAAGAGAATTAAGATGCAAACAGTCTCTAAAGATTGTCCAATCTAAATAATCAGCGTAGCACACAGGAAGAAAAATAATACTTCTTTTAATGGTAAAGCAAGACTTCAATTCAACAGCTTTGTCTGAACGTCACACAGAACGTAATAACAGAGCTGATGAAAACCTGAACTGACCTCAGAATCTCTTCAATATTTTAACCACAAGTTAAGCTATACAGTCTTTCTAAATTAAACCTGAAATACTCTCTGGGAAATCAGAGCAAGCCAGCACTTATATTGAAGCATTTTTATTAAATTATATCCGATATTCTTCCTAATTCTTTCCTGTTGCAGAAATACTATGAAAAACAAGTCTACAGTACGATTAAAGAAAAACACTGCTCTAAAACTGTGAAAGAAACGACAACAAAGAGAACAAACCACCACCACATTTAATGCACAACATGCTAAAGCTGCAAACGGTTAAAAACATCAAATGGGTCAGCTTCCATCATAGCAATACTATCAGCCAGTACTGTTCAGAACATTCTGAAACACATGCTAGACAATCAACAAGACTCAAACTGCTTTTCTTAATTCCTGTGAAATTCAATAGAAGAGAAAAAACAAAACATAGCCACATCAAATAACCAACAACAACACAGCCAAACTTCTTCCAATCTCTTCCAATTTCAAATGCTTCCTGAAAAGAAAAAGTCTTTGCAATTAAAGACAACTAAAGCATCATTCATTTTGTCCAGTTACAGTTAAAGTGTTACGCATTGCTTCCACGTCACGTGGAGTTCAATTCATGTCATCATGATGATAAGAGGAGCTATGTTCAGGTATATGTTACCTATTCAGCTCTGCATGGTGAACACATCCTTTTCACTGCACTAAAATCAGTGTGTTTCTGCTCTGTCATTAAAAGGGGCTTGAAAGGAACAAGAAATTTTTGAAGGGTCCTATAAAAATCACAAAGGTAGGAAAGAGCTAGAACAGCACAGAGCTCTGGGCACAACATACCATCTGTAAGTACCAACTCCAAAGCTGGCAAGTAATAAGAGAGAGCACAAAACCATGCCAACAAAAGCACCTCAAGATCTTATCTTATCCACAGACCTTCACCCTGACACACACTGCTTTATTCCAGAAAAAAGAAAAATGACTGCCTTAGAAATCGATGGGCAACAGGGTAAAATGCAGCATCTCAGTATAAGAGGCAGGATAAACAGGAGATCTTACCAACCTCCTGCTTCTTCTGTTTACTTTATGAACTACAGCTTTCACCATTTACAACACTAGTGTTAATGTCACCATTTAGAAGACTAGTGTTAAACACTTCTTGCATTTGGCATAGTCACAAAAGAGCTTAAAACAGCATAATGGTGGGGGAGAAAAAAACAAAACAGGGACTCAGGTGTTGCTTTGTCATTTATATGGACTGTTATAAATGTCATCATCCCAGTACAATTCAGAGGAAGCCTCCCAGAATACCAGGTAGGCAGGGCTGAATGGTAGCATCTCAAACCACAGCTCACACCTGGCTGGACACCATGGAATCTGTCCATGCCAGTCTCAGGACAAACAGACTCATAAGGTTTGACAGTTTCAAGTCTGCTACTTCTACCACCCTGACAGGGCTTTGAACACAGCCAATGTCCTCTCACACACAATGTCCTATGAAGTCATTTCATTATTCTTCTGAATAAAGAGATGGAGATTGAAATGTGGGGATCTGCAAATCCCCATAGTTTTTAATGAACTAAGAGGGAATTGGTGTATGCTAATCAGAAACTGCTCTTCTCAAGCACACTTATAACACACAGTGAAAGGACGAGACAGAATGGCCTGGAAGTTGCATCAGGATTGGTTCAGGCTGGATATTAGGAAACATTTCTTCTCCGAAAGAGTGGTGAGGCACTGGCACAGGCTGCCCAGGGAGGTGGTGGAGTCACTGTCCCTGGAGGTGTTCAAGAAACATTTAGATGTTGTAGTAAGGGTCTTGGTTTAGTGGGAGAAATAACTGGTGGTAGGTGGATGACTGGACTGGATGATCTTGGAGGTCTTTTCCTACTTTTATGATTCTGTAATCAGTAATCACACTGAAATGTAGAGAAATACCAAAGAGTGCCATTTGCTCATACATTAACACTATTTGCAGCTGCTACTTCTGACAGAATAAACTACTTGACAACACACTTGATTTTGAAAGCAACGCAGTGTTGTACTTAAAGCACAGAACTCAAACCATGACATTCTCTTGACTTTCCTCCATATTCCAACAATAGCTTAGAGGAATTTGGAACAATTCATTAACTTCTCAAATTTCTGGTTTGTACTTGAAAGACAGGCTGCCTCCTCCATTGTTAAGTTGCTGCCTTCCACAGTACATGTGCTTTCAAGCTAAGAAAATGAAACACAGATAAGTGAATAAAGGAATTTTTTCATTTATACTCTATGGTATTAGGCTGATATTGAAATAGAACAAGTTACTCTTATAATCAAGTATAAAGAAAAAAAAAGCTCTGATCTCTTAGCTTCTGATGAGATCAGAAGGTAAGAGCTCCACCAGTTTATAAGGAAAGTCTGAGGGAAACAAGATATCTGCGACACCATAGCAACACAAGCCACAGAATTACCTATTCCAGCTACAGGAATTGAAGGCCTGGCAAGGGAGCAGAGAAACGTAAGACAGCAGTGTGGGACACATTTATGTGGTGATGTATTTACAAGACAAAAAACTATTAAAACAACAACAACAAAACTTCATTCTACATGGACAACAGCATTATGCTGCTCTGGAAAGACAACGCTCTCGCTGACTTATGGCTTGGTGCAAAGCATGCCTGAATGTTGAATTAAGGTCCAATAGAACATCACCAGAAAATAAGCAGGTAGAATAATTCATAAACCACACAGCAGGTAGACAGACTGAGCAACAAAGCTGACTGCAAGGAGAACAGAAAAAAAGTTACTGCAATCCATATACATAGTTTCTCACTCATTTGGGGATTTCCATTTATGCAGCAAGTCCTATTTATAAAGACTTTCTGCAACATGTGTTCCAAGATCACAGCTTTCTCTGGGTAATGAAGATATGAACCAAGCTTAACAGTTAAGAGAACTAGGGACTGAAACTTGTCACAAACAAGTGCTAGAGAGAAATCAGCTGTCATTCTTACCTCATGTGACATACAAGACTACAGAAAAACGGTAACAAACATCATCCTCAAGCACCATAAAGTGCTTCACAAGGAAAACTCAGCTGAATGTAGCAACTTCTTTTTATGCTTAATCGAAGAGGGCTACAGTTTTAGTTGTTAAAGCTAACGAAAATTCCCTAGTGGTCTGAGGAACAGCATGATTAAAAAAAAAACAGTTTACTTGTCCACTCTAAGATCTCTAGTTTCACTATGGTATTTCTCTAGCACATAAAGAACTTAGTAGCCACACTCAAACTGCAACATCTTAAACCATATTTCACTACATTATTAAAAAGAAAAAGTTGACTTAACATGACAGATCCTTTAAGAAACAATGCAAAAATACAGCTGCATTTCATACTCAAGACAAATGATGCCAAAAACACAAAAATGTTTCCACACTCCAAAGCCTCTGTAACAGTCTGCAACATGACACACTACTCCACAGTGAAGTGTAAGATCAGATAGTCCATAACACATTCACCTAACAGCAGAGATTTAACAAATTTTGCTTGAGTAAATGCAACTTGTTCTGAGTCAGCTGTCTTAATTAACATATCAGCATATGAACAGACACAAAGGCATCCAAGACCGAAGTACAAACTGGATTTTCAAATCACAGGAAGTCTGGATCTCCCTTTCACCCAGCCCCTTGACAAAAAGGCTAATAAGACTAAGAAAGCTATGAATTCAGTCTTCTTACCTCCGTTAGGACCTGGATCAGGAGGATCCAGAAGAACACCTCCCCAGCACTTTCCACTCCATCCTCCCTCTCTCTTCATTTTTATTTTTCTCTTCTTCTCCCATGTATCTCTCTGCTGAATAATCTCAGACTGAATTCTGTCTCGTTCTTCTTTTTTCCGTTGACTAAGTGCCTGTACTCTCCCACCTTGTATCAGAGGAGCATTAAGACCTGGCCAGAGGAAACCGGAACGTCCTTGAAAATAAGAGGAAAAAAGTTTTATGTCAAGCAAGGACTGAAATCTGCGCATTGGAGAAGTGCAATAAAACACAGAGTACTCACACATTTGAAGTGCTTCCTGTGACACAATTTGTGTTTAAAAGTCAAAGAACTGCGTTAAACAACTGCACAAGAATTTTTAGTTTTCAGAAAACAGAGATACCTCAAGCTGCTCGGACATCACAGAAATTAACAGCAACTTATCTGTATGCTAAATCAAAAGACACTGCATGTGAAAAGGTTGACATATTCTTCAATCCTTTATTTATGAACCTACCTTCCCCAATCTCCTGGCCTCTGTTGAGATTCTTTTTCAGCTTTTTCTTCCTTCTCTTTCCTCTTCCTTTCTTTACTCCCACACCAGTTTCTGCCAAAGCTCCTTTCCATAGCTCCTCAGCTGTCGCTGAAATAGGAAAGTTTTTGTAAGTAATGTACAATTACCTCATATATTGGAAACTGAACCAAAAAAAAAAACCACAATAAAACAGAGTTAACCCTACCATGACTGGGATTTAAACTGTATGATTAGTGTCTTGCTGAGAAAGAAATTTCCTACTACATACACGTGTATTTGCTGCAGAGGTAGATGTGCCTCTGCCACTGATGACTGCCATCAGACATGCACACAGCTAGGTACATCATTCTTAAAAGGATTTTCAGAAACAATTTAAGGGCAGACAATCCCAACCAGTACCAGTAAGGTACTAATTCTTAGGTAAATAAAGACAATCACTCATTAGGAGCTCAGATCAGCAATACCTTTAAGCACCTGACCAAGGACATGCATTCATGAGAGTCAACGTCTTTTTTCTAAAAAATATTTAAGTTAACCTGCTTTAAAAAACCCACAAAATACAAATCACCACCAACATAAATCTGCAGATACTTTCATGTTCCAATTAAACACAAAGCACTCTGTTATTGCTTATGGAAATGGTGGGTGGAGGAAGGAACGCAGTGCGCTAAACAACCAAACTGCTTCCTCACAGAACTCAGCTGGCCTTCTCACTTGGTGATCATGCAGAACATTCACTGTCTGCAGGTGTTTGGATCAGCTGACCACCAGAGTTCCCTTCCAGCCTCACCCACTGCATGATTTTTCATCTAACATACAGAATTGCTGGAGGAGGCCGAGGAGGTACGGATTTGATAGTAAACTTTACGCTGCTGGGGAGCCCTGCTATGTTGACATTAAGGTGAGAATGAGGAGCTAGCCACTATTTCCAGAGCTACTGCTCAGTACTTAGCTTTCCTTGCATTGGGTAAGTTCAAATACGGGGTCAAGGGGGCTTTATTCAAAGGCATAATGCCCACCTTTCCAGGCAAAAGTCCTTAACGCAACTGGGATGTTTGACTACAATTCTTTTTTGCGAAGGCCAATCCTGAATCACATAGTTGGCACTCAGAACACTACAAAGCAAGCGCAGAGCAAGAAACAAAACACTGCGAAGTACAAGACGCTACCAAATGTGATGCTCTCCTTACTTCTAATAAAATACATACTGTGATTGGTACCTGATTTTTTTGCACATGAATACTAATAATACCCTAAGATTACGCTGCATTACAGACCCACACAAAGACTGCTGGTAAGCAGGTAAAGTATGATGTGACTTCTCACGTTCATGTAGACTATGATAGTTGGCATGAATTCAGTGGTTGAACATTGCTCCCACTGAGCCTTTTAGCATCTAAATGTCTACATCATAACACTGCTTCTTGACAATACAAGGAAAGCAGCAGAAGTCACAGAGCAAATAGATTGTACTGCAGCAAAGGAGACAAGTCAATGTCAACAGATCCAGCAAGATGAGGTCAGAACAAACCTCATTTTGGCCTCAATCACAGAGCAGGATCTGATAATATCAGAACAAGAGGGAAACACCACACTTGGTACCAAAGTGTAGCTATCTAATCAATCTCTGGTAGTATCATCACTTGCTTGGAAAGCAATTGTATTTAATGCAATATCAGAAGCCTGCAGGCTTCAGAGGTGAGAGCTCTTTATAAGATGTCAGATACCAAAGTGATTTTAAGACAGTGACATGAGTAGAATACAGAGAGGATAGGGGCAGTCAAGAAGATTACAATGGTGAGGACACAGCTTACAACAGACAACACAGCAACTAAGAAAATCAAAATCTGATCATAGAAAGGTCGATCTGACTTGGCAGCAAAGCACTAACATGACTGGAGAGCATATACATAATACATCTGCAGGAAAAATATCTCACAGAGGTAAAAGTAATGCCAGTAACCTTATTATTTTTCACATTGGAGAAAATGCTCTGAAATGAAGACAGTGCAGCTAGGTCTGCAATCTCTTAATGATTTGTGGTTTTATCTTTCTTTTGCCTCAGTGCCAGTTCAGTGAAATGGGAAGCTGCATGCACTCCATTACTGCTGAAATAGCCCAAGTTGTAAAACCAAACTCACCACACAGATCTAGCCAGCTACTGAAGAGCACAAAGCTACAAACAAGGCAATATGTGATATCTAAGATTTTATTGTATGGCCAAAAAAACCGATCCACTACTGAAAGCATGTTTGCTGGTAAGCTGATCATCAACAACTACCAACAGTGAAGATGCCACTCTGTTTTACTCAATTTACATAAAAGGTTCTTGTAATGTTTGAAAAGGATTTGGTTTTGTGCCCTTCTGTGCTGTTCTCCGATTTCAGATCAGAGCTTGCTTCAGAAGACGCGTTTCAGGTCACACCTCAGTAACTCGCAAGCATTACCAAAACAGCTTGGTGTAAACCATACTAAAAACAGAATCAAGATCTGATCAACTGAGATTAAAAGTAGATTTCTTTGCCTCAAGAAAGATGAGAGTTTTGAGCTTGCTTACTACCAAAAGAAAGGAAATACAAATAGCAGTAAATTGGAAAATGGAAGGGAACAAAAAGAGAAGAAAGGATTAACTTTGTGAGCGAACGCTCATTTTTTCCACATGACAAGCAACTTCTGTTTCAATTTTTTGATGACAAACAGTCCAGCAGCAGAACACCACAAATCCACATTAATATTAACAACATTAAAAAAGGAATGTGTTATAACAAACACAATTATTTTAGTGCGCTGTTGCCTGTCAGTGCCATTACAACTGTGCATCCATATCCTCTTAAGGAACTTTGTAAGGTCTTTCCAATCACTAACATTCATTTTCAGGCTTCAGCTTGGATTAAAACGCAACTTCTGTATGCAGATGAATTCTAAAATGGTATGATATTTCAGCCATTTCCTCTTTCCAATCAAAAGGAAAACAAAATTTGGAAAAAAAATTCTCCACACGTGAAATATGAGAAAGCATCTCAAAAGGGAATGCTTACATATTCTATTACAAGTGACAAGGTAAATTACAGAGCCTAGACTCAGATGCTTAATGAAAAACACGTAATTTTTCTTTTCCTCAGAGGCACGTTGAAGGCTTTCCAGCTCCTCTGGGAACCCAACACATCACAGACCTCGATGCGCTCAAGCGCAGAGGACATTTCTTTGACCTTGTCTTCTATTGTAAAGACAAGCTTCTCCATCTCCAGAAAAGAGAATGTACCACTGCCGTGTTACTTACAGGGGTGAAAAGCAGTGAACAAATTCACAGAAGAAAAAACACTCAAATATACAAAACACAGAAGTTGCACACTGTAAATCACTGAATGTTGCGAGGATTTTTTGCCTTCCAATATTTGAAAGGAACATATAACAGGAGGGGGAACAACTGTTTACGAGGGTGCATAGTGACAGGACAAGGGGGAATGGTTTCAAACTAAGACAGGGGAGGTTTAGGTTAGATATTAGGAGGAAGCTTTTCACACAGCGGGTGGTGGCACACTGGAACAGGCTGCCCAAGGAGGCTGTGGATGCCCCATCCCCAGAGGTATTCAAGGCCAGGCTGGATGTGGCTCTGGGCAGCCTGGTCTGGAGGTTGACGACCCTGCACACAGCAGGGGGGTTGAAACCAGATGATCTCTGAGGTCCTTTTCAACCCAGGCCATTCTACAATTTTCTGAGCAGCTGTTCATCCCCATGTGCTCATCCAATTCTCATTTTCTTCCCATAACACATGCCACTGCTGGAGATCGGATGCTCAGACAGACATATGGTCTAATGAGGCAAGAATTTCCTCATGTTGTAAAAGGTCCTTTTTAACTCCTAGATTGCCTTACAGTAATGTCTAATGGATCAGTTTTCATATTTGAAATCTGTTGGTTTTTTTGAAAGACATTTCTGAAACAATGGTATGGACTCAGTAGGGACTCCTGATTTCTAAGCCTCTGATCTTAAGCTTTATTGAGATACAAAGCCTGAAAAAAAGAAAAAAAAAGAAAAAAAAAAAATCAAGACTATGCTCAGTCTTAAGCAATATACATTTAATTCGTCTTCCATTAGTTCTCCTCTGTTTTCATGTAAGTATACGTTCCCAATGCTTCAATTTTACCTGTATAATTAGCCAAAGAACTTTTATTAAGAAACAAAGCAGCATATGGGCAGCATAACATATAAAAGACAAAGACACTGAAACAATGTTTCAAACTTTCAAAGACTGCTTAATAACAACAACCAAAGCAGTTAACATAGAAGTGGCTGGGCAAAAAACCCACATAGGTAAGTTGTCCTAAGAACAAAAGCTACAACTCATTTCAGTGGCTGAACACCAAGCAAACATGAGGTGAATGATTTAGGTGTCACTTCAGATTGCACATGTTAACTTCAGCTTCCAAGCACAATACTTACCAAGGCTGGAGTCAGCCTTATAATTGCTGTAGAACTAGGCACTTCATATACAATAAGTGAAACATCTAAAACAAAGGAGAAGTCTGATTTCATAGCTTCACACGTCTTCAACACACACATAAATACATGAGGCATCGTCCTCACAAGAGGAAATAAAACTGAGCAATGTGTATTTTGGAGATCTTGACATCCTCAATGCGGAAACAACGAACCTCTCCATATGCTGCTACTGACAGTGACAAGTGGTAACTCATTAGTTGTTTTTCTGAGTGGTCATACTTCATTAAATAAAAAAAATTAAAACCTGAAAAACGATCTCTTTTCCTCTTTGATTCTCAAGTAGGCAAGGCAGAAAAATGAACTACTCAATCTGAAGACAACTCACATAGGACTGGGAAAATTTAATATCAAATTTAATTAACACTTAGGCTTTCAGGAACTGATGCTTCAAATAAAGAACACAAATGCAGAGATTTATACAGAGTGTAATTGCTTGCAGTAAGGAGAGTCTCCAAAGACAACACATGTTACTCTGAGTACAATTTTATATTGTTGGTCTAAATACGATTCTCTCTTCATTGCTACAATCTATTCTATGAGCTCTGAAAGATAGTCGTGTTTCTCACTCTGTATTCTAACCTATAAGGAAACATCACCTAGCAACAGAGAAATCAAGTTCTTTTTTTCTCAACAGTAACTAATGGAATTAACACTGACAGGGAAAGCATAATTGTGGTACAACTGCAGGCTCAAATAAAAGATCTTTAGTCTTGTATACTCTTGGATACAGAACAGATTTTGGAGAAATTTTGCTTACTGTTATTGCCAAAAGGTTTGGATGATAGGGGACAATTCCTTTCAGTATTCATGACATATCTGTGTGCCTCTGGTGCCTTCAGAAATGGCAGCTTACATATTTCAACCCAATTCTGTAGTGTAAAGGTCTTTACTTCACATTTTCCTCACACAGATACGTACTTCTCCCATGAAGTATACAGTACTTTTTAAGCCACGTTTCTCAACAACTACAAGCTCAAGCACCTGCGTGGGAAAAGCCAGAAGCATTGGAATTTAAAGCCCTCAAGTTGCACTGGGCAGGTTTAGGTGGGACATTAGGAAGAATTTTTTCAAGAAGGTGGCCAAGCACTGGAACAGAAAGCTAAGGAGCGTGGTGGTGTTTGCATCCTGGGGGGGATTTAAGAGATGTGCAGATGCTGCACACAGGGGCATGATTTGTTGATGGTCAGACTTGGTGATCTTGAAGGTCATTTCCAACCCACACATACACTCTCCAGTCTGCCTGCTTGCTCATAAGAGCACGTAAACGTGAAAAGAGGTAGGGAAGGAAAAGTGCTCTATCTTCTCACACAAAAGCTGGATGGAAACAGGCACAAGCAATACTATCTGTTATGCCAGGTTTGTTGAGATACAGCTTTTCAGAGGGAGGTATTCATTTTCCAATCATCATCTGAAGGAAAAAAATCAGGTCCTTTCTGCACATGAAATCGTTAAGTAAATACAAACATAATTGCTTTTCATATGGGGTGGGTGGAAAGGGGAGGGATGGGCAGCATTTAATCCTGAAATAACGAGAGCATTTTAAATTACTTAGTCACAAACTCACTGAAGTACATCACCAAACAAAACCAAATCCCAACATATGCCCCTTCCAAAGTGCAGCAGCCAGCTATATAGACCAGGACCACAGACTGCCTAGGATAACTGCAATTCCTCCAATTTAAATGAGTTAAACTAAAGATCAAGCTGAAGGGTACAGGTGACCCTGCTAACAAGAGCATGCCAACAATTTTTAGAGTATGATGGAAGAGAAGTAAGCCTTCATTAATGAGACACAAAAGTACCATCACTTTCTCAGTCACGAAGAACTGTCATTTGACATTTCATTTGAAAATTATATTTCACATTAAAAATGCAGATACGATCATTCCATGTTACCACTCTACTGAAACAACCACATTACTAAAGGATATGAGTGCCATAATGTGATTTATACTGTTAATATCATACTTCATTTGAATTTTGAAGATGTTGAACTATTAAACTCCAGCTGTTAATTACCAGGGAGAAAAGAAAGTGGAAACAACAACTCAGCAAGAAGACCTGCTCCAAAACCAGCAGCCTTCCACAAAAACAAAACCAAACCAGGCAGGAAAACCAAAACCAACCTTCTTGGTTTAGGAGTATTTCTAGAGAACCTAGAGAAGAATGATGCTTCAGAGAAGTAAAAGCAACATACGAAGGCATGTTTCTAAAACCCTGATGGAACCCAGAGATGCAGTAGTTAGTGTGCAAGGAGACTGAACAGCATGAAAAGCCAATGTGGTCACAGGTGCTACTAAAAGGAAGCATGCAGACAGCCACACATTGTCCATTCATGGCAGAGCAAATTCATGCACCCAGCGAAGGTGTTTGAACAGCCACCAGGGCAGCTCTTCAAAGTACTCTGCACTTGACAAGAAAGTGTCGTTTTCCTTTTACAATTCTTCATTTACACCACCACAGCAGAACACAAAACCATGTCAAGAAGGATCTAGTAGCTAAGCTTCAACTGATCTCTGCTCCACACCCACAGTAAACAAGACCCACTGAGCCCCACTCTAGTCAGCTCTTCAGATCAGTAAGGTCCCAGAGCTTCCCACCCACCCGATGCCCTCAGATGTGGGTCAGCGCTTTGCAGCAATCCCACGTGGACTCACAGGATGGCTGAGGTGGGAAGGCACCCCTCGAACTCCTCCTCCAGAAGGGCTGCCCAGATCCAGCAGCTTCTGAACATCTCCAAATATAGAGACTCCACAGGCTCCCTGGAAAGCCTATGCCAGTTCTCAATCTCCACCACAGTAGCATTTCTTTATGTACACACACAACTTCCTGAGTTTCCACTGTCCATTGCTACCCTCAGCATTTTCCTTCTAAAAACTTACAAAGCCCAACCGTGCCAGATACAGCTGTTCCTGACACCCATTTCTCAGTTCCAGGAATAGGTGATCCCAAATGAGTTTCAAGAAATGGTGCACAAAGTAAAACAGGTTGGTGCTGTATCCTAAGCCCAGTATAGACAGGGTTAGAAAACAACAGGTCTTAAGACTCACACCTACATTCACAAATTGAACAAATGAATTGCACAAAGTTTTGCTGCAGTTTTAACTCAATGGCTTATCTTTCCACTGCACGCATCTAAGCAGAAAAAGAACAGAACATTTGAGAGTAATCGTAATGCCAAGATTAGCACTGTACACCTCATCTATCATTATCTTATTTGTATGGGAACTCAGCAGATTTGGCTCATGTTTGAAATCAATAGCATAAAATTTTACGCTTCCTAACAAACTGCATGATGAATTGCACAAAGAAAAAGCAATTACTATATTCTCTAGGTTCCTATGGGATCACCTCATTTATCCAGCCTTTCTGATTGCTTTGAAAAAATGCATAAACCTGTTCTTAAGCACCAAGTACTATTTTATCATGTTCAACCCACATTTGTAACCTGCCTTTCTAACAAAAGAGCCTACAAAGTAAGGTAGCACATTACTTCCAAATGATAGTGTAATACGATTTTATCCAGTCTGGTTCTTAAAAGTGAAGAACCCTACAGACTGACCTCTTGAATAAAAACTGTTCTTAAAACAACCATACTTTGAAACTCTCAGTATTCCAGCTTCCATCTCTGCTGAATACATACAAGAAGTACTTCAATTATTCCAATTTCTTGTATCTTATTAAAGTTCAATTTTATGTAGCTTGCCTAAATATAACTTCCTTAAAATTTTATTAAGTCAAACAATAACGATGCCATTACAATAAATGCTTTTGATTAAGTCACCTAAAAGGCAGCTGGCAGAATTTCTCATAAAGCAGACCTCATCTAGATGTTATGAATACAAACACAAATTAGGGTAACATCTACCCTACAAATAATCACAGGGAAATACCTTGTAGAATTATATTTTACATTTAAGATTCACAAAATCACTTGCCCACAAAAGCTGTGGGTTCCCCATCCGTGGAGGGGCTCCAGGCCACATTGGGCAGCCTGAGCTGGGGAGGAGGGCAGCCCTTCCCACAGCCAGGGGTTTGGGGCTTTAAGGTCCTCTTCAACCTGAGCCATTCTGTGAGTCTACGAAAACAAAGAGTGTTTAGCTTCACAGATAGTTTTATCTTGCCATTAGTGCCTAAGCTCTAAGCAGTTGGCATCCTCAAAAACCTTCCCCATCAGCCTCCGCACTGCAGCCCTTGGCAGGTCTTTCAAGCCCCTTCTACCATCATTTGTTTGGAAAGAAAAAAAAAAATAAAATCCACCAACAGCCAAAATATACTGAATAAGAACAGACAGACAGCATGATCACTTAAACCTCTTTTGTATTTAAAATACATACACGACTCTACCACATTTATGTCATAAAGATTGGAAAACACCATTGTTCTTTAGCTCATGGGTTATAAAGTGTCAACATGACTCTGAAACTTCAGTTATCTCCTCCAGAAATTATGTTCTTACTATTCCCCCTGTTGCGCTGTGGGATAATGCCACAGACAAGGAACCACAAAATAGGATAACAGCCATCATTCCTCAGTTACATCAACCACGCATTTAATTCCTTCCAGGATTGGAGGACAATACTGTAGCTGGGCTGACAATTAGCAAGACATTATCAACGGTTTCTGTTAAGCATGTTATTGTGTTTTAATTATTTCATTTTTGAGACAGAACAGCTTAAATAGTACATCTTGTCTATGGCTCAAAAACCATTTGGAAAATAAACACATAGTTCACGCTGTCAGTAAAGGACTAAGAAATAGAGGGGAAGGTGTCTTTCCCTCCCATACAATTAAATATTTTGAATGGATTCATTGTGATGCAAATCAAATACTTGCTTGCTATTGAAATGAACTTTATGCATGCAGTTCCATCAAGAAATGTAGGTGCGACCATAATCTTATGAGATACAAAAAAATTACTAAAGATAGATTTTTGTGATCTTCCCAAAGCAAACTTCTCTTTCTTTCTGTTTGCTACAGACAGTAATTTTAATCCAATTCAAGACTTACACGTATTGAAGAAACTGCTTTGCCTGCATTGCTGTACTGTCACATTCTGGGGGACAGAGATGGAACACCGCACCTGGAAAGCCCATGCCAAGCTAGAATAGGAACAGCAATTCCCTTTCACTGGTACAGAAGCAATGCCTGGGGATAAAAACAGAAAAAAAGTGTTTAGATAAAGGACATTTTAATTTGAAAACAGCATTTCCCTCAAGTATACACACCACATAAACACAAATAACTCCCAATAACATTTACTCCTATGATTTAGAAACTAAAGGGAATCAGATGTGAAGCCTCTGCCTGGAAGCACTAAGTTGCAGAGGGAGGTGGGGTGGGACCACTGTAATAGGAAGTATCACAGAGAGAAGGAAGCTAGGAGGCTTCTAACAAGTTGCTGATAGAGTGAGACTGCACCCTCAGAAGGTATAAATTGTCTTGGTAACAGAACTTGCAATAATGTTCTAAAACATGTCAACAGGAAGACATAAATACAGCACTGTATCACCCATATGCCTTCAGTGCTCATGAACATGCTCAACAACACAGATGTTTGTGGAGCTCCACAGCCGACCTCCCTCCTAAAGGAGCCCCACTTCTCCTTGCAGCCAATTACTTATCCACATCCAAATCACCTCTCACATCCCATACCTGCTGAACTTTTTAGAAGCCTGTGGGGAGGGACTCCACTAAAAAGCCAGCTGGGAATCATGCAGAGCCCATCAACTGGATCACCCTCCTGAGCCTCTCCAAAAACAGAACAAATCCAAACTCGGGATATCCTGAGTTGGAAGGGACCCATAAGAATCACTGAGTCCAACTCCTGGCTCCACACACAAAAACAAAACGGGCCAAGAAGAGTTCCATAACTTAAATACCATCACCTTCTAAGATTCTGACAGCAATACAAGAAAAAGCCTACAGAGGCAACAGAATCAGAACAAAGTGACAACAGAGAAGAATCACTAGGCAATAAAATCACATCAACTGCTGCAGAAATACATTTCTGACAGTGGTCAGGGCACAGAAGAGATGAAGTCAGATGTCAAAAAAACAAAGCCAAACAAACACCAGTGTTACAGAAAAGTGATGACATCTCCAACTGATCTCAAGAAGCGTAACGATTCAAAGTAGTTTTACAGGACTGCTACAACATCTGACAATTATGATTTGTAACATAAGCTCTTGAAGTGCAGGGTGAGATCCCTGTTTCTCTGAAATCAAAGAGAAAAATCTCCTAGCAACATTTTTTTAAGGATTAAGTCTTTTTTAAAATACCATACATTACGAACTCACACTTTGAAGACTGGAAGCACGAGAATTCCAGCTGAGCAGGAAATCCAGCTTTTATGTATAACAAATCCTAAGAGCTGTGTTACATTATTCTAGATGCTTGGACATATAACTGGTTTGGTCCAAATTGCAATAGGACAAGAGGAGTAGGAAGACGCTTGGAGAAAAATAAAACAAACAAAAAAAAGCACCCACAAGAAACCTCCACAATTCCCAATGCATGAAACCCTGAGTGCTGGTATTTAAGGAAGCATACCCACATACCTCTGCGCACATTGCTACAGAGGGAATAAACACTCTACAAGCAGAGCAAAAAATAAATATTTATGGAAGGTGAACAGTGGAAAACATCAGTAGATGATCCTAGAGGTCACTTCCCATGTTAAAAATTCTATGGCTCTATCTCAATCAAACTGTACTATGGTACCCACACGCATGCAGTTAATGCACCACATCCTCCATTTCCTACACAACCACCACAATACAAGTAATTTGATGTGCCCATTTCATCCAAACCTTGTTAACCTCCACTGAAGTGACACATTGGTTAAATCACCTTTCATAGACTTACACACAGTGCACAATCCCTTTCCCCATGCTCAGGGCCCCGAACTGGCACGCACTGCATTTGATTTCTACATCACCCACATCCTAAAAGGCAGCAAGCAGCCCAAACACCCGTGCATTTTCATCATGAAAGCACTGTTCAGTAAACCTGAGCCCAGCTTTTTTTCTTTTTTTTTTCTTAAACAAATGGCAACTACTCAGTAAACCCCTCTGCTTCTGTAATTATTTTCCACAGGAGTTAAATACAGAGAACTGTTCTTAGTTCTGTACTTGAGAGAAAGAAACACTGCAAGAAGTTGGTTTCAGCCATGAGAACTGCTCTGTTAAATAATAAAAAAACAACCAACCACACACACAAAAGAAAGCCTATTAAAAAAACAAAAACAAACAGCCATTGAAATGCTTATGGCACCATTATAATTGGAACTTCGCAGAAACTGCCTGAGTACTGGTACAGGCATACACATGGGAGGCTCTAGATTGAAATAATCACATCATTCTTAAGAAAAAAGAATTTTTTTTAAATATATATATATGTCCAAAAAAACAGAGGTGTATCTATTTAAATTCCAAATTGCAGTTCTGAAGATATCAAGTGCTGTCAAGTTAATCTCTAACGGGCAATGAACTTTTTTCTTGCATGGAGTTTTCCTGTTTTATATTTTGCTTGCTGCTATTTATTCAAATGAAATTACACATTCATACAAATAATCTCCAGTGGGAAAATATTTTGGAGTTATTACTATTTTCTCATGTCATCTCACAAGAGCTCAAGAAAGTCTCACGTAGTAATGAAATCTCTGCACTAAGTGATTCTCAAAAAAAAAAAACAAAACAAAACAAAACAAAACAAAACAAAACAAAACAAAACCACCTCCATCTACTTTGGAAAATTTTGTATGCAAAAACTGCTTTCAAACATTCTTGAACGTGCAAGCTGTAATTGTTTATTGGCTAAAGAACGAACATCACTTCATTATATGTTACCCTGAAGAAGGAGGCCAGGAACGTATTAACTACTTAGCTGTTCCTTTTAGAAACAGAGAAAAGGAAGGTAAGGAAGCTCCTGGACGCTGAAAAAATAAATAAATACTAATGAACATCCTTTTGGCTCTGAAGGCAAGGGAGAAAGAAGGAAAGTCTGTCAAAAGTTAAAAACAAACAAACAAACAAAAAAATACACAAACAACCCAACACATTCAGCTTCCAAGTGTTCTAACACCAGACTTCAATATATTTTTAGGAAATTACTCTGGCCTTTCTTCCCACCTCAGTCTCCAGCAATATTTATTATTCAGAGGCTTTCCCTGTAGGACAGCCGTGCCTAGGACTTCAGTTCATCAAGTTACTTAAGTTCCATAAAGGGTTCTGACAGCAGATTGTAAAAATTTATTAGCAGGATTTGTGACTGGTACCACACATGGACTGTTGTGACAGAAGTCCCTTCTGGAGAAAAGGGGAAACAGAAAGAACCAGGAAGACAGAACGTGGATGTCAAGGTAGTTTCCAATACAAGAGATGATTTCCCCTCACGTAAATATCCCATAGTATGTATATACTTTACATTAAGACTCTTTTAAGATTTCCCTTTAAGACTGTGTGCATGCATGGTGTTCGCTGTTAAACTCTATGGAGATACATTATCGCAGCCCCTAAGGAATCCCAAAGAACACAAAGGGCGGGAGATGAGAATCTTTCACTGCTGCCAACTGGAGGATCCACCACGGGATTCACTGCTGCCAAGCCTTAAGGTTAACAATGAGAGGGGGAAACTGCCCCCAGGGCTCTGCCCCAGGCCAGAGCAGCTTGGGCAAATGGAGACAGAGCTGCAGAAGGGCACGCGGCGGTGACAGAGACGAAGGGTCTTCAGCAACATAAAAAGCGCAAGGACCCTCAGCACCGCGCTGTCTCTGAGCCCACACCGCTTCACATTCGCTTCCCACAGACCCGGCAGCGCTCGCTGCTTAATAGCGCTGCGTAACAGCGTTAACATCTGACGAGAAGCACGACTGCTGCAGAGCGAAACGCAGCGCAGAACCTACAGCAGAATTACACGTCTCCGAATCACCAGCCATGCAGCCAGAGTCTGCAGCTGCAGAGCACGATCTACGGGACTCATCACGAATACCTGTGAGAACAACTGGGTTCCCGCCACACAGGCGCACGGACAACCAGAGCCGCACCGTCCCCGTGCCGGTTCCTCAGCCGCCCCCCGGCCAGCAGCTCAGCCTCCCATAGGCGCAAATACGTTACCCCCCTCCCTGCCCCCGCACCTCGCCAGGCCGCTCGCACGACACCATAGGCGCACGCCCGGCCGGCCGCCGCCACCACCGCCGCCGCCATGCTGACTTCCCGCCTCCGCAGCCGGCCACCGTACTTAGCTGTCCAACGCTCTGCCTGATAGGTAAGCAAGGGCGACGAGAGAGCTGCTCGCGACGGAAAGACCAAAGAGGAATACTGGAAAGTAGCGCCTATTTTCAGGCTGAAGCCACGCTGAAATTCTCCTCCCCGCCCTGACCATAAGCTGCTGCACTGTTAGCCTCCCGACAGGCATATTCTGAACAGCCCCAAGCTTGGAACGCTCCGCAGGACCCTACCGAATGCACGACCTCGGCATGGGGCTTTTTCCAGCGACAGGTGGTCACGTGGATGGGGCGGGGCCACCAGGCGGCGGGCCGGGGCTTCGCGCCGCCATCTTGTTCGCCGACGGGTATGGGAGGAGAGCCGCCATCTTGTTCGCTACTGGGTTAGGGCGGTGCTGGTGGCCGCCCTCGTGCTTTGGCCGTGTCCCTTGCTGGACGCTGATTTGAGAAGAGAGCTTTGCCATGCAAGAAGGGCTGCTTAGCACCAAAGCCTTGTGGCAGGGCTGCCTGATGGCGAAGGTCAGGCTGTGTGCACTGAGTGCTCTGCATGGGCTGCAGGAGACGGAAGGAAGAAAAGTGATACGGAAGGAAGAAGAGTGACACGCAGTCCTGAAGGCCCATTCCTGGTTCATTCCTGTACATTCCATGGAATAAAAAAATACAAAGAACTTGTGAACTGACCCTGTATGATTTCAGGGTACTTTGTATCATCTGACGCTCCTTAAGATTGTTGTTTTCCATGCAGTTCTCCCTGTGGGGAGGGGCAGAGGTGGGAGAGGCCCTATTCCCAGGGCTCAGCCAGCGGTGAGCTTTCCATGCCCTGCTGCACCCCCCTAGAACACAGTCCTGACCTGTCTTGCACCATAGTGCTTCTAGCTGTGTGCTGTTATCAGCTGTTTCTTTGCTGTCCCAGGGTAAAATCCTATCATAGGGATTTCACAGGGAAAAATCCTGTCACCCCAGGACTGAAAGCAGGTGAGGCAATTATTTGGGCATACGGTCATTTATGACTTTATTTGGCCTATTTTTTTTTCATGAGTGTCAAGTGAATGCCTTGGCAGTAGAACAGATTTAAACCAGTAACAGTCATTGATGTGTGAACAGTACTGCCACTGGGAGGAACAGCAATGCAGGCTGATAACAGACTGTTCCAGGGTAGGCTGCCTGCTCCACTGAAGGATAAATAGTGCGATCTAATAGGAGCAGACATAAGTTTCAGAGATGTGATTTCAATTAGGGTTTTCCTATCTTTAGATAATAGCAAAGTCCCAATCTAGCTCATTTGTTTCAGCAAGACTGATAATTTCTAACAACTGGCAATACAGACACTATTTTTTGCCCTAGTTGTTTTGCCCGTAAATCTCTATTATTTAAAGTTATTCTCCAATGTATACTTCCTATCATAGCATCAATGACAAATAAGTACGTTCTACTACTTTGGCTCCCCTTGGCTAGGAACTTCAAATGTGCAAAAAGAAACAGCACAGCATATTTGCAGCAAACAACAACAAGAACAACGAAAGCTAAATGTGAGAGTGGAGACTTGGTATAATCAGAATGATGGGTCAGCAGGAGAGAGGATAGTGCCTTCAACGGCTTTTGATTGGAAAAAAAAAAAAAACTTCAAAAATATCAGAAGCTCTAGAAGCAAAGCTGGATGTTTTGGGCAAGCACTCCCCAGGGCTGCTGGGACTGAAGGTGAGTGAGACAGAGCCACTGTGCAGTAAGGGACCAGTCAACTGTCATCCCTGAGGCCCTCCTTTACCCCAGGCTATGGGTGCACGTTCACGAGACCCCATTTCCAGCTCCTTACTGATGGGCTGCATCCAGCTCCATTCTGCACACACAGTCACTGGCTCCCTTTGTTGCCTAGTGAAGGGTTGCCAGGAGAAAGCATAATATATTCTCCATGGAAACCTGCGCTCCCACAGTTTGCTTTGATGCATGTTGGGGGCTGATGGGCACCATTGAGGAAGAGATTGTTGGAGAGATTGTTAAAGAGACTGGATTGAAGCCATCGGCAGTATCCACGAGGGCATACCTGCCAGATTGCTGCTGCCTTTTAGTACAAGAGTGCTTTTGGGGTTTCTGCCAAAACCTCATGTTTCTCCTAAGCTAAGAATGAGTGACTGTAGTATGCCATCTCCCCAGTCACTCCTTAGCCTTCTTCTAGGGAAATCAGCTATTCCCTTCACAAATGCTGCTCCTGCCTGCAGTTTGCATGGTGTTTCATTTCCTCTTCTGCTAGGCATGAAGGCTATCATGCTGGGAAAAAAAAAAGAAAAAGAATCACAAAATAACCTATGTAGGAAAAGACCTGCAAAATCACCAAGTCCAGCCATCATCCTTGACCAAACTATGTTGTGAAGTGCCACATCCACCCATCTCTTAAATACCTCCAGGAATGAGGACTCTACCACTGCCCTGGGCAGCTGTTCCAATGCTTGATATCACTGCATCTCTGCGACCAATGACCAAATATGAAATTACATCAACACACTCATCTAGAGCAATTGCTGTTTGCTCTGCTTGGTTGCTTTTCCACTCCTGACACATAGGTCTGCATGGGCCTTGCAACTACTGGTTGTGCTCAGAGTCAAGCAGGGAAATGAGCAGGTGCACTGGCCATCCAGTTAGCATGCAACTGCACAGCAGTACTGCTAATGAAGGCAGAAAAAGGTCATAAACAGACTTGCAATTTGGAAGGTGTGTGTGCATTTCTGCCTTCTCTATGTATTGCTGTTACGAGTCTTTCAGCAATGATGTTCCTCAGTATTTAATTGTTTTGAGATGGCATCTGTGAGTCCCCAAAGCCACTGCCAGACTCTTAGCCACATGAAACTGGCATGTAGCTGATTATGCACATGGGGAACGGCTAATGTGATTGCTGCCATCATTCCTCTAGTGTCGCTGAGGTACAGTGTTATAATGTGCACATCAGTAATCAGCCAAAGAGAAAACTGGAAATTGAAGATTTCATGTGGACAGTTCTGTTAAGGTACACTGAATGGCAAGCAGGACAGAACATCATTTGTATGCCCCTTGAAATAGGTGGTTACTGCCAGGCACCTAGTTTGAAGGCTGTACAATCAGAAGAGAAGACTATCAATAAGCATATATATAAAACAGGGTCTGACAGGACCAGATGGATGGTCAAATATATCTCTCAGCCAGGTTAGCATTCATCTGACAGCACTTTTCCATCTTTGAAGGAGAAATGCATTTCTAGTGAGATCTAAATATTGTTGCCACCCTGCATCAAATGCATCACGGTTGATTTCTGCTTGGCAGTAGCCAGAGATACTGGAGTAATAAACAAAACAACTATTCAACACTTTGTGTTATTTATGTGTTCTCCTTCCCACTGCTGGCAGTAACAAACCATGCTCCACCTGTCTGGCATGGATCATTTGCTAGCCAGCAAGCTGCTATCTGTAAAACCCACCTGCTAACACTCAGGCTCCAAGAAGCTGCTGCTGTGCTCCTTCCAGCAGCATGGCTGGGGGAGCTGGATACCTGTCCTGGTAGCACTAGCTGCAGTGACAGCAAGTGCAGCCTATCCCAGCTCTTGGCACAAATCCATCCCCAGCATTGTGCCGGCATGAGCAGATGCCAACAGCAGGAGATCACAAGGGGTCTTTGGACCAGCCTCCACTGCTGCCATGCAGCTGCTCGCTCTTCCAAGAGCTGATGGCCAAAGGGAAGGCACAGTTAGAAATCCTGTAGGAATGGTGGCTAGGATTAAGCTGAGGCTCACATCTACAAGTTTCCTCTTGCAAAGATTGCCTTGCGAGATCCACTGTCATCTATCAGTAGGAAATGAAATAAAGCTGCAAGCTCTTGTTCACATGCTCAGATCCCAGCCTTGACCCTGTATAAGTGTAAGCAGCAAAGAACAGAATAGGCAGCTTGGATACTGGTCATCCTACCCGTTATGGTGTGAGCAACTTAGTGACTCAGAAGTCATTGTCTTTTGGACTGCTGTCCAGTGCTGTCTTGCCATCTGGCAACCAAGCATTGTGTATTTAGCTCCTTGCTCTCCTCATGACTCGGCTGAGCAACACCCAGCTTGTTTTGTGGTCATGGATATTTCATGAAATAAGCACAGTGAACAGTCAAGCAAAATGTCTGCTCTTGTGTCTGCTGCTCCCTTTTCCCACGCAATGAAAGAGACAGTAGCACTAAAGCCTGGTGCAGAGAGACTGCTTCCCTCACAGCAGTTGGAGCCAGGTTCTCTTGTCCTCCTGGAGACTCCCCCAGGTGCCCTCCCAGAAGCCCCTCAAGGTCTGTGGAAGCTGGTCCTTGTAAGTAACATGTTGCCAGGGAGCAGGATATCCCTAAGGAATGTCTAGAAACTGAAGGACAGCTTATAACAGAGCCTAGAAGTTATGGCACAGAAAATGGATGCTTTCAGGCACAAAGCAAATATTCATTTTGCTTGAGAGAGCTTTTAAAAAATTAAAACATACTGTCATCTCCTCTTTAATCTACATTTCTAGAGAAAAGAGTTGATGAGATTTCCTTCCTTTTCTCCCTGACGTTATAAAATGAGGAAATTTAAAATTAAGGCAACACTCAGCAATTCATGAAAGCTCGGTCTGCAGGTCCTGTGAGCTGGTGGAGGTTATCAGGGCCAGCTGAGCTGCTTCTTGCCAGGTCTGAAATACAGAGCTCACATGAATGGAATACATTTGAGACTGCTCTCTGCTTTCTGCCTCAGACATCCCAGCATCTGGAGAGGAATAACAAGCCCTTCTCCCCTGAGCACAATAAGCAAGCTGTAGAAAAGGGTGTGGAGAACTGCCAGTGCCCACTGCAGCACCCCCAGCTCTGTGCAGAGCAGTCAAAGACCCTTTCTGTCTCCTGCTCCTGGGAGCACCAAGGGAAAGCACTAAAGCACTAAAGCCAAGAGTAGCTTTCAGTGTTGGGTGCCTCTGGGATTCTGCCACCCGCATCACTCTAGGAGATGTTCTGGATGCAGCCTGGATGGGAAATGTGGCTAAGAAATACTTAGAAGAAATTCCATCACATTCTGCTTATTTGTTCCTCCTTTTCACTGCTCCCCACTTATCTGTGTTTTCCACATTTTGTCTCCAGTGCAGGTTTACTCAAAAGACAAGGCAGCACTCCTGAAGGTACCCTGGCTGAGACCTCAAGGAATGTAAAAGCTGACTGGAAATCAGTGGAACAGCCTCATAGCCACATCTTGTCAAGGCTTCTTCGAGCAGTTTAAAAAAATTAAAAATGATTATAGTCATATATGTAATACGTAGCTTGCTCTGAATGTAATGCCTCCTACTTAATTGCATGAAAATGACAACATATACAAAGAGCACAGTGACACTATTTGGTAAAGCAAATTTTCAACTACAGAACACTGTTTTTCAACATAGCCCCCACCGTTAGCTCATTTGTGTGGATTAGCTGATTGAGACATTCTTCATTTGGTGCTGTGACAGCCGTGCATGGCCATCCAGAACGTGGCATTTTGTCAGACTGCCCCTCTGCTGCCGTCTGTCACATGCCATCAAAATGTAATGGGATAGTGGTGGGAAGGCTCAGCCTCTGCTGTTGTACCAGTGTATGGGAACTGCTGAATCATGGCCTGAACCTCTGATTGACCACCTGAGGCAAGCAATGAGTCAGCCACAGGAGAATATTCTGAGCCTACAACATCAGTAAGCATTTTCCACTTATTATCTTCCTGTTGCAATAATCTTACTTAGCCTAACTTTCCTGTATATTTCTTAATTATAACATCTGTATATTCCTTGATTACACAACCACCAACATCTGCCTCTGATGTCATGGGCCAACATAATAAAATAGGAGGCATTACTTTCAGAGCAGCCCCCGTATTTTTTTGCTTGCATAGCATCCTTCAAAAGAAGCTGTTGAAATATTCCATATAGAGATGAAGATTGCAACAGCCTGTGGAAACATACTAAAGGAGAAAAAATCAAAGTATTTCAGGTGGCAGACTCTGACCTACAGCTTTACTGCGTTCACCTTACACCACATCCTCACTTGCTGCAGGTGCCGAAGATGGAAAGCATCCAAAAGTTTTGGAGTCTGCAGCAGTGCTTGGTTCCAGCAATGCTTCATCTCAACAAGCACTGACAGTAATTCAGCACGCTTCTCTGTTAGTACTAATAAGAAAATTTGCTTTCAAGCTCTGATATGCATGGTTTCGGGTGCCACAACAATGGAGGTTGTAGCATGTAGCATTGTTCGTGTTCATGTTGCACAACTCTCTGAAGCTTTAACGCAGAAAAAAACACAGGCAGTGGTGTTCCTGTGTTCCTGAGCTACTTTACCAGCTCTGTTACAAAGTGCTACGTTCTGTGTTCACGGGACACAAAACAAGCTCCCAAAATCTCCCAGAGAACAGACAAATAGCAAAACAAGTAACTCTATATGCAGCAGCCACAGACGTGTGTTCCTGAGCCAGGATGATGGCAGGAGAGTGAAGTTGGAGGTAACAAAGCTGTACCTGAGAGCAGGGGGCACAACATATGTGAATTTATACTTTCTTCCAGGCAACTGGCCTTCAAATTGGCTACAAAAGCTGACTAAAAAGCTGACTGAGAGCTGAATAGGAACAAGAGCTACCCTCAAAAATCTCTTGGAGTTGATTGTTGAATGTTGCTGACCCCAAGAATGGGGTGGAATCTAAGGACTTCAACCAAGACATGTTTCCCAGGTTTTGGAGTCAGAGTGTGAAATCTATTTCTGATGTCATTTGTCTGCCTTTGTAAATGATGCTGTGAAACTTGACTGGAACTCCAGTAAAAGTGATACTTGTTGTTGCTATTGCAGTGTGTCTAGAATTCGTAATAGAATCACTACTTATTGTAGCTTTTCCTTCTCTCTCCACCTCAAGTAAAGCAATGCAGTTTAAATAAGGAACAGTGAATCACTTAAATAATGTTGCATAGAAAGTTGCTTGAGTCATTGCATATCACTGACAGGGATGGTTTTCAATAGCACCTTTTGGTTGCCCCACTCCAGAACTCCATCCATGAATTGCTTTTAGCACAGAGGACTACATCTTTCACCCGTGGGAAAGGGAATGGCCCTACTGACTCCACAGGTTATTTTGACGACACTTCTTTATTTCTCCTCTCTGCTCCTGGTCAGACCCAGCCTGGTTGGCCCAACAAAGGACATTTCAGCCTGAGAGGGGAAACCTCGACGTTACTGACAACCGAGTCAAGGTCAGTATGTAAGCTGTCTTCAGTCAGTGCTGGGCTTTGCAGCCAGTCAGGGGGCATAAACACTTCTGTTTTACAAGGGAGGAATCGGGGCAGAGGGATTAATTGCCCGTAGAGTCCCAAGGCAGGGAACATTCAAGGCCATTAACTGGAGTTTGACATCTGGGGCGCTTTGAGGCTTGAAGTATAAAACTTTAGAAGAAGCTATGGTCTTCAAGCCGGATCACCTGTAGTCATTAGGCAGAAAACAGAGGTCTTTGTTTACTAAGGCATATCATGTCCTCACACACCTCATTTCCAAACAACAGCAGCTCTGTGCCAGATACCTCTGTATATTCTCCATCTCCAGTGCATTTGAGAGAATTCCTGGAAGGAACAAGCACTGTGGTACAAAGCCCTACTCATTGTGTGGTCAGGCTCCAGAACCGAGAGCACAGTTATTCCCATTTCCAGAAAAAACTCAGCTCAAAGCGATTTTATTCTTTTGTTTTGAAAGGCCGTTGAGAAGATGTTGATATCGTATCACCCTTGCCAGAGTCTGAAGCTTTCTGCATTTTTATTTTACTTTTTTTATTTGCCTGATATATTGTCTTCAGTGTGTGAATGAAAGGCCTATGGAGAAATATGTGTTCCCTACTAGGAGAGGCAAGGATGAACCCTTAGAGTGAAAGATAAACACTGTTGGGAGATGGAGATCAGGATTGATTGTGGAGATCTCAAATGCTTCACAAGAACCCAGATGCCCCAGTCCTGTTGACCATCTGTGAAAACTATGTATCAAAAATTGTTTTGAGACTGTTCCTCTGCCTCTTATAAATAAGAAATCTATTGTAGTATAAAGAATCAAAATGCAGTAATAGGTTAATGCTGGAGACGTAACACTGAAAGACTAGAAGGATTGCCTGAAAATATCACCAGCTTCGAACCCAGTTAACAACCAGTGTGCTACCTGCTCTATCACCAGAAGTTAATAACTTCAAATAACAATAAGAAGAAACCATCGCTGAGAAGTTAAACCATTTCTCTGTTTAAATTTATCTGGAAGAGAATTCATTTTTAGGAAAGCTTTAATCATTAGGCCAGCCAGGAAAAATTTAGTACAAAAATGGGTTATCCAAGCTGCTAGTAAAAACCTGCTGCAAACATGGTGAGAATGGCAGGTGCTGATCTATAGCAGGCACTCAAGGGGTTTTTAATGTATAGGCCTCCCATTTGGAACTGCCAGAATGTTTTTAATGCTGGTGAAAAACCAGAAAAAAAGTGGGGAAAAACCATGACCTCTCAGGAATGAACAGTGCAAACATCATAAGGAAAAAAGACTGGTTACAGAGCAACACGTGCTCAATCCTGTCCTGAGGTGTGGTGGGGTCCATTTTAAATTGAGGGAATATCCCAAATATTCGTAGGCTGCCGAGTTTGTCCCTCTTCCACAAGGCAGGGAATCCTCCTCAGTGCCACCCATAGAACGAGATGAATGGAAGCCAGTTGCACAAGAAAAGGAATATTAGTTGAAAAGTCTTATCCTGCATTTAGTTAATTACTAAGTGAATTGCTTTAATGCTATACAAAATATGCAGCTGTGTTTAATGAGCTGCTAAAGTGTTCGCTGGGCAAACTTTAATAATATCGTTACTCTCACAGAGGAAAACTGCTGCAGGGGAAAATGTATCTGTTCACACCTAAAATGTTGTGAGTGACAGCTCAACGGCTATTATCTTTAGGGCACACAGTCATTTTCATTAGTATGAAATGTTAAAATATTTATGCTTATCTCTAGTGTGCAGCCTTCAGGGCAGACTGCGAGCCCAGCTGTGCTGGTGACAGGGAAGGCAATTCCAGGGTAGGTTAAATAGCGCAGGAGAGCAAAGTCGACCTCTGCTTCTTTTAGCTTTCTGTCATAGCGTGCATTTCCTGAGCCTCAGCTCTGGAAACCACCTCGTGCTTCTGGACCGATTGAGTAGACCTAGGAGATCTGCTTTGCAGAGTAGAAGGCTGTACCACCCTCAGAGTTTGTACAGACCAGCACACGTGCTGATTAACTCACCTTAAGCACCATGTCACTTCCTAAGCACGCTGTGAGCATGTGGCCACAGGAAATGGGAAATGAGCAGTGCAGAGGCAGGCTGTTAGTCTCAGAGTGCCCAAGGGAGAGATTATTGGAGCTTCCTTCAAAGCGGCAGCTGCTGACTGCAGGCAGCCAATGCCCCGATGCCTTTGGGATGTGCTCCTCCGGTTTTGGCATGCTCCCACTTCCCAAGTGTTTCTCCTCCAATCCCTGGCTTCCCAGACTGCATGCACATTCCACATTCAGGCACTTGAGATGGATCCGAGGGCTGCTTTTCCTCATCATGCTGCCTGCCAGCACCTCACCCCGTGTCAGGTTTGGAGCGCTCCCAGTCCTGCACACCTCCGGTGTACCTCTGCAGGTGGTCAGACAGTCCTGCTGCCGCCAGGGGATGGGTTGGGTGATTTAAGCTTTGAAGACGGTCTGCAGTCACAGTTCTGTATCTCGCTGCAGTTGGAAAATTGTCAATTTATGGGTCCAGCTGCCTGGCAGAGAGGGGCACCTCACTGACAGTGTTTTTCTGAAAACTTGCCCCAGGAGTCTGTGCTGCCACACACTGACTTTCTGTATCCTGATGGATTGAGACAACCTGAATTACTCAGAGATCTGAGAACACCTTGAGAAGCATTTGTTTACCTTTTCTGAGAAGAAACCCAGTCACTTGGGAAGCCGAGTTTCAGAGATGTTTTAAACATCTATAAACAAAGCCAAATATTTTGACTGTGGAGATGTGGAGACTGCCTTGCATTACAAATACCGGCATAAGCACATTCTGCATGATTAGGCTGATGGATACTCTGCCTTCCTGCTATTTGCTTCCTCATTCAGAATAAAGTACCAGTGCTCTGAATATAAACTGTGAATACATTATTAAACTCCCCACACAGAAAACGTTTTAGTCTTTTCTGATTTTCAGAATACTTGAGAAGGGCCGACTGCAAACGTTTTGCCTGTATCATTTCTTCAGGACAGAAACCATTAGCTGCAGCAGGAGCTACATCTTAACTATGCAATTACACTTATGTCCTGTCATCAGCCATTAATGCCTGGGGGAGAGAGTGTTTTCTGTGGAATTATGCTCAAAAAGAAAGAAAGCACCTGTGTGCCAGGAAAATCCTGACTTGGCTTGCTCAGCAGTGGTGGCCAGGCCTGTTAGCTCCATCTCCTGATGAATGTTCTCGTTACGAGCTGGTTCAGCTTTATGGCTCTCTGCTCAGGTTTCTATCGCTCACCTGCGAGGAAGGGCTATGAATGTCAGTGCTTACAGCTTCACGCACTGCTTCAATGGCTGCCCAGAACTGCAACCTCTGTCGCCTGGGAAGCAGAGCATAGCATGAGTTCAGCAGCTTCCATCCAAGCCAGAAGCTTCCCCACCTTGCCTTTTATATCATCTACACTCTGCATTAAAATTTCATGCTGAGCCTCCAGAAGAAGTACAAGCATATTTTGGAAATATACGTAGGGCCATAAAATCCCACTTCATCCTCTGCTCTTTTCGATTCATGACTTTAAAGGAGGCTCACAAGATATTTTACTGGCTTAGTTGCTGGATGGGAAACGACTCGTGGATTGAGCTGAGAGCTTTCTTGAGATTTTTTCCAATGCAGGCAATCTCCTCTGAGCCTCTTTGATCTTCAGTAACAAGACCTCCCAAGAGACTTACAGCTCTTCCTGGTTACTGCCAGGCTAAAGAGAACAGTGTTTTTTTCTCCCTTTTTTCTGCTATTGAAGCATTTTGCCTTCTGGGCACAGCCTGATTTGTCTTAAAAAAGGGAGACGCAGATTAAGGGAAGAGGACAGCAAAACTGAGGTCAGCCAAATCTTTGTCATACAAGAGCTAAACTGAAAGGAGATGAAGGATGAGAGTCTGTCCCTCATCAACCCATGGAGGGAGGAAGAGGCAGTATTTATGGCATTAGTGTCCAACTTTTTGACTTGCTTGTGCTGCATTGGCTGAAGAGGAATTGGCTGAACTGGGGCCGCATATACATAGGTGGCACCAACAGTAATACCTCCAATTTATTTCTATGGAAACTACAGCAGATGTAAAGAGAACAATAACACTGTTTAATAGAGCAAATTCTTAGCTATGAACACTGTTTTTCAACACTGTCACCACCATTTTCACCAGTGAAGAACAAGTGCCTGTGTGCTGCGCTCATAACAATCTGCACCAGCTGAAACACACCACCCACTTCCTCATGGTGCTCACACCCACTGTTTGGTGTCCAAAAATGTACAGCAAGTGTTGACAAATGTCAATGGGTGCAATTTTCTCCACATGGAGGAATTCAGCTCCACACCTTTGCTGCACACACACTTCCATGTCAGACACAGCATAGTCAGGCTGCCCCTCTGCTGCCATCTGTCACACAGCAGCAGAATGTAATGGGATATTGGCTCAACCTCTGCTGCCGTACCACCACCATCCTCCTCTGATGTTGTGGGTGTTGTGGGCCAACGTAACAAAATAAGAGGCATTACTTTCAGAGCAGTTCTCATAAAAATTTGATAGTGTATATAAGTAAAAAAAACCTTATCTTTATATTTTTATTTTTAAAAAAAAGAGGGTAAGAAAAGCACAGAACCAGTGGGATATGTGGTCTTGTTTTTTGTGACACTAATGCATCAGGTGGGCTCAAGGCACAACCATGAGATTTTGTCCCCAAGAGGAGGTGGAAAGGCTGCTGTGACACTGCTCTAAGAGCAGTGTAGTTGCAAAGGCAGATGTAGTACCCTTTGGACTGATGCTGGGGCTGAATCAAGCTCTTCATCTCACTTTTCTATGCTATTATTACCACAAGCAACAGCCTCTTGCACAGAACACAGAAAAGAATGAAGAGAAGCAGCTGCTCCCTGACTCTGCCAGCTGTGATTCCTTAAGTCCTTTAGAAGCCCAGGGCTTGAATTTGCATGGCACTTACAAAGTGGCAAAGAGCATTTAGCTCCACAAAGCAACAAGTTGCTCTCATCCTTCATACCCAATGTAAAGGTCTTGTTTCCTCTGCTATACCCATGGCTCAGTGCAGGTTTTCCTCTGGGCACACAGCACATATGAAGCGCTAGACTGAGCAGAGAGGAGATGGCTGTCTGCCCTCTTCAGAGTCATAATTTTCACAGAATTGCAGAATCATTAAGGCTGGAAACGACCACTGAGATCATCATGTCCAACCGCCAACCCACCCCCACCATACCCACTAACCACATCCCTCAGAGCCACATCTCCACGTTTCTAGAACACCTCCAAGGATGGTGGAGTCACCACCTCCCTGGGCAGCCTGTGTCAAAGCATTACCACTCTTTCTGAGAATTTTTTTTTTCCTAATATCCAACCTGAACCTCCCCTGGCACTAATTTTATACATGTTTCTCCAGGTCAGATGGGCTGATGCACCAGTTTTAGTATCTCTGGCTCTCTCTCCTTCCTGCTAAAGTAGAAATGCCTTGTGAGAATGGTGTGGTTCTGACATACACTGAGTGAAAATGAGAAAAAAATCATTTCAGAATGTTTTGTCTCATGTGTTATTATGTGTTGAACTGTTTTTTACTATTCTGACACTGTGAGGAAAAATATGGATTCAGTATTAGTACAGGAAAATGCCATGGTCCAAAATCAGTATTTCTGAGACTCTCCGTGTTATAGGAAAATGGATTTTTCACAATGCACACCTGAACAGAAATCAGAGCTGTTGTGGAATCTCCATTCTTGCAGGTATTCAGAACTCAGCATAACATGTGCCTGAGCAACTTGATACGACTGGACCTGCCCAGAGCAGGAGGACGGACACTTGCTTCAGCCTGGTACCTTTGTACCCATTAGAACACAGCAAATCATCATGAGAGCAGGCCGCCCAGGATGCAGCTGCCATTACAGGGCATCTCAGTGAAAGTCACCATATTTCCCTTTGCTTTCCTATCCCTGTTTAAAAGCATCATAGAGACTTTCCACAGGAAAAAGGGCATCTTGGCAAGATCAAGGAAACCAGCCTAACTCTTGATATGCTCTGCTCTTGCCTTCTTTATCAGTCATGGGGACTTTGTGTTTTTTTTCCTTCCATCTGCTTTGACCTTGCTCCAAAAACTATTTCAACCTTTTAACGTGGTGTTCAGTGTTTTCTGCTTTCTTTTCAACAGCTGCCCAAACACAGCACAAATATTCCCCACGTGCACACCCACAGGAGCTTCTTAGGAACGCTCTGGGTGCCCAAGAAATGTGGCTGCTAGCCTCCGTTCCACTTTCAACCTGTCCAATGCAGAGCAACATTTACATTCCTCATTTTTATGCAGAACAAATAATTCACTTTTGAGAATTACAGTCTTCTGGCTGCCATGTTCACAGAATTCTTGGCTGCAAAATCTAGTTTGCATTTGCCAAAACTGCAAGAACTGGATCCCTCTTGAGAGCTGATTTTATTCCTAAAATCCCTTCATGGCTTGAGGATGCACTGGTCCCAGCCCAGGTTGGTCCAAGCCACCCTGACTCCTCCTTATTTTAGCTCACTGTTCTACACAGATTTCCTTGTTGGGTACTCGTAGCTCCCCTTAGGAACCTTCCTTTATCTAAGGCAGTTGGGTGCAGTTCCATCACAGCCAAGGTCTCAACTTTTTCTTAAACAAGCTCACTACTGAAAGCGAAATGATGGGTGTTTATTAACAGTAGGTATAGGTGATGTTTTACAGAGGGTTTGTCCCACATAGCAATGTGCAGAGATGGGAAATAAATCCAATCCTTGCTGCTTAAAGTTGTTTGTACAGCTGAATCATCACCATGGCTTATTTTAAGGGTCAATGTAACAGATGCTGTTGTAGAAAAAAAACCAAACACAAGTCTAGAAAACTATTCTTAAGGCCTGCAGTTCAGCAGGTTCCTTCAGGGCTTTTCTCCTTTATTGCTTTTTTCCCCCTTTTCTAAGGAGGAGGAGGTGGAAGATGTTATTGTGTGAGATTTGGGGGGATAAGCACAGAGATTTGAGTCTCTGTTTAACTAGATGCTAATGGAAGCATTGTTTGGAGCTTTGTTGATTATTCTAAAATCAACATTTTCCTTAAAAGCACTAAAATCTTATTTCTGAAGAAATGTCAGCCATAAATACTGGCAATGCTTGATGTGACTTTTCCTCAGGAACAGACAGTATTTGCCTTTGAGCACTTACAATGAACCTAACCTCTCAAATGCTTCAATAAACGCTTTCTACACAGTTGCAGGGCCCACTCTCCCTTTTTTCTCCCATTGCTTCTATCCAGAGCTGTGCAACCAACTGATTTTTCATTTCCTTAACAGTTAAAGAAAAAATAAAGCTTCCATTACCCTTTTTGTTTTTTAAGCGAGGTCCCTAAAAACTAAACATGCATTCACATTGGCCAGTGAATTTTAGCTGGAACACAACTTAAAAATAGAAGTTGACAAGAGTATAAATTTGCATTTAGAGCCCAATGCAGTGCACTGAAAAAGGCAAGATCAACATTTTTCTGAGTTGCTGTGAGCAATCTGGTGAAAATGGCACAGACTCGGTAGGACACTGTAGTGTCAGCTGAATCTGATGTGTTGCTTTTGCATGTTTATGAAGCAGTTGTGCTTTCTTTGCTTTACCATCAGCTGCTCTCTGGCCACAGACCCCACGTTGTGCTGAGCAGAAGGCATATTCTTGCAGTGTCTTTTCCCAGAGAGACTTATTAAGGCCTTGGCACTAAGGAGCAGGTGAGGAGAGAACACTGGTGCTGGTCTATCTTCGCCCTCAGTGAAATCCTGCTAACTGCAACTCATTTTGAACCTCCTTTTCAGTACTAATGCATATAGGCTTGATATTTCACTCCTTCAAGGGATGCTTACTCCTACTCAAAACTCACATTTGAATTCTGCTTGTGTTGGTCTGAAGTGTCGCTTTGTTCTCTAGACATATTCTGAATGAGATCTCATGGGATTTTCATGGATGTTGCTACATGCAGAAATATGCAGGCCAGATAGACATAGGTTCCTGTTAAAAGCATCAGCAGCCAGGCCCTTATAGTAGGGTAGGGCTGGCAGGATCTAGGCTTTACATCCCAAAAGGGTTTTATAACATGAAGTTAATTACATCTGATGTTTCAACTCCTCTGTTCTATAGAGCTCATAATGAGACTCTGGCAAATAACTCCTGAATAATTTGTTGCATGAATTCAATCGCTTTCCCAGCTGACAAAAGCCACGAATAGACTGCATTTCCTCTAATGTATTCACTGCTGAATGAACAAATGGAAACACGCATTTCCCCAGCTTGCCTTCCTTGGAAGGGAGGCTGGCTATGGAAACAGTGCTGCTTCCAGAGCCGTTCAGCAAGGAGGGTCGGACAGCCCCATCTGGCCACACTCACCCTCATGGGTTTAGCATCTATCTAGGTGTTTCTGTGCCTCTATCCTACTGTCCTGGTAGGATGTCCTCAGCTGGAACAGCATTAATAGCACACCGATGACTTAGCTGTGGCTGAGATGGATTGCTGACGTGACTTGAGATAAAACTTTTTTGTTTCCAATCCCACTTGTGATGGGAGTGAGCAAACGGCTGTGTGCTGTTTAGCTGCTTGCTGATTTAAACCACAACACCTACAAATCAACTTGAAGGAATCGTGGTTGCAGGGTAACCCCCAATCCTGGGCTCCACAACTTTGAGAACACAGCAAAGCTGGCAGCTAACTGACAGCTTTCACCATGTTGCATTTTCTCAGAAGATTTTCCCAGCAAGCAGCAGTCAGGAATGGGATATGGGACGTGGCTTGTCACAGCTTATAGAATGAGCCAGGGGCTTATTCTGGAAGCATGGAGTTCAGAGCATTCCCCGCACTGGGAAAAGCTTGAAGTGCTGATAACCCTGCCTTGAGTTCACAGGCTGATAAGCTTCCACAATGGTTTCATTCTCAGATAGAGAAATACTTCTTTGACAGGTTCCCTCTAGTAAGTCAGGAGCTTTTCTGCCTCACCAGCCCAGCACTAGGCAGCATCACAGCACAAATTAAAAAACCATTCTGCACAGACAAGTGGAAAGGAAGAGGGTTGGGCTGGCTGTGCCTAGCAGAGCATGCTACTGCCAGAAGAGTGCTGGTGAAGCAGTCAGTATGCTGAAACACCTGGACCCCCAAACCTCATGTGGTTTTCCAGCACAAGTGATATAGGTGGTAGTCAATGGCTGGGCAGCAGTCAGAAGTCCCATTCACATCCAGAAGGACATTGCCCTGCTGCCCGCAGGCCAAGGGGACTGGGATTTCTGTGGGGATGGCTGTTTTCTACAAGCTCTTGTGGCAGTGCCATGCACAAGCAAAAAAGTCTCCATTTGTGGGGAGAAAAGTTCCTGAAAGAGCTGGCATGTTGAGGTGGGGCTGGCTGTACATAGCAGACACAGAGCCCCAGGCCCAGGTGCATCTGCATGCTCTTAAAATCAGCCTGTTCACAACCTCAAATCTCAAGTCCCACCTATTAAGCATCTAGTATTACTTTGTTCTTAGGGTGGAAAGAAACCTGGAATTGAGTCTGAAATTGGCTGCAAGTAAAACTCACCAAAACTGCAAAGTCAACCCTACCAGATTGGGTTTTTTTTTCTTTCAAATTGTGGCAGCTAATATCCAAAATATCTCAATCACAATTCCTGAGAGTTTTTCTTCTCTCAGTGCATTCATCTAAGGTTGGTCTTGTGCTATAGGTAAGAACTGGATAGCCCTGCTTTGCTGTAGGGTTTGTAATTCAACTCTGGGACAACCTATCAGAGAGCCAGGTTCTCTGTTCCTGGAGGTTTTCAGAATTTATTCAGATCTGGTGTCGGTGACAGCAGGGGATGGGACTGGAAGATCTTGGAATCCTTTCCCACCAGCACTTCTGTGAGCACTGAAGAGAAGGGCACCTCTCCTTCACAGGAAAACACTGCCATACCCTAAAATTGCTCATCCTGCCCTGCTGAAGGCAGCTGGGGCCCTAGGACAACTCGTTCTCCTCATCCTTGCCTGGTGAAAGCAACTCGATTGCAAATAGCAGGGTTTCTCTTGAGTGCCTCTGTTCTTGCCTCTGGTTGCTTCAGTATGTCACGAAGGAAATGCCAAATTTATAGTCAGGGGACTTGCCACTGATCTTGGCATGACTGAGGCTCAGTGATTTTCTTTCCTGATTTACCTGTCTTATTTCAGAGGACACTCGTTTCATTGCAAGCACACAAAGGTCCTAACAGTGACATAACTCAACGAGACACAGCATTATATTTTTCTTACTGGCCACATGTTTTTTTACTCAGAAATACTATGGCCCTCAGATATTACTTCCATAAAGAACACAGCGATGCCATTCCATGTCAGCTGAGTTTTCCACATCCAGCACAGACCTTCTTCAAAACAACAAGAGAACAAACATACGCAATACCTTCACTGTTCATACTTCTGGACAACTGCTTTTAACCCAGAGGGTTTCCTGAAGCTGCAATTTATTTTTTAATAGACCAAACAGATACACCTTCCAAGTGCAGCCCCGCACCCAGAGTGCCCTTTGGAAAGGAGTTCTGCAAGTTTACAACCAAAGTGTACTGACTTGCCTCCTTTGACTTATTCTGGACTTGATCTCAAGGAGAATGATTTTATGACTGCAGGCTCTTACCCTGTCAATCACTATTAATATCTTTCAGACCACTCAAGATCTGGTATAGCTCTACCACATGCCCTCCCAAAGCTTTGCTTTTCCAGGCTGAAGAATCCCAGCCTACGTGACTTATCACTGTTCTTAGGGAGGCTGTTACAGATCTCTATATTTTTCCCATTCTGTTCCATCCTTTTGGAGATTGGGATCAGGACTGAATGCTGTATGCAGCCTGATTGCAGTCCATGGATTGTTCTGAGAAGCACAGCAAATACCCTTTATTTTATCTCTGTTCCTTTCCATTTAATTACAACCTTTTGATTTGCTCTTTCAGCTGCCATGCACTGAGCTGTGGCACTCCCAAGACTTGTTTGTATCATGTCCATCAGTCCCTCCCTTTCAAAAGGTAACAACCAGCTCACAACCCATCATTCTGTACATGAAGATAGGAGCTTTCTGTCCCTGTTATATGACTTTACATCTGCTTTCATCTGCTCCTGAAATGCCAGTAATTTTTCCTTGTTCCAGTAATAAATTACTATTTTTTGAAAATAATTTTGAAACGTAGCCTTTTTCATTAATTTTTTTACTGAAAATTTGAAAGTTGTTTCTTTCTTCTTTTCTTTCTTTTTAACTGCCTCCCTTCCAAATAAGACTGGAGAGCAGATGTCATTTTGAGAAACATTTGGTAAGAGAAGATTGGCAGAAGTAGTTGCTGACCCCCATCAAGCCTTTCCATTTCCTTTATGATTATGGCTTGAAAATCTTAGCTTCAAAGCAAATCTAGGTAACTGAAAAAATCCTTCACAAGCAGGCACTGAGATAAGACACAAACACTCCATCTGCAAGGACTTGTTAGATACGGAAGGGCTCTTGTGGAGAGTATCAGAATGCATGCTTACATGACAAGGAGGGCCCAAAGTAGCTGTTTTAAAGAGCTGGTCTTTTTTTTAAAGAGAAAATGCAGCTAATGGTAGCATTTGCTTAGTACAGGTGGCTTCTAGTTTAACAGCCTGTCTTGTTTGAGCAATTGCATGGTGTTGCACTATGTAATACCATGTAAGATCCACTAACTAAACAGCTGAGTGTCATTTTCTGCTACCTTCCAAACCATTGCATAGGGATACTATAATTAACCTTAGTGATCTGCCAGTATCCTAACAGCAATAGGAGAAGGAAACAGGGAAACTCAAGGAAAATACTTTAAAGGAATGAAGGGGTTATCCTCCAAGAAAGTGACCAGGTGGGCTTCTCAGCTGAAGTGCCTGTACACCAACACACACAACTTGGGAAACAAACAGGAGGTGTTGGATGCCACTGCGCTACTAGAAAACCTATGGGTGACAGTTAGAGACCGAGGCAGCAAAGGGAGCCCTGCGATCAGTGTCTACAACAGGCCACTAGATCAGGCAGAGCCTAACGATGAGGCCTTCTACCTCCAGCTGCAGGAGGCATCGCAATAGCAAGTGCTTGTCCTTCTGGGGGACTTCAACCACCCTGACAGCTGCTGGAAAAGTAGCATGGCAAGCTGTGGGCAATCCAAGAGGCTCCTGGAATGCATTAAGTTTTACTTCCTGAGTCAAGTAATAGATAGCCCTCCCCCAGGGGGGATGCAGTACTGGATCTGTTGCTCATTAGTGTCAGTGAACTGATTGGTGACATCGGGGTGGTGTAGTCAGGAAAGGAAGGCAAGAGACCAGCATGGCTGAATCGGGACCTGATGGTCAAACTGCAGAGCAAGAAGTTGGATGCCCCATCCCTGGAGACACTCAAGGTCAGACTGGACAGTGCTCTGCACACCTGATCAAGCTGTAGGTGTCCCTGTTCATTGCAGGGGAGTTGAACTAGATGACCTTTAAAGGTCCCTTCCAACTTCAATGATTCTATGCTTCTATGATTGCCTTTCTTTTTTTCTTTTCTCTAAGGGCTCTGTTTTGTCCCGTGGCCATGTTGTTAAGTAGAACGCTGGGAAATCACACCCAGATCCTTTTGGCATGTAGAGAGACCATATTCTCTCAAGGCAAATGGCACATTAAGGCTCCTTACATGCTGGTGGAAACTGGAATTTCCAACTACCACAGGTGGTTTCTAAAATGAAGGTAGAAAAAGATGAAGATGATTTTTTGCTGCTAACCTCGGGAGAGATAATTCATCTTGTCACTGTTACTTGGGGAGAAGAACAAAAAAATCAGTCTTTTCATGTGACTGAACTTTATAAAATGTGTCCATTTAAAGTGTGAGTATGCCTGAAAGCATGCAGGACTGTTTGCTGCGCAGTATTCATGGCTGCTTATTTTCTTTCTTTTTCTCTGTGTTGAGTTCATTCCACCTAGTACATGAATTTCATTCAACTCACAGCTCACCCAACTCCCTACTACATAAAACCAATAATCTGATTTTAAAAATAAATAAATAAACCAAACCTGACAAAAGAAAACAAAAATAAAATAACAACAACAACAATGTAAAAAAAAAACCAACCACCCTAAGTAATCAGCAAAGCAACAACACCAAATAATACTACACTAAGAAGAGTAAGTCTCTTTAATTTAGGCCATGGTACTATCTAAAGCAGTAACTTCTCCAGCTAAGAGAGAAAACAGGGCTGCCTATGCCCTCCTCCTTTTCTGTTTTTCAAGCTGCAAACAGAATGTCATCCCACATGGCTGCAACACCTCTCTGCTCTTCCCCCTTCTGATTTGACCACACTCTCATCTCAGTTATTTAATACTCCCTTTTTTGTTGTGAGAGATCATATTAACCCACTCCACTCATAAAAGAAAAATGATCACATGAACATCTTCATCAATGATGAGGATGGAGGGATAATCTATCGTCAGCAGGTTTGCTGATGATATAAAGCTGAAAGGAGTGGCTGGCACACTGAAGGCTGTGCCACCATTCAACAAGAGCTGGACAAACTGGAGAGCTGGGCAAAGAGGAACCTGATGAGATTCAACAAGAGTAAGTGTAGGGTCCTGCACCTGGAGAGGAATAACTGCATGCACCAGTATAGCTTAGGGGCTGGCCTGCTAGAAAGGAGCCCTTCACAGGAGTAGTCGGCCATGAACTGACAGTGTGGAATGGTGGCCAAGAAGGCCAATGGGATCCTAGGGTGCATTAAAGAGTGTGACCAGCAGGTCAAGGGAGGTGATCCTCACACTCTGCTCTGCTCTGGAGTCCACATCTGGAGTCTAGTTCTGGGTTCCTTAGGTCAGAAAAGACAGGGATCTCCTAGAGAGTCCAGTGGAGGGCCACAGAGATGATGAAGGCCCGGAGCATCTCCCGTAGGAAGAAAAGCTGAGAGACCTGGAACTATTCAGCCTGGAGAAGAGAAAGCTGAGAGGGGATCTTATCAATGCTTACAACAATTTGTCTGCTTTCAGCTGGGATGGAGTAGATTTTCCCTTCACAGTGTCTGGAATGATGCTATCTTTTGGCTTTAGGAAAAAAACAATGTAGATAGCACACCAGTGGTTTAGTTTTTGCGGAGCAGTGCTGTACCGAACCAAGGACACTGCAGTTTTTCAGCTTCTGGTACTGTCCTGCTGGTGAGGGAGGCTGTGAGGGACACAAGGAACTGGGAGGGGGCAGGACCAGGACTGCCTGAACTGGCCAACCATGTCACATAACTGTATGATAGCATGTGGTAAAACCTTGAAAACAGTGGGGAGTTGGCCAGGGCAGGCAGCCACTGCCTGGAGACTGGCTGGGCATTGGTCAGCAGGTGGTGAGCAATTGCTTGTGCATCATTTGTTTTTTAGATATGTAGGTCACTTTGAAAGTAATGCCTCCTATTTATTTCCACAAAAACTACCATAGATACAATAACACTTTTTGATAGAACAAGTTCTCATCTATGAACACTGTTTTTCAACACAGTTACCACCATTAGCTATGCATTTTTGACAATGCTGAACAAGAGCCTGCACGCTATGCTTGTAACAATCTGCACCAACAGAAGCCATCCACTGTTTCACAGCTGCTTTGATAGTGTTGTTGAGGAATTCAATTTCACACCTTTGCTCCAGACACACTTCCATGTCAGACACCGTTGTGTCAGACTGCCCCTCCACTGCCATCTGTCACACAGCAACAGAATGTAACAGGATATTGGTGGGAAGGTTCAACCTCTGGTGCCGTACCACCAACATACCTGCCCAGAGAGATTGTGGAGTCTTGTTCTCTGGAGATACTCAGACATACCTGGATACCTACCTGTGTGACCTGCTGTAGGGAACCTGCTTTAGCAGGGGGTTGGACTTGAAGATCTCTAGAGGTCCCTTCCAGTCCCTACAGCTCTGTGATTCAGTCATCTTCCTTGCAGATCTATGAGGAGCTAATTAGCAGCCGTGGCTGGGTATTTGAAGCAGACACGCTTCTCCTGTCTGCAAAGCCTTGTCACCACAGATGAGAACACAACACTGCATTAGGAAACTGGAAATACGCCCTGCTGGACTCCCCATCTGCTCTCTGTCTAGAAAGATTGAAAACAAATGTTTCCAATCAAAACAGAAAAAGGAACTGCAGTGAGCCACCCCACTTCATTGCTGTGTCCCACAGCTTCTTCTTGGTGTCATCTCAGGTGGGGATTGTTCTGGAGGAAGAGAGTGCACATAACACTGTACCCTGGACTGGCTTTACTGCTGCAGAGCCCTGCCCTTTGCTTTTGTGTGTGTAAAAACCCCAGTCACCAGCACAAGCCAGCAGTGTGCCCTTCTGATGATGGTGATAAAGACTAAGCACATATTGCACTGCCTTATCCAAAAGGCTACTTATTATTCCACCCTGACACATTTGTAGAGCTCTGCAATGATTGATGTTTCATATTAAACCTGATCAGTATTCACAGGAGAACAGGTATGGAGGTTCAGAGCAAGGCTCTGATGTGAACAATAAAATGGAAAAATAATCCATACTATTAAAATGCTGGCATTTGAATTTTTCCTCTACAATGTTACCTCTGCACTTCCAATTTCAATCTTAAGCACTGCCTAGGAAGAACACAAAGAAACAAAAAATCAAGGCACTAAATCACTTCTCCCAAGCAGTGCAGCCAAACATAGAAGGTACAGCTCTGCCCTGTGCTGTGGTGCCAGTCAGGATGTGGGGGTCTTGGGGCATATTTGGGTGGTGAGCAGGTGCACAAGGAACCAGGGGATGGAGAAAGCATGGCATGTGTCATGCTTCTGGGCAGCAGAGGGGCACTGGTATTTTGTCCTGCAAACCCAGAACTTTGGCATTTGATGAGCACTCTCCATCCCTTCCTGCTGCCCATCAAAGGCCAGAAAGCCAGGCTGAGGTACTGCACTGCAGGGTGGCCAAGCAGAGGAAAAGGAATGGGGCAGAATGGGTCAAATGGTTGAGAATACAAACACCATGCTGGAAGGATTACGACTTACCTATGTGACTGAATCAGTGTTGGTTAGTGTTAGTGTTATGCTGATGTATGTTTCAAGTGAACAGGAGACAACAAGGAACTATGAATCATAAAATCATAGAATGTCTTGGGTTGGAAGGGACATTAAGGATCATGTAGTTCCAACCCCTTGCTGCAGACAGAGTTGTTGACCTCTGGATCAAGCACAGGTCAATGTAATAAACATACAATACAATACGTAGTAATGGTGACGGGTAATTTATTTACCTAACAGAGCAAGTGCATCACATTCAAAGATTTGCATTTTAAGTCAGGCAGTGAATTTCCACTATGCAGTAGTTGATGATGCTTCAGTACTTCAGGGAAGAACACAGTGGGAAGAAAAGGCAATCCTTCAACATTGCTTCTGGAAGAGGAATTCTCCCTTCCACTCCAGATCTTTCAATTGTTCTGAAAGCATGGATACCTATAAGTCATGTTGTGGGACACAAGAAAAGGAAGGGTGAGGGGGCCTTACTGGGATTCTATAATCAGGGGGGACATTGCAGCCTCTGTCTGTGCCAGGGACAGTGTGTAGAGGGTGAGCCGTGGCAAGGAGCCTGTGCTGAGCAGCTTCTGTGCCTGGCTGGGGGCTGTGCTCCTTCAAGGACAGCTGAAAAACCAGAGAAAAGGACAATAAAACTCCGCCAGCAGCTGGACATGATACTTCACAGAGAAAGAGAGCCTTTTCTGCTCCAGTTATTGAGGAGAGTGAGGTGACTGGATTTAGTGCAGCAGCCTTCAGGGGATATAAATGTTAAGAGGCATTTTTAAATGAATGGGTGAAGAAAAGGCTAATGTTTCTGTTAGCATCTTGGGCTTTGCTTTGCTCTACACAACTGCAAACTCTTGAGGCCACAGGACAGGAGTGAAAGGATGCACTTGGCTGGCCAAGCACTACAGGGAAAACAGGTGTCATTGTGGGGCTGTCTGCAGCCCTGCAGCCATGAAGAAGGAGCCAAGGGACTATGGAAGCCTGCCCCTCTCCCTCCAGATGCAGCGCACCCAGAGGCACCCTGAGCAATGCTCATCACAAGAAACACACGGCACATCTCGGTGCACAGAAGCAGAAGCCTTCTGGGGAGGCTTCCAAGAGGTAGCTGTGATTTGAGCCTCAGAAAATCAGGCCCATGACAATTGGGTTGCCAGTTCATGCTCCAGTATATACATTTTCTCAGAAAAATCCCTTCTTCAGGCATGGCTGATACACCATGCTCTTGTATTTGCTCTAGCTGGGGTGCTGGGGGTCCCCTGCTGTGAGCCAGTCTTTTAACCATGGATATATGCAAAAATCTCTTCATCTGGAACAGCAGCAACAAAAGCTGTCATGGGTTGGCTTTTTTTTGTTTCCCTCTTCCCAAGCATTTTAACATAGTAGAAAAAGGCTTAAGTTGGTTTTCTTGGTTTGACAAATCCCCTCATGCCATGGTGAACTTGGTGAGTGAGTAGGGGATTAGGGAGTTCCCCTGTGTGTTCACGTGGGAATATATCGCAGTTCATGTCTGTTCCTTCCTGGCATGGCTCAGTCAGAGCCACCCTGGTCTACTGACTCAGACATTTGAGGAAGGACCACATGGTACTCAGTGGTGCAAGCAACCCTTTTGGCAAAATAGTGGCAACATTTGGCTGTGAATTACTTAAAAGTGGCTCCTTGGTTTCTGAATGCCACTTCTAAACCTCTGGCATCTCTCTGTCATCCCATCTCAGCCTTCAAAACCTAAATTTAAATGACTGCCCCAGGCCTCTTCTCTTGTTTTAAACCCATTGTGTCATGCAGATACCACAGTGATAAGTGCATTGTATATTTGTATGAATACGCTAAGACAATATTCCTGTTCTAAGCAAGGTGTCATTGCAAATTTATTTTCAGAAATGTGGTGGATTATCATAGCTACTTATCAGTGTTGCCCAGAGATGGATGAGGACTACAGCATTCTTATTGCTATCTGAAGAACACAGACGTATCCCAGAGCAAAAGATCAGTCCTGATCTAAAGAGTCTCAGTGCAAATGGAAAGGAGAGATACGGACACAGAGTACATAGAGAACTGGATGGACAGATAACGTTGGCCACAGCAGCAGCCAGGCCCTTGCCAAGAGCATTCTTTAAAAAAAAAGGGATTGTTCCTCTGTCTGCAGAGCTGATGAAGCAGCCAGAGTGCAAAGAACAAATACAAGGGGTATCTGTGCACATCTAGAAAATGAATCTGGGTCTCTAGAGTCCTGTTCTAGCACTTTCATGTCATTATCATCTTGCCTATATTTAAGCAAAACCCAGCCTATCTCATCATGATTTGCACGTCAAGCACTAACAGGACTCAGTGACGCTTCTACTGTAACAGTCAGCCTGCTCTGATGGGATGCCCAGTGGACACTGCTGTCCTTAGGGTTTGATGTCAGAAGCTGATGTTCCATATCACCCCTAGCACTTCTCAGCAGGACAGCAGGAATGTACGGAAACAAACTCTTGGAAGTGTGGCCTCTTCAGTGTTAAGCACCAGCTGATGGGATGGAGTTGCAGTCTGAAATTTCAGATATTCAGTGCTGAACACTGGTCGTACAGAAGCACCTTACACAGCTGTTCAGCAGACACCTGATCTTGCTTGAGGGTTCCTTTCTTTTGAGCACTCCCTTTGGCTGCTATGCAATGTGTGTCTTTTCCCTGACTAGAGATGTTAGTTTATGTCATTCGTCACAGTTTGACTGATCTCCAGTGTGACCTATCACAAGAATAAAGAATTCAGTGAATAAGTGGGGTTTATAAATGTCATGTGAACATAGCTTTCTTTCTTTTTTTTTTTTTTTAACTATGCTCCAGTTCTAATCTGAAAGTGCTGCAAAATATCAGCTATATTAGTTGGCATTTCCTTTGTTTTGTTCTGAAAAAAGGAAAGTTGGTGTTGTTATTATTTGTAGAAATCAGTTTGTCCTCCTGTGAAAGTAATCCCTCTTCCCTTGATGTGTGGCTGGGGCGAGCAAGGAAGGTAGCAAGGCGTAAGTGTTTTTATTAAGAATGCAAGGAAAGTATGCATAGCCAATGGACACACTGTTGTGTAACGATGAGCCAGATGACATCTTGTGGGCTAAGTGATTGTCGCTGTGCTGTTTTAATAGGGCACAATCTGTTTAGCTGGAACATTTGGCTTCTAGGTATATGAGCCTGGGAAATATATGAATGCTAACTTCATTCCTGTCTGCTTTCTGAACTTGTTTGAATGCTCAAATACATGCTTGAAGTTGCCTGTTCTTATTCCAGATGGCATCTCATTGGAAACAGTCATGCCCGATGTGTGCAAAAAGGCTGTGATGTGCAGAAGTTTTTACTAGGCAGCCATAGGTCATTTGGCTCCTCCGGCTGCTGTCTAGGGTCCAGCACTGCTTCTCCTAACCAAAGAGATCATATTCAAGCTCCACTGAGGCTCTGGACAGTTCACTGATGCAAATTGCTCATGTTGGCATGTGGTTATGATGCACAACCTTATCTAGATCACTACATGTCACACAGAACTCATTCCACCTATAAACAATTTCTGCTCTGAAGGTCTCTGAGCTCTGGGCATAGCCTACCCTAAGCATGGATGAGTAGTGACCTGTGTATTCTAGACACTTTCACCAAGAGTCATATATCAGGACATGTAAGAAAGCAACCAGAGATTCCTCTGGATGCTATGAAATTAAATATCAGGTAACTTAGGTTCACACATTTTTTCCATTCTTGGGGAGAATTACAGGAGAGGCATAGCAAGAGTGATTTGCCCCAGGTGTTTGAACTCTTTTATCTTTCTAATACTGATATTACCATGTCTTACCCAAGGTCAGATTCGGTCAGGTCATTACGGTCTGACCTTGGCACATTCTAAGGCTTTTCCCCCACAATTATTATTTCCTTCTCTGCTCTTTAAAGAAATTCTCCATCCACTTTAATGAATCACTCCACTAGTTAGAAAAGCTGGACGTATTTTAAGAACTATGTGGCCAGGAGGGTTTTTCCAAAGTGCTCAGGTATCTGCTAGGAGTGTTCCAGCAACATGGTTGTCAGCATGGAAAAATGCTAACAGCAAAACACTAAGATGGAAATCTAAGATATACAGAGCTGAAGATATTCATTTTCTGATTCACTGACCAAGGCCTTTGCTTGATCTCTCTCACTCTATTGAAAATGCTGCTGAGTAAAAACATTACCCATGGAGACAAAATCAGATGGGATTTTCTCCTCTGTAGGCTTGTTAAGGCTGTGGGAAATAATGGGAAAATAATGTAATGGGCACAGGCTATTGTGGATCTCTGCAGCAGTATCTGACCAACTCCCATATGAGGTGCAGAGTGGGTGCAGAGTGCACCCACCACCTCATGGGTGCACAGAAGAGTATCTCCAGTAGATGGTGAGCATGCTTTCAATAGCAGGAGATAAATCTGCTGCATTGACATGGCTTGTCTGTACAAACCCAGTGCAGCAGTGAACTCCTCTTCAACCTCATTCCCTCATGGGTCTCGCTCCCCACCCTCCCCTGGCTCTCTGACCTTTTCTCTCTTTTCCTGCATGCTCACCATCTGTTGGAGCTATTCTTCTCTCCTTGGAGATGAAGATGCTAATTTTTTAGTTCTCCCAGTGGATGATCCCAAGGAATAGCAAGGACCAGAAATGGTAATTTAACTGAATTGCATGTTTGAGATAGAAACTCAGACAGCCTTTATTGGTGCATCCATTCTCCATTATGTTTTAAGCCTGGATATTGCAATGGTAAATAAAACTGGTCTCCAGTTCCTTTCCTGTTGGCCTAGAAAATATTCTCACTGTAACAAGTTAATGTTATCACTTAGATCCTGAGTCTATTAATATTTTTAATAATTATACATATACAAATTATGTATAGTAATTAATAATTTTGGCTGCTGTAGGCCAAGCAAACCCTAATAGCACAAAATCCTTTGGGGCCAGATGAAGAAACAGCTGCTCAACTGAAACCCCAGAAGTGTAACTGAGCTCTGATTTATTCTCAGCATCCAGCCTGTAATTTTACTGCTTCTAAGTGCTTGCCTTACAGAGCACATAGAAGTTAGATGGGAACCTGTTTGGGCAGCCTGTCTGCTTGGTGTGTTTTTGCTGAGCTGCAATTCCTGACTGCAGTGTACATAGCTGCAGTAAATCAAGTGTGCTGTTTTACAATTGGAAGTGTCAGTGCAGGAGAGGCTTGCCCTCCCAGCATAGAATCACAGAATCATAGAATCACAGAATGGCATGGGTTGGAAGAAGCCTTAAACCCCCAGCCATGGGCAGGGCTGCCCCCACCAGCTGAGGCTGTCCAGGACCCATCCAACCTGGCCTGGAGTGCCTCCAGGGATGGGGCAGAACAGTTTCTATGGGCAGCTCTGCCAGTGCCTCACACCCTCTCTGTGAAAAATTTCCCATTTTCATCTAATCTAAATTCCCCTCTTTTAGTTTAAAACCGTTCCGCCTTGTCCAGAGCCAGAACAATCTGCTTTCCTGCTCTTACAGGCAAGGTTCATTATTCATATCTTCCTTTAAATCACCTGTGTGGACAAGCTAGGCTTTGCTCTAGCTTTCCTTAGAGATGATTGAGTCCATGGAAATTCTTGGAAATCTCACCTAATTTTTGTGTTCTTTTCCCAATTGCATGTTTGATATGGTGCAAAACTCACATGCAGTAGTATTATCCAGGAATTCCCCTGGACATGCCAAACAAAAAGCAATTTAACTAGCTACACAAAACGTGTACAGAAGAGCAATGCTCTCAGAGCTGCACACTGAGGATGCAGGATGTTCCAGTGCAGGACATTACTTCCTGCATGCTCTTGCAGCCTCTGCTGGTGACAGACACCACAGCTGTGTGCTGCTTTGGTCTCAGGCACGGCTGCTGCAGAGCTGGGGCCGGACACCCTTGTTTGTCCTTTGAGGTGGCAACAGCAAATGTTTACACTGCCTTCAGGAGTGTGAGACGCCACAATTAAAGTGAATCAATCGCAGCAATGATTCTGATTCCAAAACCACTTCATACTTAATTCTCACTGATTTTAGTTCTACTCATCAACTGCGGAGAGGCACTGGGGTAGAAGCACTGGTGGTGAGATTAAATCGGTATCCATCAAATAGATGCAGCCATGATACATTACCAGCTAACATCAGTGAGCTAAAAATGGTGGTGATTAACCAGAGAGGGTGCAACTCGGAGCTGTGAAATTGGAGTGGCAATAGTAGGGCAGCTAGTTATTAAAGAGATGTGACAGCAATCCGAACGGTTCTTATTTTATTAAAATACTCCCTCTCACGTGGATGGGGTTAGCTGACTTGCCAATGGCACATTAAAAAAAGAAAAACAAGCTTCAGTTTAGAGAATCAGGATTATAAGAGACAAGATACAAACACATTTGCTTCAGATACGACTCCAGTTAAAGCTGCTGTTGTGGCATTTAAGTCTACCTGTATTAGGCCATGGAGGGAATTGGCAGGCTTGGTTGCCACTGGGGCCATCATATCCTTATAAAGTCTTACATTTCAGCATCCCAATGAATTTATTTTCCATGGGAAGCTGTATTTTAACCTATTTCCTGGCTTGTTCTGACAGGATAGGACCTTGTTCATTTTAACAGAACTACTATGGATGTGGCTTCTCTGTGAAGCCACACTGAAGAAGGTGACAAATGTGGCTCCAGGTAGCTGTACTGGGGAGCTTTCCCTGACGGGAGATGCCAGCTCCTTCTCACTTGTGTTGCCGTCCCACCAGAACCACAGGTGGATAATTTTTACACATTGCCTACACATGTTGCCACCCATCAGCCCCTGGAGTGCAATCCCATGGGACAAAGCAACAAGGAATGGCCCCCTGAAAACCCTTCTCAGCTGCAGACAGAAACATCCATGTCCAAATCTTCTTGCTAGGGAATCAAAACCAGCCAATTCCCAGCTTTCCAACACACTTAACTTTTTCTATTGTCTGAAGACTCACGCAGACAAATGAGGGTCCATTTTGCTGAGGAGCAGCCAACCATGGCAGATAATTAGCACCATGAGAAAGAACACATTTCTCTTATGCCAGGAGTGGGATAATGTCTACTACAAGCAAAAAGGGTGCATTAAATAATCAACGGTTATATAAATTTATTTATATTAAATGACCATAGAGTAAGAAGATCTTAGACAAGCAGAACAAGAATTTAGCCAAGTCCTGATGTGACTGCTGGAAACCTGTTTGAACAATAAATAACAACAGTGCAATTATCTGTATGCAGCAGATGCAGATAATGCAACTGTCTGAATGCCTTGCAGTCCTGTTGCAATAAAGTGACATGGAGAAAGCTCTTGCCATGATGTTGCTAGTGACATTTTTAATCTCACCTGCCATGAAATTAGTGGGTTTTGCATCTGCCACCAGTTTTGCTCAGGCTGATACGCAAGCACAGCGGTGTGAATAAGCGAGCCCAACTCCCACCAGCAGCTGTGCCTGTTTGATGCCAGCCCCCTCAGAGACAGCTCTCTTGAGATACATTTTTAAGAGAGGAGAAACCACAGTCCTCAATGGGAAAAATGGCTGTGGAGAAGATGGAGGAGAAAACAACTGAAGGAGGAGACCGGGGCCTGCATCCTTGTAACAGGCTAATTTGCAGGGTTAAGAGGAGAAAGAGATGCTGAGAGAAATAACAGGGGAGGATGGCCCTACAGACTCCCTGGGCTTTGCCTGACCTTGCTACAGGGGCTGGCCATGGACGTACAGGAGAATCATGGTCAGAAGATGGTTGTTGACAGAGCCCTTTGGATGTGCCAACTATTAGGCATTGGGAGGAAGAGATGAGCTCAAGGCTGTGTGCTGTGGGAGATGACCAGGGTAGAGATGCCATCTAAGGCACAGGAGCACAAGATATTTGTGTAGACAGATGAGGCACTGCACCAATACCTGCCCCACTGTGAGCTGTGAATCTAGTCACCTCACCACATACCTGCCTCCCTAGCACATGGAAAATTTCCCCATGCTGTGATCCCCATTTTGTGCAGAGAGCAAGAGCACAGCTTGATCTAGCTTGTAGATGAGGAGGAGCCTGCTGCTTCTGCTTTGTGCCTTCTCTTCCCACACCTTTCTCTGAACATCAGCTGCACATTGACCAGGCAATGACGGTTGAGCTGTTTTTCCCTCTGGCTCACTGGGGGACTGGCCAACACAGGTGCTATGGAAGGACAAAGCAAGGTATGAATAACTCAAATCATAACCCTCAACTTGGTCTCCTGTAGATCAGCACTGACTTCACAGAGGTGTTTTCAGATGAATGTGGCCCTTCACAAAGAAATAGTCTGATTCAGAGTTAATTTAGGAACTAGGACAAAAAAAAATACCCTGCACCTTTATTGTCAGATTTTTTTGCCTTTGTAACACAGTGAAATGTAAATCCTTCCATTTAACTGTAAAGGAGCAGGATTTGGCTGCCTGCAGGCTTTTTCGATACAGCACGGATACAGCCTTGCTTTCTCTTTAGATCACAATGCATACAACACAATGCTAACCAGAAGAGCTTTCCCTGCTCCTGAGCCCAGCTGTGTGTTAGTATCTATCCCCTAACGAGGGCAAGATGTCAACTCCCCTGTTTCTCTCAACAATTGCCAGGACTAATGCTTCTAATAATACTCACCCTTGGAATTTTTTGATGGCTGATTTCAAGAGGATTTAATGTTATAGCTTGGTTGCTAGATAAAGCTAAATCCTTATACAAAATCTCCCTGCTGTCTTAAATGCTTCTTAAGTGCTCTCAGAAATGTGCCCTATGTATTTTACTCAGTGAATCCATTACATGAAGAAGTTACTTTGTCTCCCTGTAACTGCAGGTAATGGGGATTTATTGTGTTTGGTAGCTATTAATGGTCATGTTATCACATGTTACCATGAGCATCTAAAGTGCACTGCAAATGGAAAAATAGTGTGAATGCAATATTTTATATGGAAAAAAACAAAAGCCAAAAAACAAAACAAACAGGAATCCGTAAGTCATAGTCTGGTTTCAGTAGCAGAAAGCAGGCTGGCTCAGAGGGACCTTCTATTATTTCTTTCATTTCTTTGATGTTACACAGGTTTACAATTTATGATAGTAAGAGAAACCAGGTGCTGGAACGTGGTACCAGAGAAACTGTGGACGCCCCATCCCTGGAGATGTTTAAGGCCAGGTTGGATGGGCAGTCTGATCTAGTACTTGATCTAGAGGCTGACCACCATGCCTGTGGCAGGGCGACTGGAACTTGGAGATTCTTGAGGTCCCTTCCCAAGCTATTCAGTGATTCTATGAAACCCTCTGCTAGTTTAACTGGTACAGAGTTGCTCTTGCTTTATTTTTAAGCCCTTTCACAATCTCATTTGCAAACACAGCAAACTTTACCCTTCTCAATCCTCTTATTCGGTTTCTTTGAGCCATTAATGGCTTTGCAAAGTGCTTCAAACTGGCTTAGGGCTATAGGTTATCTGCTTGGAGGTCTGGTTCCCCAAACAGAAGAAAGGGCAGAGAAATCACAATGAATTATTCTCTATGATGATGAAGTAACAGAAATGGACCCATTTCTTAGAAAAAGTCGCAATGCACAGAAAGACTTTGCAAGTTCACTGTTACTAAATTTGCATGTTGCAAAGCTACCTACAGCTGTCTACATTACGACATGACTTATAACATCTTCTGGACAGAGAGCACAGAGCAGCTTGCTTAAGATCAGATCACTACATTCAACATCTTTTTTATGTAGTAAAATTATTCAGTGCTATTTTGACAGGAATGCATTGTGGGATAAAGATGACTTCTATTTCCAAATGTCTCTTGGTCGCAGTATTAGTTTGCCAAATCCCCTCTCTTCAATTACAGTAGCTGTTTTGGATCTGTATGAAATAGAATTATAGAATCACAAAAGTTGGAAAAGATCTCCCAGATCATCAAGTCCAACCATCAGCCCATTACCCCCTGCCCACAAACTACATCCTTCAGTGCCAATCTCCATGGTTCTTGAACATCTCCAGGGATGGTGACTCCACCACCTCCCTGGGCAGCAGTGCCAGTGCTTCACTGCTCTTTCTGAGAAGAATTTTTTCCTAATAGCCAAATAGAGATAGAAGCTGCATTCAGTAATTCTGAATTTTGAAAGCAGTCAGAGCTTCTTAGGCTATTCTTTTGGTATTAGTCAAGAACCCTGTGTTTCCCCAAGAAGGAAAACCTTAAAATAAAATGAAAAATAGATTTATTACCAAATTCACATTTCAAAACTGTGTTTTAAATGAACACTCTGAGAATTGCATTTGCATGCTGTTGCAGTCAGGAACATAAGGCAAGTCAAAGCTTAAACTGACAGTTTCCTACGAAACAGGAAGTGAGTTTGGACCTCTTTGTGGTATATTCTGGATGAAAGAGGTCTGATATCCCTTTGAAGTCCACACTTATCTGAACCCTAACTCTCAATGTCTTTATAAAATCTCCTTCTCCCTCTTGGAAACTGCCAATGTCTCTGCTTTACAACTTTCTACCACAAGGGAGTCCCACAGCTTTTAGGGCTCTTCATGAATAGGTGGTATTTTTCCATCCCTCACCTCCTTCCTGAGCCACGTTTTCTCAGCCTCTTCTCAGATCAGCTTTTCCAGATCTTGGCTGAATCCTTCCACATCCTGCTTTTTTTTGTTCTTTTTTCTTTTTTCAATAAAACAATTCCCTAGTGATGGCTTTGGCTTGGCCACAGGGGAACATTACTGTCTCCAAGCAGATGTCAAGATTTACTTTTCAGCCTGCCTTGTTCTTGTGACAGAAGGATTCAGCCAAGTTTCAAAGCTTCCCTGACAGCATTTCTGCAGTCAGTAGTGTGCTCAGTGGACAGCCTTCACCAGGCACTGGGGGACTCATTGCTGATCTGAAGCTACCACTGCTGAATAACAGTTAAGGATGTTTTTTTTTAAAGCTTTTTGGCTAGTTTCAGCAACATGGGGGAGGCAATTCAAACATGACTGGGAGGACAGTTTGTGTCTGAAGATGATCCGTATCTTGGAGCATCTGCCTCTAAACCGCTAAGAAATAAGAAATAAATTGATATTTGATGTTCCCATCACCTCTCTGTCATGGAGGCTCTTTTGGATCAGGCCACTCTGAAGGGCCTTGCTGAGAAATGTCTCCTCTTCTCCCCATTGCTAACTCAGTTGTGTGTGACTTCAGTCCGAAATATTGAGTAGGTGAAGCCCTTGAGAACAGACTGGTTATACAAGGAGGCTTCTTGTGTAGTGTATTTTCACAACTATGGCCTCCATATCATATTCCTCACATATGACCTCACGTATCAAATTCCTCCCTGCTGGGTCAAAGAAATCACTTCTTCAAAGGGATGAAAGAGCCGCACTTTGGAAAGAGGCTTGGTGCTGTCTTTAAACATACAGCAGCTTTGCCTTGAATATTAAGTGCTAAGAGAACGTCTGCCTCCAAACACCTTTGCTTCTGCCCTTCTCCCAGGGGAAATCACAAGTGCTGGTCCTTGCTGCTTTTCACATCTGCCCAGGGCAGCAGCTGAAGCCATGCAGCAGGGAACTCTAGCAAAGTGACATTGCTTCACTGCTTATTGCACTCACTGTTCATGGAGGCTGGAGAGCAAAATCACAAGCAGGTTTATACCTTTGTGGTATTTCTGCTCTAGGAGAGAGACTAGAGACCAATGGAGGTCCCTTCTAACAGCACTGGGAGTCCATGAGGCTGAGAGCTATGGAAGTACCATCAGATAGGCCACAGAAGTGGGCATTTCTCTCTACATGGAGACTGCCAAGCAGCCCAGGCCCTCACACTCACATTCCTCACTCTTCTTTCTTGGTTGTAAACACCTCCTCAGCTTGCCCCTTACAAATGCTGCATCTGTTGAGAAACGCTGCACAGTCAGAAACGATACACACCATGCCTGAACAGATTTCACTGGGGCTTGCTGCCACTTCACCACAGAGCAAGGAGAACAATTTGACATACTGCAAGCTGAAGGAAAAGCTCTCTGGGCAAGAAGAAATGATGCTGACGGAGCCTGGGGCTGCAGTGGAAGCATTCTCAGCTCCAACAGACCATGACTGAAGAGGGAAGAGAGGTGCAAACAGGGATGCTGGATACAAATTCCCTCCCACACACCTTATCAAAAATTTTGGCCTGCACAAACACACCTACGTTATTCCTTTCTGCGATCTCCTGTTGGTCATGAAATGCGCCTGAGGTCTCTTTCAAACCTGCATCTTTTTCTCTGTTCACAGGGCCATGTTCAGCCAATGTATCACATTGCACACAATCATTTGCCATAGCCGACTCAGCCCTGCACTTTGCCCTCCCCATGTGCTGGTTTCAGCCCTTGCCGATCGCACACCGTTGTGTGGTTGTTGGGAGTGATGGGTGCACGCTCAGGGCTGTGAGTTGTGGGTTGGACATGCCTACATTAGACCTACCCCACATCTGTGTTTGAATAATGTCAGGGCCTAGCGTGGGTACCCTCTTCTGTCATCACTGCTGCTGAAGTGATGAGCTTCAGTCTCTGATTCAGGACTTTTTCTCATCTTCCAAGGAGAAGAGACCAGTTAAGTCTCTGAGAGTACCCTGTATGACTTAATAGCATGACCTGTTACTCATGAGGCACAAAAAGTGGAGAATTTGTGCCATTGGGTTGGAATACTTCACCATCTTTGCAACAGAGGCACTGGGCACAGATCTCCCAGGAGCAGGAATGCATTCCTACAACCCTCTGTTCTTTTCCTCCTCAGATGGAGGCAGCATCTGTATGGCAAGACACCATCAACACTGGCAGCCAAAAAAAGAGCTGCCAGGCAAATCTGAGCAGTGGGAGGATTTTCACATCCTGCGGCCACCTGGCCTGCTGCTTGTGGCTCCCTTCCAGTTCTCAACCCCTCTTCTCCACTCCTTTGCCTTTCCAGGCTTTAACAATTGTGGGGTAAAACGATCTCTAATTCTCTTCTAAATTCACTCCTTACCCTTCTACACTGGACAACCTCATGGGGTAAAAACCCCATGTGCGAATAGTGAGCACAACTGACTCAGCAGCAGCAACTTACAAAGCTCTGCAAAGACACCTGCTTTCCCTGGGCTGAAGGGAGCACACATCTGTACAGCACACATTGCCTCTGTCACAGCCTTTCCCTAGGCCGGCCATGCCACACACGCTCAGGAAGCTGGTTACATGCAGTCACATTGGTTCCTGGAGTTGCACTCAAAGGAGGAGGGTAACCAAATTGCTGCAGGGTTCAGCCACCAAAAGTGGCTGAGAGTGGATAAGACACAGTGGAGCCTTCCTCAGTAACTTGTATGTTGCTAGATCTAAGATTATGTTTAGCACTGACAGTGGAAAAAAAAAAAAAATAGCCCAAATAGCTTTAATAATAGATTTTGGAGGATTTTGAATTATTAAAGACATTTTCTAGTGACAGTTTGTCTGAATCATATTTGGCAGTGGTAATATACCACATCTCCTGTCATTCTTTTAATTACTTTACAGTCTTTTGAGAGGGCTGTTCTGGCTTCAGCTGGGATGAAGTTGATTTTTCCTTCATAGTGTCGGGAATGATGCTATGTTTTGGCATTAGGAGAAAAACAACGTAGATAACGCACCAGTGTTTGAATTGTAGCTGAGCAGTGCTGCACAGAACCAAGGACATTGCAGTTTTTCATCTTCTCGTACTGTCCTGCTGGAGAGAGGGGCTGAGGGGAATACAAGGAGGAGGCAGGATCAGGACTGCTGGCCTAAATTGGCCAAAGGGATATTTCACACCATATGACATCATGCAAAAAACCTTGAAAATGATGGAGAATTGGTCAGAGCAGGCTCAGGGACTGGCTGGACATTGGTCGGCAGGTAGTAAGCAATTGCTTATGCATCACTTGGTTTGTATGTATATATACACATATATATATATATGATCATCATAACTATTATCCTTTGTGTTTTTTTTTCCCTCTTCCTTTTTCTGTCTTAGTAAATAGATTTTATCTCAACCCACAAGCTCTACTTTGTTTTCTTCCCCTCAACTCTCTCCTTCATCCCACTGGGAGAGGGGGGAGTGAGCCAAAGACTGTGTGGCACTGAGCTACCTATCGGGTTAAACCGCAAGAGCATTTCAAAATTAATTAAGAACACCTCTGCTTTCAGACTGAGCATGAGAAAATAAAATATCCCCAGCTGTTTCATTTTAAGTGGCAGATTGTCCTGGTGCTGCAGATAAGCCTTCTGAACAAACAGCATGCCAACACCAGAACAATCCCTAAAGATAACTTAATTTTATATCTATTTTAGGGTTTTGGAGGGGAAGTGTAACATATTTGAATTTAAGGAGACAAAGGACCTCAGTTAACTAATTATGTTACCAGGAGTCTGCACAAAATGGATTGGTTCCACTCGTTGGTGATTAAAGCTGAAAAAGAAAATAAAGCTGTGCTACAACTGACTGTAGCCCAAGGTAGAAATCATTTGCAGATGTCTTGTGCGCAAAAGCAGAGGATATGAATTTTTGCAAGGCAGAAGAAATAGAATCATAGAATCAGTAAGGTTGGCAAGACCACTAAGATCATCTAGTCCAGGCGGTCGCATACCTCATGGTGGTGGCTCTGCCCTGCTGAGTGGCCCAGCCCAGCCGTGCATCCATTGCTCCCAACAACCACACAGCGGTGTGCGATCGGCACGGGCTGAAACTGGCACAAGGGAGGGCACAGTGTGGGGCTGACTCCGATATGGGAAATGGTTCTGATACATTGGCTGCACACAGCCTGTGAACAACAAAAAACACACAGCTGTGCTTTGCATTTTGATACAGGGATTTGGGTTTCAAGATTGCTGAAAAAATCATCAGTTTCAAGGATGAATCTCAGGAAGAGGAAAATTTAATCAAAAATCTATGATAAACACCTGAGAGCACACTAAGAACTGCAACCATTGCCATTGAACCCTACTGATGCATCAGCGTCACAAAAACAAGGTCATATATCCCACTGGTTCTATGGTTTTGTTTGGAGGTGTTATAAGAAAAAACATTAAAATTAAATAAACTTTGTTATTTATATACACTAACTATATTATATATTTTCTGAGGGCTATTCTGAAAGTAATGCCTACTATTTCATTATGTTGGCCCATGGTATCAGAGCCACATGTTGGTGGTACGCCAGCAGAGGCTGAACCTCCCCACCAATATCCTTTATCCAATATCATTTTGTTGCCATGGGACAGTTGGCAGCAGAGGGGCAGTCTGACACAATGGCATCTGACATGGAAGTGTGTCTGTCTGGAGCAAAGGTGTGGAACTGAATTCTTCCATGCAGAAAAAATGACACTCATTGACATTCACTGACATTTGCCAAATGTTTCTGGAGACCAAACAGTGGATGTGAACACAGTGAGGCAGTGGGTGGTGCGTTTCAGTGACAATAGCAACAGTGGGTCACCTCCACTGGTGCAGATTGTTACAAGTGCAGCAGGCAGGCTCTTCTTCATTGCTGGCAAAAATGAATAGCTAATGGCAGTGATTATATGGAAAAACAGTGTTTTTATGGAAGAACAGTAGCTGAGAACTTGTTCTATTAAATAGAATTATCCTGCTCTTTGTTGTAGTTCCCACAGGAGGCATTATTTTTGGAACAACCTACATATATGCAGCCTAAGACAATTCTTCAGTAAGGCCCAGGCAAGGCAAAAAGGTGGACACCATGATCAAGTCCAACCACCAACCCATCCCCACCATGCCCACTAACCACATACGTGAGTGCCACATCTCTACAGTTCTTGAACACCTCCCTCCTCCAGGGACAGCAACTCCACCACCTTCCTGGGCAATCTGTGCCAGTGCTTCACCACTGTTTCTGAGAATAAATTTTTCGTTATATCCAACCTAAACCTTCCCTTGTACAAATTAAAGCCATATCAATAACTTAGGAGTTCTTTAGAGCTGAAGTTTTTTGTGAGATATTAGTTTGATGAATTTGCTTCTCTGCCCAGCACCTGAATGCTTTTACGGTGTTTGGCAGCCACATTCAGGAAATTTACTCAGGCACAGATTTTGTGGTTGGTGGAACAGTGTTATCTGTTCTACACTTTAGCTGTTTTGCTTGGTTATAAATGGTCAGCAACATCCCAGCAGGGCAGGTGTGAGCAAATGGAGGCAATGTACTAAAATTCATTGTGGATATATGAGCAGGTAAACATCGTCATTTGCTGAAAATGCATGCCTGCACATCCATAAAGTGTGTGAGTGTGTGTGATGGGGGCCTGCAAAGGGCCAGCTGGAATTGCAAACAGCAGCAGCTGACCTACTGATTCAGTCTTATTCCATTTCACACGTGGATGCAGCAACAGAATAGAACTGATTGCAGCAAGAGTGAAGAGGGGAAACCTAGAAGTACACTGGATAAAGGGCTCTGGCTCTGACACTCTCAGTGTCATTGTGCAGGGGCATGATGTGGAAACACTGGAGCAGCAGAGGCTGTAAGTGCTGCAGCATTTACACAGGGGAAGGCCTGAGCATGTGGATATGGATATGCTGGGTGGATGGGCTGAGGCCAATTGTATGATGTTCAGCAAAACCAACTGCCAGGTCCTGCACTTTGGCCACAAAGGCTGCATGTATTGCTACAGGCTGGGGGCAGACTGGCTGGAAAGCTGCATGGAGGAAAAGGATCTGGGAGCATTATTTGACAGCCAACTGAACAGGAGCCAGCAGCGTGCCTAGGTGGCCAAGTAGGCTGATAGCATCCTGACTTGTATCAGCAACAGTGCAGCCAGCAGGAGCAGGGAGGTCATCGTTCTCCTATGCTCAACTCTGGTGAGGCTGCACCTCAAGTGCTGTGTTCAGTGCTGGGCCCCTCACTACAAGAAAGGCATTCAGGCCCTGGAGCGTATCCGGAGAAAGGCAAAAATGCTGTGAAGGGTCTGGAGCACAAGTCTTATGGGGAGCAGCTGAAGGAACTGGGATGGTTCAATCTGGTGGAGACCCAGGGGAGACCTTATTGCTCTCTACAACTGCCTGAAAGGAGGTTGTGGTGATGTGGGGATTGGCTTCTTCACCCAGGTAAAGGTGATAGGATGAGAGGGAATGGCCTCAAGTTGTGCCAGGGGAGGTGGGGGTTGGGTATTAAGAAAAATATCTTTGAAAGAGTGGTGAGACACTGGCACAGGCTGCCCAGGGAGGTGATGGAGTCACCGTCCCTGGAGGTGTTCAAGAAAAGGGTAGGTGTGGCACTGGGGGACATGGGTTATTGGGCATGGTGGGGATGGGTCAGTTGTTGGACACAGTGTTCTTAGAGGTCTTTTCCAATCTTAATGATTCTATGTCCTAGCACACCTCCAGCAGCTGCTGTTAGTCGCCTGCCAGGAACACCCCTTGGGCAAAGGTGCCTGTGTCTCAGTTCCTTGGGCCATGCAAATCAAATCAAACTATCCAAGCATGTTTCAAACCATATGGGATTCAATGCAGAGGCTCAAGGTATGCTCCTCAGAACACCTTCACTGCTCAGCTACTCCTGGAGCCCAGCCAGAGGAAAGAGAGAGGAGGAAAGAGGAAACAGACAGAAGGACACCTCTGGTATCATTGTGCCTGCTGCATGGCATGATAGGGCAGAACTAGCTGATATGAGGAAGACAGTGTGGGAAGTGTTTCCCTTTCCCTTCTGTAAAAAGAAAAATCAAATAACAACGAGCAAGACCTGGAAGTCCAGCTCAGCAGAGTTGAGGAACTGCCACCCAATGCATGCAGCACATGGCCTGTCATCCTTTCAACCAGTGCGACCATTTTGCTTTAAGATGTTTTCTCTTCGTTTTTCTCATCAAAGCACTGATATAACCCTAGTCTGCAATATCAGGAACTCTTCTCCCAGAAGAGGAGGCATTCTGTGATTCTGTGATTCATTCCCTCAACCACTGAGCATGGTCTTTGCACATTATAACTCTGCTGCTGACTTGGGTTAAATCAACTAAAGATGAAATCACTGGCAGCTAGCTAGCTTTCAAATTGCCTGTTTGCAAAAGTAATACATCATTCCACTGAAAGGGGACAGCTGCATATTTCCTTCTTCTGATCCTCCCAACCAAGGCTGCCTCGCCTCTCATCTCAAGTAGAGAATGTATTGAGAATCTCAGCTTTCAAAATATGTTTAATTCTTGACCAAGAGCCACTCGGCAGACAGAGAGAGGAGGAAAAAGATTATGAATATCACTTTTCCTTTTTCTAAATATGGAAATGCCCCTGTCCCCCACACCCAGCCTGTTCCCTGTCATTTACTCTGCAAAGAACCAAAGAGCAACTGGGCAAATACACAACTCCATCCTGAAAACACCTCCCAGATAAGCTCAATCCCTGTGTGAGTCAGTGGGAATAGTTGATGTGCTGAATGAGAACACGGTTTGATGGGCACAAGCAGTTTTACTGCTTTCCCACAAAAGGCTCCTACCCGAAGCAGCACACACTAGTTCTGCTGTGGTGGGTTTCAAGATGCTCACCCTTCCTCAGCTATTTGTGAGTGAGAGGCTGGACCAGACATCCATTCCAACATAAATACTAGAATTCTTTTTTTTTTTCTTTCAAATGTTCATGTTTTCAGAACTAGATATTCAGTACTGCAGGGCCGTTCCTTCAAAATTTCTCTATACTGCAAATAAAACTGAAAAGTATTTAAGTTATTTTACCCCAATAGTCTTTCCTTCTGCCTAACCCCCTTCCCACTCTAGTACCATTGCTTTAACTTACAGGTGACATTTCCTTACATTGAGATCAACTTACATGGTTGAAGTCATCAGTAAAATAACACTGCTTTTTCTTTTTTGCCCAGCTTGAACAGGCAGGGTGATGAATAACACAGGGAGATTCCCTGCCCTGCTGAGGCACTGCACTGGCTGGCACTGAGCTCCCTGGTTAGACAAGGCCATGCAGTACATTCATGAACAGACAGGGCAGGACCTACTAAGCCCTCCTCAGGCCCATGCCTTCCCAGCTTATCAATTACAAATCTTCAGGGCCCCTCATTTCTTAGGTTTGTGGTAGCACAACTCACCCAGCACACATAAGAGGTTTTCCCTTCACAATCTGTTATCACTGACATCTGTCAGTGTCATTCCTAGTCTCATTAAGGATAGCAATTACTTTTTAATCTCTAATTGGCAGCAAATAGCAAGGAAATTAAACAGAATTACTTCAGTTATTTTGCCTGTTTAACAACAAACATTTTGAGGAGAGCCACAAATAACTCTAGTCCTGCCACAGACTCAAACCCCCTTCATGACATCACAGAGAGCTCTACCTGTTCTGCTGCTGGCTACACCACGTTTGTGAAATAAATACCTTCAGATTTAGCTTATATCACTGCAGCTCTCACGTCAGCTGGGAGGCTGATGAGAAACAGGGTAATAATTTACAGGCAGAGCTGAGCATTTCTGTTCAAAAGCATCCATGCCATCCTTGTAGCTGCTGCGCTCTCACCTGAAGGCTTGATTGTCTGATGCAGTTTGGAGTCACGTCATTTAACTATAAAGCTTAACTAATTGCTATATATAGAGAGTGCTTGAAGGTCTTTTGCTGGAAATGTTAATAACAGCTCAAGATAGAGTCATCCTGCTTATCGTCATCTTCTTTTTTTTTAACATTTGTTTAGAGCTGTTGCTCAGTGCAGGAGTGTCCCTGCTTTACCTTGGCTTTCACAATGAACAAGGTTGAAGCAAATAAATGAGAGGCTCTTACCCTGCTGTGGTTTTCACACATTGGCTCACATGATCTCATGTGTGTGCAGATGAAATGCAGAGAAGGGAAGGCAGCCATGGAGCCTCCACTTGCCATATGCAAGTAGAAGGCAAGTTCCTCACAGGGTTCCAAAAGACAAGAACTGTCCTGATGTCATTGTATCCCTGCTGTCCCTCCATTCACAACCTATCCTGGTACATTTAGGACACTGACACACTCAGCTTCTCCCTCAGTCAAGGATCGTGTCACCATGGAACCTCACTAAAGGAGGAAAAATGCTCTTCAAATCCTCTTTAATTTGAAATACAGTGACAGTACCTGATTCCTGGTTACAACATAGAGAGGCTGGTTTCAGAGTTGTGGTTCTACCTTAGGATCAGAGGAAAACTTGCTGAATGACATTTGGGCAGAAAAGGATAAAGTCCTGGAAGATGGGGACAGGTCTCTCTGTAGATGATCTGCAATTAATAACGGAGGAAATGCTGCCTTGTCCTCCCACTGTTGTACAGTACCTCTTTCACTGCATTAAACCTTCTTAAGTCTCTGTCGAAACTGGGCATAGCAGCACAGCACTCTCACCTACTTTAATGCAGATTCACTTACATTGATTAGTCATTCAGAATTGCCTTGATTTCAGGTAGATGTTTTTGTTGAGCACCTATGAGCAACAGATTGATTTAGCTACGCTGCTCATTTGTGCATTTCTTTCGAGCAGAAGTTAAAACATATAAAATGTGAACATTCACAAGGATGGCACCTCCCTCCTCACCACTGCTCTCACCAAGAAATATACGTTACTAGTCACCTATAAAAATAAAATGTGGTCTCAGGAAAGTACAGTCTTCATTTTCTAGTTCATTTAGGAATAGTTCTGTTTATTCCCATCTCAAGTTAATTTGCACTGCATATAAAAAGGGCTACTCTGAAAATAATGCCTACTATTTCATTATGTTGGCCCACAATGCCGGGGACATATGTTGATGGCATGGCAGCAGAGTTGAACCCTCCCACCAATATCCCATTACATTTTGTTGCCATGGGACAGTTGGCAGCAGAGGGGCAGTCTGACACAACGGCATCTGACATGGAAGTGTGTCTGTCTGGAGCAAAGGTGTGGAACTGAATTCTTCCATGCAGAAAAAATGACACTCATTGACATTCACTGACATTTGCCAAATGTTTCTGGAGACCAAACAGCGGATGTGAACACAGTGAGGCAGTGGGTGGTGCATTTCAGCAGAGGGTCAACAGTGACAGTGGGTCACCTCTACTGGTGCAGATTGTTACAAGTGCGGCATGCAGGCTCTTCTTCACTGCTGACAAAAATGAATAGCTAATAGCAGTGATTATATGGAAAAATAGTGTTTTGTAGCTGAGAATTTGTTCTATTAAATAGTGTTATTGTGCTCTTTGTATCTGTTGTAGGAGGCATTACTTTTGGAGCAATCTACATACACATCAGAGCCTTCATCATAAACTTGCATCTGCAAGGTTCCTTAGCCCGCAGGCTGATACATGGGCACATCCTGTGTCCAGGAGGTACACCGTCCTCCCTGAAAGTAGGAGCTGTGGTTTAATGGCCACACAGGATCCCTGCAGATTTGTTCACAAGGTGCTGAATGCAACACCAATTGGACATACTGCTGAGCTTCATCAAGTTAGAATATGGCACTGCTTCATGCTCACTAAACATCACTGAGATTGCTCCTGCACACAGGAGAAGGCAAAGATCTCTCGCAGGTTCTTATTACATTAGCAGGGGGACAAATAAATTGTCCCCTTCAAATAGCTGCTCTGAGGTAATAAGGCAGTACTATTCTGCCTTAAGAATTTTATCTGCAAGATTTGTAATCTCACTCAGTCTTTGGATAGAGAAGCAAGTTGGAAGAGGTCAAAAGTCTCACCACAGCTGTTAGCCAATATCAAGAATAGCAAGACTCTGAGTATCTCTTTCTTTTCCTCATTTCCCTGTTCCCTGAGCCCCAAACTGAAATCCCTACCAATTCTCCAAAAAGCTTATGTAAAATGGATCAGCTTGTTGAAAAAATGCCACCCAGAGAGCTATCTCCTTCTGCTGTTACTTCTTCCATCTTCACAAGTCCTTCTCTATTGCTTCATTAGTTCTCTAAGGCAGGCAAAATTGCCATCTTATTAGCTGGAAAAATGCTGCTTCAGCCAAAGTGTCCGCAACAATGACAAACACAACAAATAATGCAAGAGGGCAAAAACACCTTTGAAATCTCCTTGGTGGATGCACAATCTGCATAGCAAGTTATTTAAAAATCAGCACTTCTAAGGTATGTGTGAACCTTCAAAAATACTAAAGACCTAATTAGAAGCTTTAGCAGTGAACTACATACGGGGCCACGTGTTTCCACTCCCTGCTTAGACAGCCTTGGGCAGATGAGATGAAGGAGATGACACAGACACAAGCATGTACTGCCTGCTGCAGAAAAGATGGGCAAAGGCTATCAGACTTCACATCCCATCCCATGAGGGCAGGCACAGGGGGATGCTCATAACTCTACCATTCCCCACTAAAGCTGCACACAGAACAGAAGTCCAGGGTCAGGGCACCGCGTCCAGAGAGCAGTGGTCAGTGGCTCAATGTCTGGATGGAGATCAGTGACAAGTGGTGCCCCACAGGGGTCCCTTCCAACTCAAATGATTCTATGATTCCAACTTGGCATTTGTTCAGAAGAGGGAGAAAGAAGTTCAGAAGAGCAAGAGAGAAACTGTGAAGGCTTGGTAGAGCTGAACAGGCGTAAGTGGGTTTTAAAGAGACTCATTACATGAAATGATCTAGTTCTGCAAAAACAAGTTCACCAGGAACGAAAGAGAAAAATCATAGGATCGTTTGAGTTGGAAGAGAATTTTAAAGGCCATCCAGTCCAACTCCCCTGCAATGAACAGGTGCTTGGAGCCCAGTTCAGCCTGACCAGGGATGTCAGCAGGGATGGGGCATCCATCACCTCTCTGGGCAACCTGTGCCAATGCATCACCACACACACAGTAAAAAACTTATTCTTTATATCCAATCTGTATCTCCCCTCCTTTAGTTTGAAACCAAACTTATCCTATCACAATGGACCCTGCTAAAGAGCCTGTCTCCTTGCTTCATATAGCCCTCCTTTAAAGGCCACTCTTAGGTCTCCCCAGAGCCTTTTCTTTTCTCGGCTGAACAGCCCCAGCTCTCTCAGCCTGTCCTCATAGGAGAGGTGCTCCATCCCTAAAAACATTGCCAGTCCTAATGATGTTGTATTCTACCATCTTTGAGTCACTGCAGGTGTAAAAGGAATAAGATTAGAACTGAGAATATTTCAAATTCTTCCCATATGAAATCCTCACATTTCACATCTACCAAAATATTAAATTGGATCCAAAGGACAAAAAAAATCTCCCCCCCCTCACCAATATAGAATTTTAGACTCACTTGCACCTGGTGTGTTGAAAATTATTGAAAGATATTCCAATCAAGGGAAAAAAAAAAAAACAAACAGTTATTTGTTCCCTCCATGGTTTGCTCTGCTTCAACTAGTATTTAATGCTACTTGCTTACTTTTTCTGCTGCCTGGATAGTTGGAAGGGAAATACCACCTGTCCATGCCACTGTAACAATAATACATCAAACTCTGGCAATGTGTAAACATGTTGGGGAAAAAAATGTTTTCTTTCCCTCTCTGAAGAAGAAGGAAGATTAGTTTGAATTGAAGATTAGCATCAGATATAAACACATCTGTCCACAAAAGAGCTGGAGATCATTTTTCTTCATTTCAGATAACTGTAGAGGGACTATTAGGATACCTTGTGTTTTCTTTTGATAGTTTGAAGATTTTGTTGTTTCTTTTTTTTTTTTCCTCTTTGCTGAATAAACTCCTGCTTTCAAAAGGCTCCATGATCAGTGAGGAAGCAGTGGAGCAGAGCTTACTGGGAGCTGTGGGCTCCTGTGCTCTGGACTGCTAAGGTCTTAAGTGAAAGAGAACATCTGCTGCTGAAGTGCTTGCCCATTATTTCTTGAACTACATTTTAATTTCAAGGGGTTCCAAGCAACCATCATTTTTTAGCTGGAACAGAAGAAACATTTCTGAAAACATCTGGGAATTGGCAAAACAATACAAAAATAAGAACATATTTAAGAATCACTAATCATTTCTGATTAACTGCAGCTGCCACTGTGCACAAAGACCCAATACTAGTTAAAAAACACACATGCACACCCAGCCTTGTAACTAACATCTATGATTCCTCCACAGCATCCTTTCCAGGGAGATTTTCACCTAAACCTCCGTCATAACTCCTCTTGCTTGAGATCTCTGTTCTAGGCTGTTCTAGGATGTCTGATGTGCATCTCAAGGGGATTTGGTGCTGGGTGAGAATGGCCAGTAATTTGATATTTGCATGATATTAACATAGTATACATGCATAATACTTAATGTCATCATTACTATGGCTCTTATAGGGCCTATCAATGGTATTACTGTAAGAATCACACAGATTAAAGAAGAATTAATTCTTTTGGAACTCAATTCTGTCGTGAAAGGCTGTTAGGACAGATGAAGCCCAAGATCGTGAATTAAATGAACTCCATGGACAGTTTACAGGGATGGCCAATAAACCACAGGAATGACAGGTTTGTGTATGTATCAAAAGGCAAGGTAGATGATGATAATTAATTATGATGTATGGGGAAACTGAGGGACCTGAATGTGATGTAAATGGTATGGAATATCATCTTGCTTTCAGATGGGACAGGGTTGATTTTCTTCCTAGAGTCTGAAATGATGCTATGTTTTGGCTTTAGGAGAAAACGGTTTTGACAACGCACCAATGTTTTAGCTGCTGCTGAATGGTGCTGTACAGAGCTAAGGACAGTTCAGGTTTTCAACTTCTTGTACTGTCCTGATGGCGAGGGGTGCTGAGGTGCACAGAGCTGGGGCAGCTGGTCTAAACTGGCCAAAGAGATATCTCATAATATATGGTGTCATGTGAAAAAAACTATAAAACTGAGAGGAGTTGGCCACAGTGAGGGTGAATTAGTAATTACTGTTATTTCTCTCTTCCTTTTCTGTATTTGTAAATAGGTGTGGTTTTTTTAATCTCAACTTACAAGTTCTACTTTTTTCTTTTTTCAGATTCTTTCCTCCGTTGCACTGTGGGGAGATAGAGTGAGCAAAAGGCTGTGTGGCACTAAGTTGCTTACTGGGTTAAACCACAACCTTGCATATCCACTTTTCTGTTGTACCTGTGTTTTACTTGTCCAAGATGTGAGCAAACTGGCAACAGCCATCACTAACTCTGAAAACCCCCTGCCATTCCTCTCTCATCTTCCACCCCACATCACAAGTTCAGCGCTGAATGCTGAATCTCATCTCAGATCCGCCCTAAACACTTGCCAAGATGAAGGAGGAAAATGATTAAGCTGATGCCACAATACAGCCTATTAGTCACTCCTAATCTTGGCCAAAAAAAAAAAAAAAAAAAAAAAAAAATTAAAAAAAGCTGTGAACAATTTTGGTGATGATACAAAGTTAAAGGCTTCTACAAGATGCTTACAGTCCTCATCAGGTGGATGGCAAAGTGCAAGTCTTGGTTCACTGGTTCACAGCCTTGTCAAACAGAGGCGAGGAGAAGCTGCTGTCATCATCTACATTTAGTCTAGAAAGAACCAGCTCAGTTTTGGTAAAGCCTTCTAACGTGTGCAGGGAACAGAGGAAGACTGCTCAGTATTCAGGCACCGCCTGAATACAATGATGACCACCAACACAGTGCATACAGGTTGGAAAGTTCTTTGGAAAACTCCAAGGACAGAGATTTCCCACATTTCCAGGTGGCTGCACCACCCTGGGCCAGGACTTTTCCTACCTTCAACCTGAATTTCCAGCACCACAGTTTCTGGTTATTACCCTTGTTCTAATGTCTATCACAGCCATCCTCACTGTTAATTCCCTTCAAACACCCGTATCTACTCAAAGGGCTGGACTCCACAGAATCAGAAGGGCGTAGGTGTGGAGGCAAGCAGGTACCTCACCATACACTGCCTAACACCACACCAACAGAAACCTGCAGTTACCATGTGGATGCTGACAATCAGCACAGCAGAAGAAATGCATAATGTCATTCATTATATTTAAAAAGAAAGCAATCTGAAAATGAGGAACAGTGCTCAAACATTATCAATTTTCATGATCTTTTTATAGAATTCAAAACCAAAAATAAAAAGCGTCACAATTTCCTAATCTCCCAGACTGCAGACCATCAAGTGTATGAATCATCAATTTATCCATTCTTGATATCCAAAAAGTTTTTTTCTTTTTCTTCCATTTTTAGGTTTGAAAGTTTAGGAGGTTTCATTCTTTGCTTGCTTGCTTGCAATCTTCCTTGACTTCTCAGCAGGCAAAAAGTAGCCAAGTTGCTTTTTCTTCTCATCTCTAATTTTTCTGAAGTTGAGAATATCATGGAAGCTTGCAAATCATGCCCCAGGATTTTCTAACATTCAGCAGGAAAATATCGGATGTTAACAACTTCCAAAGTCAAAACTGAAATGGCAACATACATTTCAATTCCAAACTTTTTTTGGCTATTATTTTATCTCAAACAAGTCTACCTTTTGAAAAGGTTCTTTACGAACTGAACTCCATTGTCTGAAGAGGCTGTCATTTTAATCTGTTGCCTCTGGTGCCAAACATATTTAACTCTGAAGTAGCTACAGAAGAAGTGGATGGTTACAAACAGGAAAAAAAGCACTGTTCTTCTTGCTGTCTGCACACATGTACAGCAATAAAGCCACAAGCAAGGGTCAGAGCCTGTAGTAGTCACCTCTCTTAGAGACAGCAGGCTTGCAAGGACTGGAAGCCTAAAAACAGGCCAGCTATTGCCTGCTTTGCCTCATTTCAGGATGGACTGGTCTGGCAGAGCTGTCCACAGTTCAGTCACTGAGTCATCAGAGAGGAGCTGATACCAAGCACAGCAAAAACACATTAAGAAATGTTGTCTTCTAGTTATCTCATCTCATAAATCACTCCTGCCAGAGTGTCAAGCCTCAACAGTGAAAGAGAATCCAGCAGAAACTTTATTGGCCAACATGCTGGGCCATGGAGATGGGCCCATTCGGAACAGATAACTTCTTCAGCATCCCAGGCTCTGCAGTCTGGGGACTGTTGTAGCTAAGCTAACAAGATACCTGAGTCTGAAGGCAACTTGTCCCTGATGTACCACTAGCCACAGCAGTGAATGCATGCATGTATGGGGCTGAGTATTGAGGCTGTTCCTCTGCCACTGGGAGCACAGTGCTCCCATTCCCTTGTTTTTAGCAGTACTTGCATCCTTTTTCCTGCAGAAAAGGAAGCAGATATCACCTGCAAATGTGCCACATGGAAAAGGATGGGGGAACAAGCTTTAATTCCAGGGATGGCAGCAGAAAAGTATTCAAAAAGCTGAACTGTGTGCTCAGGCATCTTTACTAAGCTGTACAAGTCTTATAAATTCTTTGGAAAATGGATTCTTGCACTGTGCTGTGACCTTTTCTTTCAAATTAGAGCAATATAAATTTTGCAGACTTTAAGGAAAGCCTTGAAGATGCTTTTCTTGTGTTTAAAGCTGTTTTGCTGTTGTTGCTTGTTAGTTTTAATTACAACATTGATGAACTTACACAAACTGCGGCCTAAAGCAGAAGGACAGTGGTGTTTGGGTCTGCCTAACTTTTGCATGGCCAATGGTTTTGTGCAGCTCCCTGCAGCTTTCTATGCAACCTGTATTTCATCTACTATTCCAGATTATGAGGCAAGATATGCTTCTTTAGACAAACTGTGTAAACAAACTGACAATATCCCATTAATTCAATTACCAACAAATACTGTAAGCCTTTCCAGCTGCCGAAAAAAAACGAGAAAGAAATAAATACTGGGATAAATACTGTGAGATAGCATATGGTGTTTTCAACTTGCTACGCAGAGTGAATTCTCTTATTACTTATCATTGCACAGCTCCTCAGTTTTGGAATACGTTTGGTTTCTTAGTAAACCAGAGAATAAAGTCTACCGCTTTTGAAAGCCCCTCCTAAGCTTCTTTAGCTCACTCACAATAAATACTTCCTACAGATAAGTACTAACAAGAAAGGTAGGCAGGAACAGGATGCAGAGAACAGACAACCAGCAGACTGTCACTTTAAGTCATAATAACTGGAAGGTACTGGGAAGAGGATTCACCAGGAAGTGGTGTTCTCATCTCCCTCTTTTTTAAGTAATAGAGCAGGAAGGGGAAGAAAATGGAGATGAATCTAGTTGGGAAAGAAGAAATAAAGGAAATGTTATTTTGAAAATAATTTCAATAAACTTAAGGGGACCAACCAGGTCTTTCTGAGGAAAACCAAGAAAGTTTATACAGAAAAAAAACTTATATAAATCTCTAGTGCCTGAAAATCTTCCATTAAAATGCACCCTGACAAGGTGTTCTTTTAGAGAATGAAGTCAAATGGAGACATTCTTGCCTATCCTAAAAGCTACGTAAGTAGGAAATGACTACTAAAAGTTGTGTTCATTTTTTTATCAGCTGTAAATCATAACAGTTGGGATAGTACTGTAGGACACTTTCTTCAAGAAGGTGAGCATCCCTTCCATTAAGCAGTCTGACAAGCTTTGCTGTTGGGCAGTGAGGAGGAGGGAATCTTGCTTCCTCATCTCTTTTTATATAGGCTAACAAGAAAACATAGAAAAGATGACATTTTCCTGACAAATCCTTAGAGTTAATCTGTTTTATTCTGGTTGCTGGCATTGGAGTAGTTGAATCCCCACCTACTCAGTTCTCGCTTATGGTATATTAATATTTTAAGACATTTCAAAATCTGCTTGATTCCCAAACATAAATTAAAGGGAAAAATGTATGGAAAGGATGTTATAGATTTGAGATTCTCTACTGTCAACTGTCCCACCAGCACTGTCTGTGAGTTATTGGAAGAGCATTCCAGGGAGACTGATATATATATCTTACAAATAAAAAATAACATGAAGATTTCCAACCATAAAGGCAAAAAGAAAATAAAATTAAGGAGAGGTGGTCCTTCTAGCAAGAAAGGCTGAGAAACTTGTAGGTAAAAAGATTAGTGTACATTCTGACATCTTTTCATTCCAGTCTTTGTGTTTGTTTCCAAACTGTACCAAGGTGTAATGTATAATGCTTATTAGATCAGAACTGTAATGCATTTAATTCAGCCGTTATCTCTCCTCACTGCTTGCAGTTCCTACTACTAAAGCCTTTACAATCATATGCATCCCCAAAAGCTTGAAAGGCTAGATGCTCAAAATGAGAAAGACTTTTCAGTCTGTTTCCAGCAACGCCTGATGAGAGAAGGAGAGCAAACACCCAGTGTGATCATGGCATCCACCTTTAAGTCCTCACTGCTGACGTCATATGACTTTTCTCCTGTATGTGACTTGAGAGGGATCCCTGGAGGCTTCCAGACCTGCCTGGCAGTTCCCAACACTGGATCAAGTCAGCTGTGGCTTTGTCTGGCCAAATCTCCAAATCCTCCAAGCCTAGACAACCCAGCAATTCACCAAGTACTGCGGCTTCTCTAAACACCCATTATCATCTTCAAATAAGGATGAAAAAGCCAAAAAGAGCCCTAAACAAATAAATGTAACGGAGATTATAACGTATGTTAGTTTTCCCACAGGACAACCCAGGGGGACAAGTATCCCAAGAGATGGGAAAGCAAAATGTCACTCTTTAATGAATAGTGGAGATTTTTTTGCACACACATCTTACATCTTCTCTGTGGGAAGACTTGAGACAAATACCCCTCAAAATCTTCTTAGGGCTTCTATGAAACAAATATTCAAAGAAATGAAGAAAATCTTTACTGACAGCTAGACTACTGAGTAGCTGTACTGAGGAAGTGGCAAAGGAAGAAAAGAAATCTTGAAGAAAAGCTCAAACAAATACCAGAGATTACTGTTAGAGGGAAAGGACACACAAATACCTACATGCCTTTCTGCGGCATCTCTATTTCTTGGTAACTCAGACAAAGAGGTTTGGCTACTGAAAGCTGAGCACATCTGCCCAATTATTTTTTTTACAAATTTCAAGGTCTATCTCATAAATAAGCACGTACTGAACTTAACAGGTTTCATCAGAAATAACATATCCTACACACCAGAAAGAGGTTCATGCAACGAAACAGTAATGTCATGACCAAGGGGAGGTTGCTTAATTAGCTCATTATTTTTCTCAAAAGCACTGGAAAAAATTAGCTAACTGCAGTATGGCTATGTCTGTGTTTCCAATAGTTACAAGACAAAAAAATTTAAGTGGTGAAACTTTCTAGATTAAAAGTTCCTTTTACTTCAATGATAGTTTATTTTGTGTAGATGATGAGGACATTAAGAGCCCCCAAACTCCCTAGAAACAACTCTAAAAGTAAAGGCGTGAGCCCTCCCTGCTCCAGTGCACAACCAGGTGACAAAGTCAGGAGAACAGTTTGGAGAAGCAGCATTTTGCAGGGGGACCTTCCCAGATGCTGAGCAAAATACAGACCTCCATCCAGGGCCGCTTAATACTAGGAGTGTATCAACCTGGAGTATCCTTTTGGCCACATCAACTCCTTTGGTGAGCAAGCTCAGCAGGATGCAGAGGGTTTCTCTGCTGTGGGCAGTACGTGCTTTCCCAGTTGGAACATGGCACATGGTGCAGCAATGGCTGCACTGCCCCAGGTGTTAGCAGGTGTTAGCAGAGTGAGTGCAATCTGTTTTTGGAGCAAGGAGATGCTTTCCATGAGAATTTTATTTCTTCCACTCAGGAGGCTGCTGGGGTAGAGTGAGCTGTTAGCAGCAGGGCATGGGATGGAAAGGCTGTTTTCCAGACATTACACACCACCTCTGCCCCAACTGCAAGTATGGGATTGAAATAACAACTCCCATCTATTCATACTCAGAGATGTGGATTTCTTCTAGCTTCCTTAACTAATTTATCTAGATGAAGAAAGCTAAAAATGAGTGTGGTTCAGGGGTTCAATTATTTGTACTTCAACCAGTGGAACTCCTTAATTAATCACAAATCTGATGTCCTTGTTGGGAGAAATAAACATTTGGTTGTGGAGTCTTCTTCTATGGAGACTTTTAAGATCTTCTGGACACCTACCTGTGCAACCTATTGTTTGAAACTTGCTTTAGCAAGGGCATTGCACTCAATCTCCTGAGGTCCCAGGAGTTGGAACTCCTGCAATTCTGTGAATACCCTGAAGCTGACAAAATTCAAACATAGCTTTTCTGAGGTACTTTTCTGAGGTACCACCTACTTGTGGTAACCTGGACACAAAAAAAAAGGTCCTTCTTTGCATCATTGAACCCAGCAAGACTGTCTCTGGCCCCCAGGTGCTCTTGGCTCAAAATCATGATGCGGAAGAGGATCAGGTAAGTAGACCAACAGCAGGCACACCTTAAGCCCTAACATCTGTTCAGCACTATGTATGATGCTCAGGGCACTTGTTTAAAGGTGCACTCATCTCCCCCAAACAGGTGTGAATCTGAACTTGCATGCACGTACAAAAAGAAGCTTTGTTAAGCTTACTAGCATCTCACTTCTTGTCCCCCTCCCTGCTAGAAAACATGTTTTGTTTTTTTTTCCCCTCATATGAACTTTCATTTCTAGACATTTGAGCAACCTGGTATAGTGAGAGGCATCCCTGCTGGGGTTGGAACTTGATGATCTTGAAGGTCCCTTCCAACCCAAACCATTCTATGATGTTTTTTTCTGTTAAGGTTTTCTCCACTGCATTAATATGGCTCTCAATACCTGCTATTTCCTCACTATGAGATTCTTATACCCTGCAAACAACGCTCCTTTTAGATCTTCTCAAAATTCAGACTGAGCCCTTCAAGAAGTTCTGCAAGGTATTTTTTCCAGAAGTGCCCCCTTTGTTTCCAAAGTTGCTGTTGAAGAACATATGCAACCCATTCCCACCATGCCCACGTCTCTCAGTGCCACAGCTCCACATTTCTTGAACACCTCCAGGGACAGTGACTCCATTACACTCCATTGGCAGTCTGTACCAAACCTCACCACTGTTTCTGAAAATATTTTTTCCAATGGTTTTTGCTCTTCTTGACATTTAATACTATGAAAGAGTTAGGAAGCTATACCCAAAGCCAGTCTGGGCCCTGGGTGGTAGAGACAGGGAAGGCAAACCCATGGCATTGTCCTGGATCAAGACAGGACAGCTCAGATCAAGAGATCTGCTTAGATAGACAATCAAGAGTAGACTTTCACGCAGGATTAATGCCACAGGAACAGGTTTTCTACTGTGCAGGCTTTTTGGAAAGTTCCACAATTCTGAACACAGTGGCTCAACAGAATGACAAGGAAGGATGCACTGGCTTAGAGACTGGGTGAACTTAGGTCCTTGCTGCAGCACACAGCAGGGTCAATTGCATGGCCTTTGAAAGCCAATACAAAGTCAAGATAACTGAAAAGACAGTTCTACTTAAACCATTCAGCTCTCTTCTACGTCAATTTACTGCTTTCTGGGCAGCTAAAGCAGACACCACAGATCCTATATTTGGCAGAACACTTTGAAGCCAACCAGCCAGCCAAGAATAAACCAGGAGAAAAGATGGGTTTCATCCTGAGCAGAACAGTGGTAAATTACCATATGGAGCTCATAAATGGCTACTGAGACCTTGGGAGTACCTGGAGGGGAAGGTCTGATTTAAAATCCAGTTCAGTCTGTTCTTGGACCTTGGATCTCCAGCTATGAAAAATAGTTATGCTGTCAGATAAACCTAATCACAGTCTGTCTTCTGCCATAATTCAGTTTCTGCCTCGCCATCCAATGGAGAAATGACTCAGCATCAGTTATGAAAGGAAAATGTCGTTTCACTCTTCAGTAATTTCCTCCAGATAATGTCTTGAAAAAATAAAATTAATAAGTAGAAATCTATCCTTGAGATTACCTCAATTTTTTAATAATTAGGTTTGTCCTAAGTGCCATGTAATTCAGGATATATCACATCTTGGGAGATACTGCTTGGTGACTGAACCCAACCCACGGAAGAGAACATTATTATTGCTTTATCTTACTTTTCAATATTTGGCAAAACAAAAGCATCATATGGGGAGTACTGCCTTTTGAAAAAGATCGCAGTTTCCACTTTTCAGGAAGGCCAAACTATTTCCAGTCAGCTCGGCTCAGAGTAGAGTTTATGGCCCTGTAATTTTTACATTTGTGTTTACCTATTAAGGTTTTAACTCTTTCTAGGGAATTAAAAACATGTCTTCTAAAATGTGCAGGGATTAAGAGAGCTCTTATATCTAAGGACAGCCATAAAAAAGAGGCAGTTGTAACTCTACTAATTGTTACTAATTGTTGCTTCTACAAAGAAATATACACCCCTCCACACAAAGAAGTTTTTGCTACATTATGTGCACAAGCTTGTTCATGGCATCGTGGTCTCTTGACTAACATTTTCTTCTCATCTGCAGAGAAGAACCAAGAGCATTTTGGAACCTTGAGTATTGCTGAAAAGGAGTATTCAATACAGTGCATTCAAGTTAGCAAGCTACAGCCATTTACACATTGCCTGAAATGGTGCACTTTGCCTGGCTTTGTTAGCACAGTCATTTCAGACCCTGCGATCACTTTTGAGTCCATTAGCTGATTTCAGCCCAATTCAACAGAGAAACCTGAAATAAAACTAATCCTCTACATGTATGATAAAAATCATTGTCCAGAAGAGAGAAACGCTCCACAAGGCCCCCAAAGGGAGACAGATGTGTCATCATCAGCCTTAGCGGTGGCAGCCAGCTGACTGATCAGCACGTGTGTTGTGGCTGGCCATTTAGCACGTGGCTTGCCCTGGACCAGCCCCAACTGTCTGTGCACTAGCATAGCTTCCCCCCCTAGGCCACGATGGGGAGAGAAGTTTATTTCTGTGGAAGAGAAATTGGTTTTGCAATAGATCTGCTGCTGCCTGCGTAGAGCGAGATGGGAACAGATGGCCCAAACATGGGGTTAATGCTTGCTGATGAGGACCTGGGAGATGGAGGGAAAAGCTGCCAGCAAGGAGATGAAAACCACTCTGGCAGCACAGTCCTGGGCTGGCAGCCAGGGAAGGATGGCGGTCGGTCGGCAAAGCACAGGAACAGAATGCAGAACACTGCATACAAACAGGGCTGCCCATGGGACTGCCAGGCTAAGCAAAGTCCATTTTGGGAGGAAAGAGTTCTGTGCCAGCAGGGAGGGAACTGAACTCGTGGAATGGAAAGGCAATGAGAGAGATCTGGAGCTCCATGGCTGTGTTTCAGCAGTGGGTTGCTCCTCTTCGACACCAGCATAAGGGAGAACAGAAAGAAATGTCATTACCCACAGTACATTGCTTGCTGAGGGATGGGAAGCATGAGAAAGCAGCACATTCAGCAGAATAGTTGCTCTGCCCAGATATGGCCATTCCAGGAAGAATTCAATTCGCCCCCTACACATCCTATTTGTAGGTATGAAAACGTCCATTTTTGTAGAGGATGAAAAAATGCATATTTGCCACTAGCAGCTTTGCAGGTATTCTTCCTTCTTCCTGACATCAGCTGACTACTGTTCAAAAATCTGCATCAAATATATCCACATCCCTTTGGTCACATGCTGCCAGTCCTGGTGTAAAGAACGCATGTTCAGATACAAACCCAATTCCTCAGAACTCATCCTGTTCTTATGCTTTCACAGATATTTCAGCCCTCCTCCAACTTGTCCACATTTCCCTCTCTCTCCCCCCTCACAACAGCAAGCACGAAATCATTAAAAAAAAAAAAAACAACAAAAACAACACAACATATAAAACATCAGAGCAACTTAACTTGACCAGATGGCATCCGCAAAGAACTGAAATACAAGCACGCATCAATTACTGCAATATCCAGCCCTTATAAACTTTCAACAAATATGTTCACATAAATAAGATCCTACATTCTGCATCCTAATTAATTTTCACATTTGTACAAAATCTCTTCCAAGAACGAGAAAAAAATATTGAAGAAACACATGCTCAAAGTTTTTTCTCCTCTATTCCTCCAAGCAACCAGAAGAATATTCCATTTTTTTTCTATTAAAAATACTTGAAACCATTCTGAAGTTTTGCAATGAATTCGGAGGGCTAATTTTTCCCACAAGTGCATGGGTTTTTTTCCTCTGCAAGGATTCCAGAAGTTCGAATGATCAGGAAATTTACTGTTGCTTAAGATTAAAATGTGAAGTCAGGGAGGCAAAAAGGAATCGGACTGCAACAAAATCCCAAGCCAAACTGCAGAGGAAATCTAGAGTTTTCTAAATAACTGGTTCTTTGGCTCAGTAGCTGAGTCATGTTGAGAGAGTTGGGGCTGTTCAGCCTAGAGAAGGCCCCAGGGAGACCTAAGAGCAGCCTTTCAGTACCTATAGAGGGGCTGTAAGAAGGAAGGGGACAGACTCTTTACCAGGGTTTTTTGTGATAGGACAAGGGGAGATGGTTTCAAACTAAAGGACGGGAGATAAGGATTGGACACAAGGAAAAAGTATTTTACACTAAGGGTGGGGAGGCACTTGCAGAGGATGCCCAGAGAGGTGGTGGGTGCCCCATCCCTGAACACATCCAAGATCAGGCTCTGAGCAACCTGATGGAGCTGTAGGTGCCCCTGTTCACAGCAGGGGAGTTGGGCTAGATGGCCTTTGGGGATCCCTTCCAACTCAAATGATATTACAATTCTACGAAATAGGGAAGTGGGAAGACTCCCAGGATGAGATACAGGCTCTTCTGCAAATCCAAGTGATTTTGGCTAGGATGAAGGTAGCCTTTGCATTGGCATTACTTCCTGCCCCAGCTTCAGTGTTTGGCATGTAGCTGAATGATGTGGGGTCAAATTTACAGCATCCCAGCTGGTCTTAAAACTAGAAAAAGACTGTAAGATCATTTGGGAAGAACACAAGAGGTTTTCTCACCCTAAAATAAATACATATTTATATCTGTCTGATGGTTGTCTGAAAAGCCTGTTTAAAATCATTTAGTTGTTAGATGTCCTTCTTTAATGCAAAAAAAAAAAACAAAAAAACAAAAAAGCTTCACATTGAATGTACCATCTCCCTGCCAAACCTCTTCATGTGAAAAATATTTTGTTCTATTATCCTCTACTCAATCAATGTGTGAGGATATAAGCTGAATTTGAGAAATGGTTTAGCTCTTCTTGTACTGAAACTTTTTTTAGTGACTAAACAATGAAGTTTTACTCTCAACTTCCATTTCATGAAATATTTCCTCATAATCTAGCACAGAGTCTGGCATTTTCCAAAACCACATCTCGGGGGGAAAGAAGCACTGTGTTTTGGCCTAAATTTTTAATTCTTCTCTGTGCATGTCTGCTTTCTCTGAATGAATTAGCATCCCACTGCCCAGGCTCAAAAGACTCCTGAGGAGCACTGTGAGCAAGACCATCCTGACCGTAGCAGAGTGCTTGTCAGCAGCAGGAGCCAGCCTGCAGGAGAGGCGTGCAGAGACAGTGGCTGCCTGGGTTCTCCCAGGGTAGGCTGGGAAGCAAGCATAAACATGAGGCATGGCAATTGAGAAAGGGTGAAAGAAAATGAGGATGGAGGCGGGCCATGTCAGCCAGTGCTGATGGCACCTCCTGAGCTGAAAGGCTGAAAGAGCTGCACGCTAAGGGTCTCTCTGGCCATAATCCTAGGAAAGGAGATAGGAGCAAAACAAAGCTAAGGGTTGTGAGACAATGGTTTCTATTAATCACAGCAGAAACATCATAACCTCTCACTTGCAAAGAGATGGAAAATGTGGGTACATTCTTCTAGAGAAGGAACTGTCAAACATGACCTGGATGACAAGGAAGACAAAAGCTGACAGACAGATATGCAACATTTTGCATGAAGGAGGTTGACAAAACTGGCATCAGTCTCAAAATGCCGTAGAAGGGATTATACAATTGTGTTTCTCTATGATAACTTACTCTTTGTGCTACTGGGCTCTCCTTTAAGTTCTATGGAATGATATTGGATTAAGAGCTTTGATTTTCATTTTTTCCTCTTTTTTTTTTTTTTTTTTTCTTTCTTTCTTCCTTTCTTTCTTTCTTTCTTCTCCCCCTTCTTAAGCTGTGCTGAAGGCCACTTGAATTTGCTCTGGTGCTAATGGCTCTGAATTACAACACCAGACCATGCTTCTATCAATATTTTTCCTCATACATAAGGGAATTCTTCCCAGAACATGCAATTGCTGAGTTCCAATCCTTGCCTAAGATACTGGCAGTCATCTTGTTCAAATTTGCTGTGAAGTGGGGGTGCCAATTTCTCTAACAGCAGGATTATGTTTTGGGGTTTTCTTGTTTTTTGCTTGCTTTTTTTTTTTTTTTTTTCTTTACAGTGAATGCTTTCCCTTTTTCTGGCAGTTCTGCTCCTCACTTTCTTGGAACACCTCCTCTACCAAACTCAGGTCACCAGTTCAAGCCACAGCATCCTGAGCAAACTACCAATGTGCAAGTTTACCATGTAAGTCAGTAGGTGACAGGAAAATTTCTGCACTGTTTTGTGCTTGGGCAGAGGTCAGTGTTAGCCAAACTAGGCTTAGAGCAAGGTTTCAGCAATGCTATAGGTATTTCAGCTAAGCCACAGTTAGGGTACCAGCTGTGCAGAAATCATCTCTCCCTATTTGACTACCCAACCAATGTTACTGGGACATAGTAATGACAACAGCAAAGGATGGGGGGCTTTCTTAAAGGTAAGCTATATGCATTATGGCACAATATGTATTTACAAGCCCTTGCTTTTCAGTGTAAGCATCAGATTGTTGTTCACTGTAACATAGCAGGCACATGGTCCAAGCGATCGGTTCCTTAGTATACAGGTAGCCTGCAAGATTCTGAAGATACCACATCTTTCTAGACATCTGTGCACTGTAGATCAGTGTGGCTATATCCACACCTTCCTACCTTGGAAGGACTGGGCTAGACAAGCTAGAAACAACCTTTAACACAAAGACAAGAAGACACCTTGAACACTCATGTATCTGCAAGCCTTCTGGAGAGAGATGAAGACGACATCATCAGAGGAGAGTTTTCCTGCATTACAGTCATAAGCCTTCGGTTTATGACAACAGAAGATAAATGATGTTTTTTTGTAGGCTGGTGTTCTCTCTGGGAAAATCAAGTAGTAGACCAGCCTAGGCTGCTTGAAAAGGACCTGAAAAATGATATCACCTCTACTTCTGATGTAGCTTTTAGGGACAGAACCAGTAAAGAAGGAAAGTCACAGCCTACTGTGCCTTTGTTTCAGCTCTCCTCATCCTAGCAGTACTGTACAGAAAATGTTCTTCCACTCTCATTTACTTGTCCCTTCATTACTAAAACTTCCCACTGGCTTCCATCTGATCCTGGTGGGATTGCTCATCACTGTCCCAAGGACAAGGTCTGCACTACGCGAGTGCTGGACCATGAGCAAGTTTAGATTCTCTTTGTTCAAGACTTTACTGAGCTCTCATGGCCCTGACCTTCCTTTTCTAAGAAAAAGAAAGAGGTCCCATAGCAAAATAGAAAGATCCCTACAATTTATGGCTTCTTCCTTGTTCTCCTCTCTCCTGCCTGTAATTGCTTAGTTGAGCAAAGTTGCTCCCTGTTTCTTCCCTATCCCAAATCTCCAGTTTCTATTTCCCCTTTCCCAGCAGGACTACAGGTTTGCAGGTGATGGCACAACATGAGCTTGTCAGGGCAGAGACTGGATTACAAAAAGCTCCTAGGCTCATTGCTTTCCAGGCAGAATTCAATCAAGGTTTAAGGTTTATGAATGTGAAGCTGGTAATCCCAAAGATAAATAGGAATTGAGGCAGGGACTTGTGCAACAAGAAATAGCATTTAGTTGCAAGAAGCTTTTACTTCAGCGCTACTTTTGCCAGGGCCAGCTAATAATTTGGAAAAGCACACTCATCTAGAGCCAGCCAATGCAATTACAAATACAGGAAAAGCCTGATTGTTTTTCCATGCATGAAACATTAAGAAAATTAGGCATTTCCCTCCAGTCCAAGTATTGACTGTAATTATAGATAGCAGGCAGCCTTAGCTGTTATAAAATATTGAAGTGCTTTCATATTGCTACTGCTCTAGTTTACTATTTAGGGCCAGGAGAAAGGTTGCCATTTAATGAAGTGCAGTTTCACAGAACAATGGAAAGGAGGCCCATTACCACATAATACTGCTGCCCTTTCTATTATTAGCATGAAAGCACTTGCCAGATGAATAGAAACCAGTTTAAACTCTCTTTATTATTTCAGTAACGTTAATTTGCCATGAGCAGCTCACCCTCCAGGTAACCTCTGCTTGGAAGAAAGATTCCTATCTGATTGAACCATATTTAGCACACTTCAGTTGCTCAGTTTCAAGTTGCTTTCCTAGTATAGCCAGGGCAGCCATGGGTCAGGGAAAACAGGTCCACCTATGTTTTCCCGTAGTTGGGATTTGTCCTTCAGCTGATGGCATCGGGTAGCACAGAAGAATTCAACCGCTGTCCAAATCATTCTGCCTTTCCCTGGTTTTGCAGGTGAAAACTATCCTTGGAGACTAAGCAAATGAACTGGAAAAGGGTGTCCAGAGCCACCTGAGGATAGGCTCAAAAAGTGCCTGGGCTGCTCAGAGGCAAATAATGATAATGTTACCGTATGTCATAGGAAGGGATTATTAATATCAAGAGAAGGTGACATTTCCTGGAGGTCTTGTCAAATTCTCCAACGTGTTACAGCAGGTCCGGTTGTGAATGAGGAAATGCTGATCTAGGCAGGTTGGGTTGGGAAAAAAATAATAATACAACAAACAAAAAGAAACAACAAAGAAGGGAGGAGGGGAGAAGGAAAGAGATGAAAAACAAAACAAGCAAAACCAACCTCCACTAAAAACAAGTGACTCGAACTCAGAAGCTACCACCAAACTATGCTTTGCCTCTAAAAAGTGTCAAACCTTAGTTAGAGCAAGGCCTTTCAGCCCTACTCCAAAAGGACTCAATCACAGCACGCTGCGCTTTCCCAAACCTGCAATCCTGAACAGCAGATTTCTCTGGAAGCAAGCTGGAAATTTCCCTTCCCACGTTCAGGCATAGTAATTAAAGGAGATTGTTGAGCATCTCCACTGTTCTGGATGGGGAAGTGCATGCTGCACAAGACCTACTTGACGGAGAGACAAAAGTGGGCCGGTAAACTATTCCTAGTATCCTGGTAGTAGGCTGACTAGGGCAGTCTCTAGGCTGCCACAGCTACCATGTAGGAAATGGGCGGCTTCCTGGTCCAGATATGCAGGTGTAGGACTAAGAGAACAGGAATTCCAGACACAAAGGGACCAAGACAAACAGTCTGCATAAGGACAGGTAAGCATCCAATTTTCTTATTCAGATTCAGCTGCTTCCTTACACTGTGCTCTACTGAATTGGTTAACATTGCTTTTACTTTCTTAGTTTTAAAAGAAGGGAATGCATTAAAATTCCTCAGGAGCAGTACCTGCAATCATATCTTAGTATGACTTTGTATTCAATCTATTAAAAAAATATGAAAAAGTCATTCTCTGGAGCTTAGCAGTTTCAAGGCCTATCAGAACCTATGTTAAGGTTAAATCTGAATTTAATTAGTCCCAAGTCTTGAAGGAATAAAAACTTAGATACCAGGCTAAGATACCTTTGCTGACAGATTATCTTGAGGAGATAAAAACAGGCTACAGCTGTGATTTTTGCTCTACTAAAATAATCGCAGTCACACACAAAAAGCAGAAGATACCATTCATATCCTTTGATTAGCAGCATTAAAGTACCATTCTTACAACACAAGGGCTTATTATGTTTTTGTACTCATAGCCTCCTGCAGTAGGTAAACAGACAGCCAAAACAAAATAAAATTAATCACATTCCTGAATATAGTTAAAATGCAGCAGGCGTTAGTTCCACAATCTATTCAGGGCACTACCTTCCACTGCTTCAATGTTTCCACTATCCTATTCAGGCAGCAGTTATTTTAACAAGTACCAGTTTCCAAAATCTCTGCATCAGAACAGTCCAGCCCCAAAACCACCTTAACGCAATCACCATCTTCTTGCAGCGACACCCTAATTGTTCATTCAATCAATACATGTCTCAACATAGCCAATTAATACATCAAGACTTTACTGTCTTGCTGTTTAATTAACAAAACCTAAAGCCTCTCTCTGCGCCAAAAGAAAATCGCTTCCACTTCCCTTTCTGCTAAGCTAATTTAATAAATAAACAGACATACACCAGCAGTCACAGCTTTCAGGGGTTCAGCTGCTTTATCAGGTTAGCAGCCTACTGCCTGGGGCCGTTTGTATCCCCAGTTGATTTAACAGGTTAAGATCATAGAATCATCACAGAATCCTTTGAGCTGGATGGGACGCCAAAGGCCATCTAGCCCAACTCCCCTGCAGCGAACAGGGACACCTACAGCTCCATCACGTTGCTCAGAGCCCAGTTCAGCCTGACCTTGGATGTGTTCAGGGATGGGGCACCCACCACCTCTCTGGGCATCCTCTGCAAGTGCCTCCTCACCCTTAATGTAAAATACCTCTTATTTCCAATCTATACCTCCCCTCTTTTAGTTTGAAACCATTTCTCCTTGTCCCATCTGATGACCTCATGGACTACACCTTTGCACAGACTTATTTCTGGCCTGAGCATCTAGAGGAATAAGGTAAGTTGACTTACAAATACGTTGGTTGAAAAGGAAGAAAAATATATACTTATTGGATATTATCTTCTCGAAGGAAAGCTGTTGCCAGAGCAACTGGGTTTATCACAGAAAGTGTTAAATTTCAGAGCAATCATCCTTCCTGTAGAGATCTTTTGTAATTGTCAATTAAAAAAAAAAATGCTCTGAAATATCAAAATCATTAATAAAATAATTTCCACACTCCATTAGGGATGTAGCCATGGTAAATAATGAGTTTATTTTGTTTTCTCCACTGGAAAATTGCCTTTTAAATTTTAATCACTTCTCTAAAGCAACTGCCAGTGTTCTTTTTTCTTTAATACATTTATATACTGTATATTAATTTCATTGCCAGTTTTGATACATACAAAATGGCATTACATTAAAAGTATAAATAAAGCACAGCAGAACGCCTGCTGGAATACAGAACACAGCAATGAATTCATCAGTACATCAAAAGAGATCTCAGCTCTCCATCCTAGCAAGCGTTTCTCCTGAGAAACCAAGGCAGATTTAGACATAACTGAATGCAAGGAAAAAGTTTCTGTGCTGGACTTCAAATGCTCTGTGAAACATTAAACGGAATTTTCTAGTCTAAAAAAGGTCTCATGTTGTGCTTTGGGGAAGAAAAGACACATTTATACATAGAAACATTGAAAACCTGTATGAAAGATTACATTTAACCCTCTGCTCTATAACTGATGCTCTCACAAACAATTTAGTTGTCCTGCTGAAGCACACTGCAAAAGCCTGACTTGACAGTTTTCTGAGTAGCTTACCTGATAAGTTTGCCCATGGCCATGTCCTCAGGGTAGTCAAGCGGTTACTAACAGTGGTGTCACCAGAATTTGGGGCCTCAATATTTTATTTATTGTTATAAACTCTCTGCAGCAGAAAATGTAAGTGCACACCAGGGGTGGAGATACATAGCTGTTCAAACAAGCTTTCCAGTGCACAGCATCTGAGCATCTACACCTAGCACTCTGAGGGTAGCAGCTCAGCATACATTTGCTGCCTGGGACATGGTAGATAAGTGTAGATGCAGGGAGGGGACATTGGAAGACTGTGTTTGGGCACGGAAGAAGGCCAAGGTCTGCAGAGATGTGGTTTAATTAAAAATTGCATCCTTTTCTTGGCAATTTACACAGCTAAGGAAGAGACTACTTTAAAAAAAAAAAAAAAAAAAAAAAAAAGCTTCACAACTTCTACTTTGAGAGAAACTGCAAAAGCTAGAGGCTAGAGCTATTTAAGCATCCAACTTCAAAGAGAGAAGTGGGATGTCTCCCCAGTCGCACAGGGAAAAGACTGGATTTGGGAGTGCTGAAGTCTTCTTTGCAGATGTGAGGTCAGCACACTCGCCTATTCTGTGTGTAGCTCCTTATGCCTTCCCTGCTTGGCTGCCCAGCTCTGCTGGACCACACATAACAAGAAAGTGTTTTTTCTGGCACAGCATAGGTTCACCAAGTGGCACACTCTTCTCCTAGCTCCTGGTTTTAATTATACAGACATGCTTTCCTGTGGACTTCCCACTATGTATGCTGCAGGGCAGCCCTATCTCACCCAGATCTGGGAACATCACAAGGCAGGGCTGCTGCATACAAGAAATGATAAATACATTCAAAAGACTCAAAATACATTGTGTCTTGTAGGCAAGGCATAACAGCTGAACAGCAACAGGAACAAATTTAAGGAAATGCTCCACACGCACTTCTCCAGGCAGTACTATGAGATACGCTGCTATTAAATGATACTATAAACACTCGCAGTGTAGTCAACCAAAAATCTGTGGAAGTCTCTCAGTTCAAGAGCAATAATGACAGCAAACACTCATACCTGCACTGTCTTAAGAAGCCTCTTCTCATTGCAAATGGTGACAGACTGGTATATTTGGAATAAAAAGATGCCAGGTCTATTTAAGCTCCCTTACAAATAACTGCCCTGCTGTGCAGGGAAAACATAGCTCACAGAAGTCTTACCAGAGAGAGTGCAAGTGATGCTAAACTGAAGAGGACACGGAAAAGAGATAAAGCAAAAATGCTCCTGTTCTTGGCAGGAAAAAAAAAAAAAAAAAAGGTTGAGGAGGAATGGCATCTGTATACTATTTTCAATAGAAAGATCTTCATCTCCTGTGAGCATGGACAGAGTTCTCCGCTTGTGGAAGATGTCAGTACATCCAGTTCATAGAAAAAGAAGCGTCATGGTGACAAGATCAGTGTTAAGGCCTTAGGTACTATCACTCAGACTCCCAAACTTGGGCTGGTAAGGACCCAAAGAGAAAGCAGCCAGGAAAAGATCCTTTCCCACCACTGAAGAACCCCTGCAGCCTCTGAGCAGAGGGGCTTTTTACAATATACCAGAGTTTAAGCAGGACTTTGATATAGTGCAGTGGCAGTACAGAATTCACGCAGCCTCTAGGTCCCAGAGGCACTGGGATGCTGCTCATCTGAACCTGAGCCACTGGGGAATCACTGTTGCTGTGATCTCCAGAAAGTAGAGGCACATAGCGCAGCTGAGGCCATGATACAGAGAGCTGTCCTGGTCAAGGAAGCAAAACTGCTTTTATGTAATTAAATTAAATTACATGATTTCCTTCCAAAACAGCTTTTACTTAATTTATCTGTCTGAGTTGGGTTTGTCTCCTGGACAGATTTTATAGTTCCATACACTTTTTGAGCATCTCTCTGCTGCTTGGTTTTCTCTGCTTTCTTCTTTCAGGGCTTGCCTGCTCCCAGTTACCACAGACAAAGCGTCCTGTCACCAGCAGTCCCAGGGGATTTGGATCTGGTATCCCCATGTCCTGCCCTGTCCTAGCAAGTCATCTCCCCTCCTGACAGGCTGGACACTTTCCCAGACTTTTTCCTACAGTATTTTACTTCGTAACTGGGACTTTTCATAACTCCTGCCACCCTATCAGGGGGCAGATCACAGGAAACTATTTTGGCATAAGGCGAAAGATGGTGGAGGGGCTGCTCTTTTATTTCACAAAAGCAAGGGGGGAAAAAAAAGCACAGCCTGAAAAGGGGTTCCCTTCATATTTCACATGGGAAAACATTCATTGCTGTGCACAGCTCTGTCCTTTTCTCTGTAGAATTTTATTCTTCCTGTATCTTCAGAGACTTGGGCACAGATACTGTCAGGTTTCACCCCAGGGTGCTGCCTTTCCAGAGATCACATCTGTTTGCTTTGGGCATGCAGACTTTGATCAGCAACCTGAAGTAATGAATATAAGGCAGGGTAGGACTTCTTTAGTCCTCACTGCCATGCTGCTTCATTGCTCTGAGTCTAATGCTTGTTGCAATTGGGATATTAAACTGTTCAGTGGATGACTGCTTGCTAGGAGAGAGGTACTGGAGAGTGCTGGAAATACCTAACATTACTGAGTAATAATTGACTTGTTATTTCTTTCCTCTTCTTTGATTCCATCCTTACCTGAGAGGCTCCCTTTCATATACATTTCCTTCTTGTTTGTCTTAGAAAATACGCATAAACCTACGATATTAAGCATTGTAGATCTAACAGTGTTTACACCACAGGTAGAAGAGAGGACATGGATATAAGGAAAAAAGTTTTTCTAATAAGGGTGGTGAGGCACTGGCACAAGATGCCCAGAGAGGCGGTCCCCATCCCTGGAGAAATTCAAGGTCAGGCTGGACAGGGTTCTGAGTATCTGATCAAACTATAGGTGTTCCTGTTCATTGCAAGGGTGCTGAACAAGATGGTCTTTAAGACTTTCTTCCAACTGAAATGATTCTATGACCCGTGGAGATCTCTGGTCCAGCCTCCTGCTCAGAGCTCTGAAGTTAGGTCGAATTGCTCATCCAGTCAAGCACTGAGTATTTGCAAGTATGAAGACCCCACAGCCACATCTTGCTTGTTGCAGCATGGTTCCTGTGCCAAGGTGAAACTTTTCCCAGCATGTTCAGATAGAAATATTCTTCCTACACCTCTACGAGGTACTTCTGAGAGCAATCTGGCTCTGTTGAGAACCAGAAAACCAAAGTTTCTGAAGGGATGAGACTTCTATATGCAGAATACAGGAGCCCCTTGCCTTTTCTGTACTAAGACAGATTTCTTTCCTCCTGTCAGCTGCTCTCCCAGAATACTCAGTTGCTATCAAGGCACAACACTGTCCTGAAGCTGAGCTGTACAGAGCTCTTAGAGCACATGATAGCAGTTCTGAAAGGTAGCAGAAGTTAGCTAGAAATAAAAGCAAACAGAAAATCTGAACAGATTTCCCCCTTACTGATATTCTTTCCAAATGTTCTTCAATACACCATGAAAAGTAACCTTTTCCTTTTGGAAAATGCCACTGAATAAAGGCATTAAGCCTTTGAACTTCAAACTTCAGAAGACGGAAGCAACTGACTCATTTCAATTTAGTGATGAAGAGCTTTAGCTGTGCTGATGGAAAGGGAATAAAGAAAAAAATTGAAAAAGTAATGCTAAAGGATGAGAAATAGGAAAAAAAAATAATTATCAGTAGTCTTAAACATCTAATTGCACTACTCTTCAACAAGACGATAGGAATACAGTCCTGATGGAAGAAACACCCTAAAAATTAAGCCGATTAACTGTACCCAAAGAATTAGTTGTTTTCTTAAAAGGGCTTTGTAAACGCATCTGCAATTAGTGGCATGAAACTCAAAAGGCATCTCTGAAGCTTGTTGAAGAAAGATTGAGAATATGTTCTAGTTTAAAACTCGTTCTTCACCTCGGTTTCACCATCTGCTCTGCATGCTTGTGATCAGACAAAGGAACAGGTCAGAGCCTTTGTTTTGTACTGAGACTCAGGGAACCCCAATATATTTTCACCTAATTAATCACGTTGGATTCACATGCCTTTGGATGGCGAAGAAGGCCACTGCCTATGGTAAACAACTCTAGCAGCAGCTCATCCTAAATTAGAGCCTTTGGGCCTTTAACAACTAGCCCAAAAGGGACAGGACTGAAGACTCACAGTACTGCTCAGTAAAAGTACAGGGAAAAAAGAGACATGGCAGAGGCAGGAGGAGACTCTAGGAGCTTTGAAGGGGCTCCTTGCAAACTTCTGGACCTATGTAAAATATAACAATTTCAGCACAAGTTTTGTAGGGTATGACTACTTCCAGCTCTGTGCCAGAGGAAGGGTGCAGAGTGTTTTGTACCAAGGTAAGACCATGTTCAGATAGGAAGAGGGCTGCCTGTTCACCTGAGCCTGCCCAGAGTCTGCAGCACACGCTTGCCAAGATGGATGCACAACATATGCATCACTGATCAGAGAACAGTGGCCTCTGTGCTACAGATATTTAGGACAGAAAGTTACATCTGTGTCTTGTTGACCTAATTGCTCCAGCTGAAGTGCTAGAAAAACCAGAAAACAACAAGTATTTAACATACACCAATTACTTGATGCTATTGCTTTAAAGATAGGCATGGATATCTTTTTCCCACTCCCACCTGCGAATGCACACAGGAGTTATTTGAATCACCATAAGCTATATTCCTACAAGGCCAAATGGGATTGCCTTTACAGATCAGAAATGCGTATTTTGCTATGCTTCTTGTCCCTTTAATGCAGAGCCAAAGAAAAAAGGAAGAAAGAAGGATAACATTTCACATATTCATTTCTGAGCCAAAAAAAAAAAAAAAAAAAAAAAAAAATCACTTGCTAAAATAAACTTCAGTAAAAAAGCCTTCCATAGATGCATTTATTTTTCAACCTCCCCCTTAAATTAAGCGTCTTTGCAGAGACCTGTTCAGACAGCAGAATAAGGGTCATCTTTACCACAGGAGGTGGTGAGCTCCAGTATTTCATAGATGAGAATACTGTGCTTTCATGGTAAAGATGAATGATTGCAGCAGGAAGTGGCAAAATGCCACATCACACTGTCCTAGTTAATGCCAGAACTGCCACGTCAAGTGTGATGGATGGCATGTTTTCACATCATTCTGTCCGTGATTCTATTTGGCTTAATGATATTTACTGCACAGACTGTACCAAGAGACATGTTCAGCTGGCCTCTACAGCCTTCAACTGGGTAACAACCCTAATTAACAACTGCAGCCCCTCTGTTTGATGGGATTTGTCCTGGTTTCAGCTGGGATGGAGTTGACTTTCCCTTGATGGTTTCTAGTAGGATACTATGCTTTGGCATCAGGAGAAAAACAATGCAGATAACATCTGAATGCTTCCAGTCATTGCTGAGCAGTGCTGAACAGAGCCAGGGACACTGCAGTTTCTCAGCTTCTCATACTGTCCTGCTTGGGGACTGGCTGGGCATCAATTGACAGGTGATGAGCAATTGCATCATGCATATACATATATATGTTATTATCATTATTACTTTTTTGCCTTCTCTGTCTTAGTAAATACCTTTTATTTCAACCTACAAGCCCTACTTTGTTTTTTTTCTCCCTACCCATTTCTCTCCTCCACCTCACAGGGAGAGGGGGGAGCGAGCAAATGACTTTGTGATACTGAGCTACCTGCTGGGTAAAACCACAGGTTTCTCTAGAAGCATTTGCACTCTGCAGCCCATTCCAACTCAGGTTATCCATATTGTTGGAGCAACGATGAGGAGAAGAGATGTTGTATTTGGCTGAGGAGGTATAAGTTATAGGGATCTTCCCATCTTAATCAGGAAATGGGGGGAGCAAACTTAAAAGCTGAATTTAACTAAACAGGAGGGAAACCAGAGCTCCACAGCCAGAGCACTAAGCACTTCAGAGAAATAGTCCTAACACCCCAAAAATTTAAAGCCTGGGCCTATTGGGCTACAGGCAGATTTTCTTTCATTTCAGGAATCTAAGCAGCAGCATTATTTTCTGACCAGAAGACAGTGAAGTTGATATAGTTATAGAATTGTAGAATCACCAAGGTTAAAAAAGACCTACAAGATCATGCAGTCCCACCATCCACCAGTCACCAATAGTTTTCACTAAACCATGTCTCTCAACACAACGTCCAAACATTCCTTGAACACCTCCAGGTTCAGTGACTCCACCACCTCCCTGGGCAGCCCATTCCACTGCCTGACCACTCTTTCCTAACATCCAGCCTCAACCTCCGATGGTGAGTTGAGGCCATTCCCTCTCATCCTATCACTAGTAACACAAGAGAAGAGGCCAACCTCCACCTCGCCACAACCTCCCTTCAGGCAGTTATAGAGAGCAATAAGATCTCCTCTGAGCTTTCTCTTCTCCAGACTGAGCCATCCCAGCTCCCTCAGCCACTCTCCATAAGACTTGTGCTCCACATCCCTCATAGCTTTATTGCCCTTCTCTGGACATGCTCCAGGGCCTCATTGTCTTTCTTGCAGTGAGGGACCCAAAACTGAACACAGTCCTTGTCTTAAGGATGGTGACCATCAACTACCTAAACAACACACCCTGATTCTCTGCAAGCTGTTCAGTGCCTACCTAAATTGGATGTTTAGGCTTTACCAATACCATACTCCTCTCCCTTTTGGGTACGTGTATGCATCCTCATAATGCTTGTGCCAAGAGTGTTTTGTTTCATATGATTCAGATGAGCCAAATAGCCCATGAGCTGAGTCCTGGAAGATTCTCATATCTCTTAACGCTCCTTACCTTCTCTATGAATGCCTGACACGTAGCACAGCACAGACTACTGCAAGCTATTACTTTCTTCTTCAGCTGCAGCAAGAACCACAGGCTGAGAAACATTTTTTCTGTAGCTGCTGTGACTGAATGTTCACTGGATCACTTTGATGAAGTCACTGAAGTATCTTTGGAAATCCTTGTGGAGAGATGTGAACCAATTGGAATTAGTATGTATATTATATGAGAAAGGCTGGAAGTATGTGTGGAATAAAGGAGAAGCAGCCAAAGGGTACAGAAATGAAGGAACAGAAATATCCCCCATACTAGATATCAGGGGAGCAACTACAAAGCAGTAGGGAGGCAGGAGAGGAGAACTGAGAAACAGAGAGCCTGAGAACCTAGGGACCCCTGAAACAAAGAGCAAAGAATTGAGGTGACAGCATTAGAGAGGAGAGGAAAGAAAAGTATTGGTTGTGCTCAGACAATAATATGGTAACAGCACAGACTGAGAGTGCATGAGATTTCTCTCTCCTTTGCCTCCAAAACATCATTCACTTTTTGCCTGGCAAAAGTTGCAACAGGTTAGCGATGGCAATACAATTAGGGAGATGGCTTCTTCTCCAAGCAACCCATCTTCAGGGGATGAAAATAGGGAGGAAAATAACTCAAGAGAATTAGTAAGCAATGGAAAACAGCAAAGACAACCCACTGCTCATAATATGAAAAAGAAAACAATCACTATTGCTGTGTTCACTGTGTGAAACGAGAAAGCTTCCTGCAGCACTGAGAGCAGCCTTTTGAAAATCAGCCACACTCAGCTCTTTGATTTTGTGTATAATTCTATATCCCCACTTTGAGAAAAATGCTGCAGTCCTAAGCACTACATGAGGCAGCTTGAAGCCAATTCTCCCTATCAAAGGCACAGCCTGGCTGAAGAAGCCAGCTTGAGCTCAGTGCTTTGAAAAACTGTGGTAAATTTAGCTATCCTCTGAGCAGCTTTGCCACAGAGCAACTGGGAGACATGACTTAAGTTGAAGAGGGTCACTAGAAAATCACCCAGACTGAGAGGCACAGAAAGCATCCTGGCTAACCCAACATGCGCTCCTTTCCCAGCCCACCCCAAGTAAGAAAAAGAAAGAGGCAGTAATTAGACCTTTGGTTCTAATGCTCTAGCACAAATACTATAATCATTCAGAACGAGAGGGATGCATTCAGACTGAAAGCAGCCTTTCTGTCATAATGGCAGCAATGATTTTAAGGAACTTGGTCCCCCATGTGTCACCTCCAGCAGCTCCATTTAAAAATCAGCCTGAGCCTGATTGTGGGCCTTATGCAACAACAGCCTTAAGAGCAAGCGTAAGGGGGTGATTAGCTGGGCACAAAAAGCATCTCAGGGTTCCCTGTCAGTGCTAATATACCACACCCACCCACTCCAGCAACAAGATGCCTCAAATGATTGATGGCTTAGAGAGAAATGCAACACTCCCTTCCTTCAGCTTCTAGACATGACATTTCACTTAATCCTCTAAAGCAAAAGCATCCGTACTGTGAATGTGAGTAATCAGAGATGTTCTGCAGCTTGAGATTCAATTCAAACCCCAGGGTAACAGAGCCTGAACCAGCAGCTTGTGCTAGCAACCCCACTGAATGCACAGACCCTTAGGATCAGAGACCCCACATCTCCAGCACTCTGCTTGGAAAGTGATATTTCTGCAGAAGGGTGCATGCAGGGATTCAATTATAATTCAAAAACATCAAGAACTGAAGTAACAGAGGGATCTTTACTCCAACGTTATGGAAAAATATGTATCCAGTGTCCAATCTGAATTTGCATATAGAAGATCTTTAATGCTAGTCTTTCTCTACCAAACCAAAGTAGTGCCATGTCTCTGCATTTTTGCTCTATAATACAAATCCACTCAATAACCAAATTTTAAGGGTGTTGCAGAAGTCCTTCTGACCAAACCCTTGAAATTTCTTCACAGAACATCCAAGACATTAACAAACATGAACCCCTACCTTTCAGTGTTGTGCTCTATACATTTTGACACGAGCAGCTAAGGCTGAAATTTCTGTAAGCTGGCAGGGAGCATTAGGCACAGGCCTTGCTAAAGTAGGGGGAAGAGTTGGGTTTCCTTTCCCTTATCTCCTGTCTTGGAGGACCAGACTCAGAGCAAAGCATCTCTGGAGACAACAACATGGCAAGGAGACGGGCCAGCACACGAACCACAGCTATGCATGGTGCAGATCTGCACGCACACAAGCTAGAGTGCTCTCTGCATCATCCCCGATGCAGTCCCTACAGCTGACCAGCAAAGCTTAACCTTTTAATTCAAAACCTGATCATACTTTACGTGAGTCACCGTTCGACTCCACCCAAGGCTAGCAAACTCCTGCTGCATCACGCAGCAATAAAGTGACAGAAACGGCCAGGGTTTGTGCAGCTGATGCATCACTGTACCTTGTGCCTAACTATTCCTTCCCTGCTGCAATTCTCCAGTTGCTGCGTTCTTTGCCTTCCTTGTGGCCACCCAGGCACATCTCCATGTGATCATGTGCTTCTGAATCTATCTATCCCTTACAGAATATCTACTGCTGGGGAAGGGTTATCCATGCTTACAACTGGCAGAGGGGTTGCCCTTATGAGCTTAGTGATATCTTCAGTCTCCTCCAGTTCTGTCCAGGTAGGTGCCCCGAGTAGTAAAGCACCTACAGCTGGGTAAATTCCCTCTGCTCTTTTGCCTATGAACTACTTGACATAATCAGGTTATCAGGCCAAGTTCAGCTCAGAACAGCTCAACATACTTCTCAGTCAGATACATGCATATACCTACTAGGGACTGCAAAGATGGCTGTGCCAAGACCCCACACAGCAAGCAGTTGCTGCATTTGCATCAGAGGGTCTTGCAGCATGTTTTCCTTCTCTGCAGCTCATGGTGACCACGTGGTCATTTAAACCACGTGGATGCAATCTCATGTTCACTGCTGATGAAGAGTGACTAACAGGTGTTCAGGCATCTCTTTTTAAGAGCAAACCTGAAGGGCAGAGGGACCCCTTGGTACATAATTAATCCATCCGTGCAGGAAGGAGATCAGAACAAAGCCCTTCACATACCTGGAATGATGTCTACAGTAGGGCTTCAGTGATTTTCAGACATTGCCAGACTGCCTTTTCAGTATATTTTCCCCGCCCAGGGTATGCATCTTCAGCACAATTTCATTTAAACAGAATTTGGATGTGTGATGAAGGACAAGGATGGTTACAGCAAAAGCAATTGCACAGGGTCACTTCTAACAGGATCGGCTTTATACTGTGGTTCTGTTATCTCTGGTGACACCATGCATGTGTGCTGCAGTGACCTGCCAGTTGCAAAGTATAAGATCCACTGAAGTTGGACAAATAAGTCAGCTCTTGAATAAGCCAGGCTTCAGCCATCACCAAAGCAATGCACCAGGCTGAAGGTGCCAAACTGTGTTTCTGGGTTGCCCTTGCTGCCACCAGGCCACCCAATGTGAGCATAAGCTTGGCTTAGCTAGCACTAGGAATAAGCAGTCTATCCCGAGAGAGCAGGTGGAAAGGGTCTATTTGAAAGAAAAACAAGTCAGATATGATGGAGGCTAGCTGTACAACTTCACAGAAGACTGGAAATACTCAGACACTGCAGCAACAGAAAAAGCAATAAACCTTTATATACAGACTTCTCCTTCCTTACGTAGTTCATTCACAAGCCCATTTGCCACATGGTGGAATTAGTTTCAGCACATTTGCATCTTTAAATTTTTTCTTTATTATTTTTCCCCATCACAGTACTCTCAGCTTTCCCCCGTGCCTCCCAGGAGGCTTGTTCCTGATCTGGACTAACTACCAGTTGACTAAACCAGCACCAAACTGCTGACTCCATCACAACCCTCCTTGACTAGTAATTTTCTGAATTCATGGTAGAAAATTCATTAATCTGGGGAACTCTGCTCATTTATGAGATTGATCAGGCTTGTCCACTACAGTCAGGAGTTATTGGGAGTGGAAGAAAGACCAGACAGACAATGATCAAGCAAACCTTATTTCTTTAAGTAGCCAGTCTCGTAGTACTGCTAGCACCAGAGAGCTGTGCTAATTTACACCAGCCTATTAATCCTCATAGCCCCTCCAGGCCGCTGCTGGAAAGCACTAGCAATGTGCTGGCATGGGTACCTGATTCAGTTGTCCTTCACCTAGCATGTAAATTATAGAACAATCAGTCAATTTATTCAAGGAGGGAGAGCAGTGAAATACCTCTTACACCTCTGTGTTGTATTGATCTTGTCATGCTGCCAAGCAGACTCAAAATGACAGCTCTGCAATCAGGACATGCAATCAAGAACTGCTGCATCAGACATTCCTTCCAGAAGCATATTTAGAAAAGGAAAAAAAAAACCAAGACCAACCAGCACATCAGCTGGGAGGCTGCAGAGTGCTTTCACAGAACAGATAGAAGGAACCTGTACAAGGAATCTGTCCCCAGATTGTTGCTATCCTGTTGTTTTTCCTGGTCATCCCAATTAAAAGCATTTCTAGATAGCAGAGATGAATTAGAGTTTTCATAAAGACGACATTTCCTTTTGTGTCCTCCTGAACTAGAAAAGACTTCAGAAAACTTTCAGATTTTCACTGAAAATTCAGTTCTGAACGTTTTTCCCTAAATTACTGGAGCACCTCCCCCTTCTCTGCAGAAACAACTGAAAAGCCAGAGGCCTTTTTGCCATAGCTGTAACTGGGGCAACGCTCTCCTCGGCCACACCGGGCATAATTAGAATTTTACTCGTTATTGGAGAACAATGCCTTTTTTTGTTTTCATCCCCCAGAAAAGGAGAGGATATGTGCCTGGGAGAGAGCTAGGCTGGGCTCCAGATCCATCTCCAGACAGAGCTTATTCAGAGATGCTGGGAAATCAAGAAAGTTCAAGGTAGACCAGCATATTGCCTACTCCTCCAACCTCCTGCTGTGTCTCTTTGGTCTCTTTTCCCAGCCAGCCTCACTAAAACCAACAAGGCACCTAATGACTTTTTTGTTCACAGAGCCGCAAAGCACCATGAGGCACAGCAGTGCCAATCCTGGCCATGACACTCCTAGGAAGAACTATGGCTAAGGCACACAACCTCTTCTCCACCATTTTCCTCCTCCAGTCAGTGGCTCCATGCAGTGATCTTCTAGTCTAGCAGATGGCATCCAAAGCCTGCATGGCCCTACTTGAAGAGGTATGCTGTACCTTAGGGGGTGAGGGAATAATAATGATAACACATAAAAAAGCAATTCCTTTATGCAGAGCTGCAGCCCAGAAGTCAGACTGCTCCTGTACTCTGTAAAATCCTTCTACACTTAACAGAAGTTCATTTGCCCTTTTTAACTATTGCAAGGGGGCAGCCACTTAGTTTGGGCTGGAAACCTCAGTTTTCATCTTAAGCAATCTCACACAATTCCACCAAACATGAGAAGGGATCTCTTTGTCCTAGAAAGCAGTAAAACTGCTTCTGACAAGTTTTTTGCAATACCAGGCAAACTATCATTGGGAATACCAATAGCATCTATAGGAAAAAGTTGACTCACCCAGCTGGAGACAATGTTTCTGGGCCAGCCATCCCCTTCACCAGATGCTCAATCATCAGTTCAGGCCACGACAGAAGAGTTCCCCAACAGGGTCCAAGCCTAATTCTTATGCACAAATTCCACAGAAATTCTGCTTCTCCATCATTTATCCCTATTACACAACTAGACTGGAATACCCGCCATTTCTACTTCCACTGGTTTGTAAAATGTTTTCCATCACATCGGAAAAATTGGAAGATAGTTGGATCAGCAGAGTTCAACAGGGGGGCAAGATGTGATCTTCTTCCAGCTTTTAAACTCTTAATGTTGCAGAAATTGCTATTTTTTTTAATCCAGGATTATTTTATTATTATTTTTAATATTTCATATCACTACAATGCCCCGCAGTTGAAATGAATAGTATGTACTCTGATACATGCAAGGCTTGCACAGCTCACTGTGAAATGATAAAATTCTTGTTAAGAAATTATCTACATTCTAGAAGAGTGCCTAGAAGGATAGTTTTATATGAATACGTTAAGCGCCAAACATCAGTACCTGCTTTGTGTTTTTGTGGGTTTTTTTAACCCTGCTCAGACCACATCAATCAGGAAGTCAAACATGCTTCTTACCATCAGCTGTATTTGAGAAAGAAGGGCAGCAACCAGAAATTGAAATCAAATTAGAACTCAAATCACATGTGACACTGTGATGAGAAATGTCATTGCACAACATCAGAGGTTTGCCAGACTCATGCTAGGCACCTGGGAAGAAGCGAACACCAAGGAGCAGGTGGCTGAGGTGGGAATAAGCAGACTTCTGGGGTTGTTCTAACAGAATTGGTGAGTTGGTAGCATTACCTGAGACTAATACAAATCTTCCAGAAAGCATTTTCTGGAATTTGGATGATTCAGTCTGGAGAAGAAGAGCCTCAGGGGAGACCTTATCACTCTCTAGTACTGCCAGAAAGGAGGTTGTGTTGAGGTGGGGGGTTGGCCTCTTCCCCCAGGGAACAGCAATAGGATGACAGAGAATGGCCTCAAGTTGCACCAGAGGAGGTTCAGGCTGGATATCAGGAAAGATTTCTTCTCATAAGGAGTGGTGACGCACTGGCACAGGCTGCCCAGGGTGGTGGTGCAGTCACCATCCCTGGGGGGGTTCAAGGAAAGGGTAGATGTGGCACTGAGGGACATGGTTAGTGGGCATGAGGGGGATGGGTTCATGGTTTGTCATGATGATCTTAGTGGTCCTTCCAACATTAACGATTCTATGATAATGCTGAAGGCAACTTTAGTCACAAGCCTTGGACAAGATACATCCCCTAACAACTCTGCTTTAACTCTAAAATAATGCACTCTCCCCATTTGCATTCATGCTCAACAAATCTGGTAATTAAAAGCAAGCTCATCCTCTGAGGCATGGGTTAAGTACCATTATGGTTCACACTTACTTATCAATAATTAGGATCAAAAGCATAAAGACATCCACTCATATCTGAAATACGTGATTTGGCAGAAGAGCAATAAGCAAATTAAATCAGACAGAAACATCCTTCAATTAATCTGGAGATTATCAAAACATTAGCAGTTTTGGATGTGAAAACACAACCTGTGCTTTTAAAAGTCTCTTAGGGCACTTAAAATTGCAGTTCCACTTTTCCTCAAGAGCTGATTTTGCCAACGTGAGCTTTCTGAAGAGCTGCTAGAAAGCTCCCTACTCCTGCTCACCACAGCCTGCCCTTGCTCTGCTGCGCTGCTCCTTGTGGGAGGGGATCCTTGCCAAGGATGAGACATCAACCAGAGGTGCAGGAGGTGCTTCTCCTCTAAGAGAACAGCATGGCCTGTGTCTCACTGCACAAATGGTGTAAGAAGGCTCATTGGGGAGAGCTGAGCCATGGGGATCCTGTTAATCTCAACCTCTGATTATTTTGCAGTACTACCTCCCTCTTCAATTGTACTAGAGCACATACTAGGACATCTAAAGATTCAGGAACAACTGATATCTCTTTGCAATGCATTGGCAAGCAATGCTTTAGAAAGGTGAGGTGCTGCTGTGCCCATCAACAGTTTCTCTGGAGCACTGGGCTTCTGGTCAGTACAGAGTCAAGCCGTCTCCTCAGTCCAGATAGCTGATAGATGCTCTCTACTCAGTCACTCCTGCTTAGTGGGTACTTCTCTGTACTTTCGCCAGCAAACATTTGGGTACCGGATGAATGGTTGTGAGACATGTAGAGTCTTGGTTTTCCCCTGGAGAAGTACCTGGCGGCCACAGATTGTTAGCAGACCAACCTTGAGTTCCTAGACTGCTCAAAGCCCAGTCACAGTGTCATTACCACTATATTCCTCATTAAAAACCTGATGACTGTTTCACTTGAACCTGAAAATAAAGACTGGAGCTTAAAGGAAAAAAAAATAATCTGCATCTTCACAAAGACATGTTTCTAAGCAAGGAATGTGTCTAAATTTACTTTTATTTATACCCTTCTGGGGACAAGTAGAGAAGAGCCTTTAATCAGGCTTGGCTGCATGATACACAGGCAGCTTAGTCACATGCTAAGTGAAAGCATTAGGGGTCTGAGTTGTCTCACTAGCATAAGAGAACAAATCTAGCATGCACAATATTACTGCATTGACAGCACTGTCTCTACAGTATAATTAGGCTTACTAAAGACCTTTTGGCTTGTTTTCAGTCGTGGATATATGTGGATTTAGCAGCTGCCTAGGCTCAGTTTTAGTAAAATTATACCACAGAACTCAGAATGAAAATAAGGCAGAGTATGCAACATCAGCCTCTGGACTAGGCTGCTACAAATGTACGGAGCTCAGTCTAGGCAATTCTCCCTTTTGCATAGCAGGAAAACTGGCTCCTGAGAGAGACACTGCCTGCAGAGATGCTGTATGGCTGACACACTGGCTGCAGCACACAAAGCTGTCTTAGAGTTTAACCCCATCAGAAGGAAAAGCAGCAAGTCTGCAGTTCTTCTCACCCTCTCCAGCTTGCCCCATAGCGCTGGGGTGAGTCACTAGGATACAATGACTGGAATGGGAATGCAACTTCCTCTGCAAGGCTGCTGGTCCCCCCTCTGAGCTTCACCTGCATGCTGAAATAACAGAGCAGACCCTACCCTCCCTACCAGGCCTCAAAGAAAAAGCTCTCTCTACCAGGGACTTGAATCAGGCTCCCACTATTTGAGAGAGAACAGGCACTTCTCTTCCTAATGCATCCTCAGCCAGGTACTTCCCCAGCCTTAACCCCATCCTCCCCAACACATCCTCCAGATTTGCCAACATAACTTAAGGCAGGATTGCTCTTTTGCATCATTCTCAGGTGCACTGGTTGTTAAATCCCTCAGGTTGGACACCCCTGCTGCAATATTTAGCTGAATGGTGCTGATTAAGATAGCAGAGATGAAGCATGATAGCATTGTAGAAATTAGCTGGGCTTCTTATCTCAACAGCTAGTAATACCTCAGTCATTCCTGAGAAACTGTGAGGCACAGAGATCAAAGCATGGTCCGGATAAGAACATTTCTGGGAAACAGAAGGATTTTTAAAGGACAGATTCTAGCTTGAGCAAGCATTCCACACTGTCCAAAGCTGGACGCTTTCCTTTAAACGTTTCTGAATCCTCATCCTTTAAAATACTCTCAGAAATACAAAGTGTGCTTAACATTTCTTTGATTGGTCTGCAATATTTTAGATATATTTAATGGATCAAGATACATACTCAACCTCTGTAGAATTCCAGAAGTTCTGTCTGTAACATTTTTACACTAGAGAAATCTGTGTCAGCATTCAGTGCACATCACTGTATTTAATTTTCAGGAAAACCAACATTCATTCCGTAGAAAGACGTGGAAAGAAATGGAAGAACAGCCTATTTCTATATAATAATCTCATTGATTTTCCTCTGCATGATGTATTTCTAAAGAACTGTTAGACTAAATTTAGGATCCAAAGTAAGAAAAAAAAAAAGTGTTTTTTTTGGTTTTTTTTTGTTTTTTTTTTTTTCTAGCAAACCTGAGCTTGGTCAGTCAATCATTAGGAAGAAAACAAAAGGATTCATCTGGTACATCATCTTACCAGCCTGATGCAATGATGTGCTGAAGTTCCTCAGAGCTATGTAGGCCACCTGCAGATTAAACAAAATTCATCAGAGAGGCCTGAGAGTGGCTTATTAATAAGTGAAAACAGTAAGACACAAAGCATTCGTGACGCCTACCACCATTTCATATAATCATTTAGATTGAAAAAAGACCTTTAAGATCACCACGTCCAACCATCACCAAGTCCACACATCTTTTAAATACCTCCTGTTGGTAAATACCACTTCTCCAGGCAGGCTGCCTGGGCAGGTTGGAGCACTGCTTTAAGTCCTCCCTGCCATTTCACTATGCAGCACCAATGCTCTCCCAGCTTACGTTTGCAGGTGCAATACAGCACCAGGAATCAGTATTCTCAAACTCTGCTAGCTGCTTCCTTTTATTCTGTTCCCTTCAGGGGCCATATCAAAAAGGTACACCTACAACCATTTCCAAATCAATCACATATCATTTTTAAAATAAGTAAGTCACCTACTCTGTTTGAAAACATTCAAAAGGTTAAAAACAAAGTAAAGCCTAACTGAATTTTACTTGGAGGAGATTTATTACAGCTACTACAAGGCAACAGAGATCCTCATTAGTACTGTTTACAGTGCCCAGCCATAACGTGACAGAAGAAAGACATGAAATTATTTATTCCCCCACAGCTGAGTAAAAATACCTACGCCTGAGACTTCAGCACAAAATTCTGACCTATTCACTTGCTTTTAATTATCTGGAAGCTGCACACTCACAATTCATATGACCCTGCTAAGTAACTCAGCTTTAAGGCACCTCGTTAAAGAGCTGGTCTCCTTCTAGCTGTGCTCTATAAATCAACAGGCTCTATACTAGAGACAATAAAACACCTGAGCAGGGGTTAGATCTTTGCACCTGGCTCAAGTCCACTGCTATTACAGCAAACTGGTATCTTTAAAGTGAATAACTGCAGAATTGGCCTTTGGTGAGAAGGGAAACTTAAATCTTAAAGAAGTGTTCCTAATTTTACCAAGCTCGGCATCTGCCTTCCCAGAAAAGTGAGTCTCTTGTTCCCAGAAATACCTCAGAGCAGAGGTACCTTTTGATGGTGTTTTCTGGTTCTCCCTTTTCTACCAAAGATCGGAAGACATGCTGGGCTGCACTAACTTAACTGGACATTTTCTTTGAACAAAGCCTAGTTGTCATTGCAGTGGTAAAATAATGGCGGCAGTTGAAAGGAGTCCATCTCTCTCAGGCGTGGGCACTTGGCTTTTTTAACATATACATGGTAACCTGGAGCCTGTTCCCTCAAAGAACTCACGCTTGGCTGAGCTAACATAAGGATAAATTTTTCTTTACCTCTTTGAATCTGTATTAAGCAGGGTATGCACGATCCCTTGGCAGAGAACAGGGGAGTAGAGGGAAAAATGCTGCCATGGCATCTTCTCGCTATGATCATAGTTAATGACGTTTCTCCCTGACCTGTCTTAAACCACGCTTACGCTTTTATGCACTTGGAGTCCTAAAGTTCTCCAGCACCATCAAGCCTGAAAACCTGGCAACATGTTGCAGATGGCCTTGGAAGGAAATGTTTTTTCTTTGCTTGGCTATGAGTAGAAAGCTCTGGTAGCAGGCACAGCACAGCTGAGTCTAATAAATAGCAAAGCCATCTTGCTGGCTTTTGTTGCAGGCCCCTATTAACACTGTAAGACTGCAAGAACTTAAACTCTATCCCCAGCCCTCCTCTTCCAGATAATAACAAACTGGAAAACACATCCCACCCACAGCCATCTTCCTTGTGCCACTCACTGTTTGCAGTGTCTTAGCAGGGCTGCCTCAAACCTCTAGAATATACAGTAATCAAGGATGTTTCAGCCATCTCCTCCCAGACTAAAACCTCCAAAGCCTGGCTGTCTTATCCTAGAAAGCACTTCTCCTTTTAATTCTCAAGATTCCTCTGTGTTTACTCCAGAGTATCGGGTCATTGAGTGACTTGAAGCCCAGGATAGCTGCAGCAATCAACACTAGGATGTTTAAACTCTGCCAAAAATCATCATTACTTATTTGTGCTCAAAAGTCAATTTATTCTCAACTGAACAGAACAGTACCAATGTCAGTCATATTATTAACGTACGAATGAAGCCTTAAGCTCTATGACAAGCTTGGGACTCTTTTGAGACACCACCTGATGCTAATAACCCAGGAAACAATCCTGCAAGGTCCCACTGGAGCCACTGCACACACTGCCTGTGCATGCAGGTCTGCCCAACAGACTGCCTGTCAGCCTTATCTCATTTTATAAGAATCACTTACTAAATGGCCAATGAGTTACCTGTTATTTTTCATCTGCACAGCACTACCCTACAGAATAAAAAAACCACCAGGCCCAGAGCAATATTGGTCCAATAGAGAGACACAGTTAGAACCAACGGCTCTGACCTTCAAACTCCAATGAATGTAGGATTGCTTGTCCCAAGAGCTTTCCTTCTAGCCAAAAACAGTTCAGGGTCCCAAGGGAACAGCCTGAACAAATGGTGATATATGGACAGCCAGTGTAGGTGATCTGAAAAATCTCTCTAGGCTTTGAATGCTGTGGCTCAAGGAAAGCTTCCTCCAACCAGCAGGTGGTCATAAATCAATGGGCAGGTTTCTGACTCAGCAGAGACAGCATCCCCTTAAGTGACACTGACAAACGAGTCTGTTAGATGTGCTTGTGCTACAATGCCTTTTGTTTAGCTTTCCCTAAAATTTAAATGCATAAAATACTATTAATATAAAGAGGAAGACAGGCGTGAAATGAAATAATTCAGATGCAGTACTTGATCACAAAGTCGTTAATATAATACAGAGGAAAGCTTATTCAAACAAAAAGCTCCAAAGTCCTATTGCAAAGCAATAGCTGGGTGTTATGTAGGTCAGTTTACCCTGAGCCCATACCGTGTCTGCTGCAAAGAAAAGCTTAGCTATATTCTTTGTCTGCTTCCAGGAAAGGCTCAGGAATTGTTCTGCACTGCAAGCCCATCCCAGACCCTGCTTTTAGCACAATTGACCCAGAAAATCACAGCTACTGGTGCCTCCTAACAAAGTCCTCACCCTAGATGCTTTGTTTTATGGCTGTTAGCACACACAGCTGGTGTGTTTATCACAGTGAATCCTGCTCATTGACTTCATCCACTGCCCAAGGCTTTGTATTTGTTACTTGATGGTGGACAAATGGGGAAGAGTCATCCTGTTGCCACAAAATACCAGAGATCATGATGCCTCCTTCCCCAAGGTGTTCTCTGTTGTTGATGCCCTTTGTCTGGCAGTCCTTGGAGGTCCCTGCCACAAGGTCTTAATATTTCTCCTTTCACCAGCTCAAGTATCACTCTGTTTCTTGTTTCCCCTCTCGAATACAGCACAGTCTGCTGACTTCCTCCTGCAGCTCCTCCACCCACTGCCTGAGTGACTCCATCTGAGCACACCTGGCACAGGTGAGACTCCCACCATTCTGCACAAGGAAGGGTGAGCTGCAGGGGTTATGGCCCTCTGCTACACAGCAGCCTCACCCAAGGGAAGCTCTGTCTGGGTGGCTGCCTTGACTTCTTCCAGACTGGCTTTGTAAGCTGTTCTTTTGGACAGCAAAAATCCAGCTCTACTTGCCTTGCTGTGTTAGAGCTGTTGTGTTTTGTTGTGTTTTTTTTTCTCCTTCTTCTTCTCACCCAGTAAATCAACAATATGACTGCAGCAGAAAGTTACAGGCTTATTGCTGGAATTACACCAATTTGTCAGTTCTTCATTATCTCAGTGGTGTCTATTTGGAGAGAGCAAGCAACTATTTTAATACTCTTGGCGTTCTCAGAAATCATTTCTGGAGAGAATTTCTATTTGCATTAGTGTTACTACTCTGCATGGTTACTTCCCACAAGAAATATGGACTGTTTTAACAATGAGCCAGGCACCATTTTTCCACCCAAAAAGCGGCATGCAGTCATTCAAGGCTCATTTCTTTGGACCCATTTATTAACTATGTTCTTTGGTTTGTAACGGTGTTTCATTTTTCTTCTATCTACGCTCTGTGTTCCTATGTGAAACTTTTAAACATCTTTTTAAATATCTTGTCGCTGCACATACTAAATCAGTTTTTAAAGCAAAGATGTGGAAAAATCTACTGTGGCCACTTTTGTCCCAAAGGTCCATGACAGTCCTCAGCTCCTTCTGTCTTCTACAGTTGGACTCAATGGATCCCCTCTATAAGTTGGACTTGATGATCCAACTTGGGATATTCTATTTTCAGTAGGTCCAGGAAGATTCCTAAAGCAGTTTAGAGGGTCTTGAGATGAGAGAAGGATGGCATTTTGAGGGCCCAACCTCTGAGGGATCAGAGCATTGGCTTGACCATGTCACATCCTTACCACATTCCACGCCTACCCTGGGCTACAGCTGTCAGCCTCTCTGCCCATTTCTGCTCCTGCCTGTGTGTCCATACTGCCATGCACCTTCCCCTGGGAGGCCCTCCTACACCTGCTGACTTGGTATGTGCTTCCAGAGGGCAAGGGATGCTTATCCTAGCCTTCTCCATGACACAGTCAAAGCTCACATCTCTGTCTGACAGCACTTAATGAGGTCTTGTTCCTGAATACATCTCAGCAGAAGTGCTCAGAGGACAGATAGTTTGGGGTGGGAGACCACGCTCCAAAACCTGGAGGTATGTGAATGGCAAAGTAATGGAGTTTTTTTCTGATTATTTGTCCTTGCAGACCAAAGAAATCAGAGTTCTTTTTTCTTGTCATATTCCATAGCTTAGCCCTTCACTGTTCAAGGATAGAGACACTGTCTGGAAGGACTCATTGTGGAAGACACGAGGCAGTGACAGAAGACAGGCAAGGGAAACATTCTCAGTCCCAGTTCTCTGCCCTGTGCTCTTCCATGTAAACATAATAAAACCCCTAAACTAAGAAAATTAAATCAGCCCCCCCCCCCACATACACACACCTCCAAAACAATCAAAAAGATGGAAAAACGTAGAAGTGAGTCTACAGAGCAGAGCCATTATGGGACTTCCAGCAAGCTGATTGTTATTGTAAAATCACCTCCCTGACGATACAGGAGAAATACATCTTTCTCTCATTCTGTGTGCTATCTTTAATTTGCTGTTACAAGTCACAATGGTCCGTCTCCAATAGAGAAAATTGCTGTGCGTTCTGCAAACTACCATGAACAATAAGAAGCAGTTTAGTCTCGCTTATTCATCATATCCCCATGACCTTGAGATATTTAGAAAGATAATGAAAACACCTGAGACCTCCAAGTCTGAGAAGCTCTATGTACATACAAATGGCCTTTTTTTCATGAGGGGTATAGTTCAAAATTAACGAGATATCTATGATGCATACTAAAAAGTGAGAGCAACAAATAGCCAATAAAGAGCATTTCCTAGCATAGAAAACTAGGTCATATCTAAAGCCATGGTTTTTTCCAAACTTGAAGTCCTTCTGTTCAATTTCTCATCCAGCCCTTTCCATAAATAATCTTCTAGAGAAAGCAAAGAGCTCTGTTTCCCCTCCAAATGAGGAAAACACCTTCCTCAGCTTGCTCTTCACCCCTGCAGTTTGTTTGAACTCCCCACTGACTCCCATGTATTTGACACTCCAATGCCCAGGACACCCTGCAGGAAGCCAGAGTGGCTGTGGTCCATGCAGCAGCCATCCTTCCGCAAAGGGAGCAGAATCCTTACGTGCACGGAAATTCCAGCCTGTGGGAATTGTGTATGTATATAATGAAACTTTAGGGACTGAGTAACATCTATTTGCTGTTTGTCTGTGTCACCAACAGCTTTCTCAGAGCCCTTGCTGGGAGCAGGAGCAGACTCTGAAGGGATGCTCGGGGTTTGCATGCTGCACGTGCCCAGCCTCTGAGTGCATGCTTCTCGCCTGTACAGTGAGCTTCTGTGGCAATTTCCTTAGCTTGAATATCAATAAATTGACAAAATACCAGATTATGGAGTTTGACAGAGTGAAAAAAAAAAAGAAAGTGAAAGGATATACTGAATTTTCAAGTAGGATCTGATCATCTCATCTGCCTGCAGTTAAGATTGTTTTTACATACCAGTACTTTTCCATCTCTGACATTTAAAAAAAAAATCTCTCATCAGTCTGGTTTGCTGAAAACAAAATGTTTGGCTAAACCTCTCCTTTTCCAGCTATATGAGATTTTAGAGAAAAATACTCATTCCTTTGTGTGTCAGGATGCAAAAATAATTGTTTACTATTTCCACTTCTAAAAGATTGGCTGATTTTCATTTTAGAGTACAGCATTGCCTTTGAAGTGAATTAACCTTCTCCCCAGTAGAGCGCTGGTTCTGACTGGGTTGTGCAGGGAAGTGGTTTAAGGAAAGGGTAGATGCAGTGCTGAGGGACATGGGTTAGTGGGCAATGTTGGTGGGAGGTGAACGGCCGGACTAGATGATCTTAGAGGTCTTTTCCAACCATAATGATTCTGTAATTCTAAGTTCCCATGACGGAGTGGAAATACTTTTAGAATCTTGTATGTTTTGTCCTTTCTATAGACATAAAAAGATGAAAGTTGATTTTTCTTTGTACAAAGTCTGTGGAGTTTGCTGGCAAGCAAAAACCAGGGCTTTTGGTTCAGGTCTTTTGGGAGCATCTGAAACACAGGGGCTGCGCCTGTGAACTGCTGCTGTAGAGCAACAACAGTTTCTTGCTAGTGACTGAGATGGATGGAAAAGCCTGTCATTTATAAGGTTATGTTAATTTAGCTCCACTAAACCTCTCTTGGGACCAATAATATTGATTTAGGATTTTGTTCTAATGACAGCTGAAAGGTGTGAGCCAGAAGAATTGTCTGTGCTTTGCCAACTGCTTCCCCCAATTACTGCCTGCAATAGCAGCCTGGAGCAATCACTCCTTTTTCACCTTGAGTCTCGGGACAGGATACTGAAGGGAACTGAGCTGTCTCTCCGCTTCCTGCACCATGGCACCCAGTACCTCACTCTCATGTGGTGATATAAAGGGAAAATGCCTGCTGCATGTACCATGCTACAGTTCTTGACATCTTCTGAAGGTAAAATTTGAGCTGTATTTTCAAATGAAAATTCTGTCCTTAGTAAAACTGAATGTAAAATGACCACCTGGCTCATGCAAAGTGTTCACCTTTATGCAGTATAGAAGTTATGAAGGAAACAAACAAACAAACAAAAATGAAATATGCAAACTTGTCCCGTGGAGACAAATACCCAGAATATTCTATCTTTATCAGGTCAGCTTGAGGGATATCTGTTCATACCATACACAACTGCACACATTCCCTTTCTTCTCACAATTAAAGGAGCTGAAAGCTGTTTTCCTCCGATCTCTGAGTCCAATGGGCATTTTGGGTTCCCCACTGGCCTGAGGCAGCACTGCCCTGGCTCCTTCACAAGGCAATACCATTCCTGAGTGGTGTAAGTGGGAAGTCCCACTGGAAAGGCACCTCTGACTGAGTCCAAAATGCCTAAACATATTCCCTTTTGTGGACCAAGATGTCTTTATGTTTTGATAGTGGTATTTTTGTTTGTTTGCTTAATGCCAGACTGTGTTCTCCTCTTGTGTTTTAGCTTAATGGTTTCATTTGCCACGTGAAATGGTTGCAGTGGGAGCACTGGACATGTTACTCCAATCTTCTCTGATAAAAGAAACCATCAAAGCTCTTATATTTAATCCTTATCTTCATGGGGAGCTGGCTGAAAGCAAAAGCTCAGCAGGTCTTCAGAGAAACAAAGGATCACAGACAAGCTACAACCTTGTGTCCCAGTTGCTTTACACCAGTCCACTTTTCAAAGAACTCGTAAACCCCAAATATCTGCTCTCACAGCTGATTTATCATCTGTGCAGCAGAAATAGCTGCTGCACATTTGTGTGGGGGGCCTGATGATATAAATAATTTCCTTAGGAAGTTTTCAATTTTACAGTATTTTTTTTCTTCTGAAACCCCTGCTAAGGTGTTTGATGCTGTCTGTGACTCTTTCCAAAGACACATCTCTTCTTTGACAGTAAGAAGTATTAATCCCTTCTGCATAAGAAGAAAGTCTTGCAGACATTGAAATAAGTATAACTGGTGCAGAGCTGCTTGGCTGATACTGCAGAAAACCAACGGCTGTGTCTTCCCTTTCATCTCTGCTCAGAGGTCTAATGCTGATCTCTTTAATGCCACCACTGCTGACTGCTTTCTTGCTAATGAAACCAGCTCACGGAAGAGAAAGGGAGAATTCCTTACATAGTTTGGCTGCTAGAAGCACAGGTGACCATCTGTGATCATATCTGGAAAATGTCCCTAAAAGTCATGGGCAGTCCCTCTGATTTTAACACAAAATATGCTCACTCCACTCTAGTTTGTCTTTGATTTTTACAAATAGGGAAGAACAAAAACTGGATTCACCTTGCACAGCTGAGGATTGCAGGTTTACCCCGATGCTCAGATAGAATCATAGAATCACAGAGTCATTCAGGTTGGAAAATACTACCAAGATCAGAAAGTCTGTCCACCAACCCACTTCCACCATTCCCACTGACCATGTCCCTCAGTGCCACACTTCATGGTTCTTAAACACTTCCAGGGACAGTGACTCCACCACCCCCCTGGGCAGCCTGTGTCAGTGCCTCACCACTCTTTCAGAGAAGACATTATTCCTAATAAAGGCTTATTTTTCCTACTAAGCAATTTTTTTTGTAATAAGAATTTTTTTCATAATCTTTCCTAGGTTTTATGCCACCAGATTTTCCCTATCAAATACACCCAAAACACACTGACAATCATTTAATCACCTGAATTAACTTGTGGAAACTCTCTTTGCTCCAGAGACCTCCCCAGAATTGTATTGAAGTATGGAGGAAATGACTAGACTGTGATTATACTCCCCAAAGGGCTGTTAGGAAGAACTCTCATGTTCAGAAAATACAACACACCCCTTTTGTCTTGCAGGGCTTATTTATATATTTCACAGGCTATTAGCTGAGGAGCTCTAGGAAGCTCTGGATCAGGAGAAAAAAACAGTCAGTCATGTCTTTGTTAGATAAAAAGAGCTCTTCGGGACCTAAAACAAATGCTGCCCAAGGCCTGTCAAGGTTACTGACCCTGAAAGCCTAGAAATCAGCTGCTTAATAGAGGCAGTCTTACCTTCTTCAAACAAGGCTTTGCATGGTTCAGCTCAGTGGCATTGTGCAAAGACACAGCTCTGATCATGTTGGACTTCATCTCATATTGCAGGATTTAAGCTGTCAACAGAGATGGTTCACAAGCAGCACTTATTAAAGATAATCCATCTCTTCCCATGGAGGCACATTTGGTCTGATATTCACACTGCTGGTTTTCATCCCTCGTTTGTCCTTCGTTTCTCAGAATTGGTACCAAAACTGGCACAGTTGTGACAGTACTGCAAGTCTTACCACAATCTCTCTACACACAGATTTGGTAAAGCAGCAGAAAGGGATCTGAAAGCACTGACAAATGAAAGGGGGAGATAGCACTGCAAGAAGAGCTGGAGCATGGCAAAGAGGTTGTGCTAGCCCCAGGTGTTAGAGAGAAATTTAGGGTAAGAGGTCTGAAATACAAATCAAACTCACAGCAGGCACAGGCAATGGCTCTCAGCTCCCTAGTTCTCTTCCCCAATCAAAATGTGGCCTGCAAGAACCCACAGTTTGGGACTGAAAACCAAAGGCAAACTTCAGTTTTCTCTTGCAGTGCAGAAGGTTGCAGCAAAGCTCTGCAAGCACTCTGCTGAAGGCTCCTTTCTTCTACCACCCTGACCTTCTCTTCACACTTGGAAAAAGAAACAAAATTTATCAAGGGGTTCCAAATTAGTACAAACTGAACAAGAGCAAATACACTGAAAAATATATTTTCAGAGTCTGTGCTCCATGGGGGGGAGGGTAGGACTGTCTGACCAAGTGACTTTTCTCCTGTAGAAAAGCAAAGCATCACTAGTAGGGGATCAGTGAAGCTTAGGTCAACCTGATCCCAGTCTTGAAACAAAGCGAATAAAAAGGTTGAAGACAACCCTAGCCTGTTCCACCACCCTTCAGTCCTGTTGCTATGGAAATTCTCCTTTTTTTCCCCAGAAATTCTGATGTCCTTGGAAGACAGGATACTCCTAACATTTATTAAAACATAGTACCTTCACTGACGTATAGAGCTTTTTCTCTCTTTGCCCCTCAGCATCTTGAGCACCCCAGCACTCTTGACACTCTACACCTTTTTCTGTTTCACTGTCGCTCTCAGAAGAAACCTTGAATGCAGTTATTTGAGCTAATGTATTTTTAGGCATTTAGAAATCCTTTTGAAGCTGTGGACCTCAGTGGTTTCACTGTACTGTAGCAGAGATAGGATGGCCTATGCCAACATAGCCGTTAAAACAGCATGAGGTAAGACAATGCCCAAGGCATCAGACGCATATCAGGCAGGGCCAGGCTCTTTGCTGGTATGCAGTATCCTGCAGCCCTTCAATGCTTGCAATCCTTGCACTCCCATTCTGTGCACAGTGTGCTTGCAATAAGATGGAGCTCCTTCCATGTCTTGCTAGGAGAGCAGCTCAGTGTCACAGCTAAGTTGAAAGCCTGCAACTACAAAGCCAGGAAATTATTATCTGGAATATTCCTCTAGGCTACTGAACAGCTTTGCTTATTACTGCCCTAAACGTGAGAGAAAAGAAGGAGGGAATCTCAGCCTATATACTTGAAAAAGTTCTGAGTAATTTAGCTTAGTGTTGCGTTTTGATGAACAATGTGCCTGTCCTGGCACAGGAGACACAACCACACGTGGAGAGCATAGAGCAGGATTCAATCAGTGCATGTTGTGCCAGCAGGGAAATGAAGTACAAAAGATGCATTTTTCTTTGACAATCCCAGTAAACTCTTGTCTGCATCTTTCTGCCTGTCTAGCCTAAGAGCTCATTGTGCCAGGAAACAGGGGACAGTAGCAGCCTGAGGGGAAACATGGTAAAACTCAGAAAGCTCAGACCTAAGGGGGCTCCTGGCAGCATGGCCCAGCTACCCTTCCTAGGATTGTACCAAGAACATTTGGGATGGTGACATAAATCATCTTTGTGCCACACCCAACTCTACATACCCTCCTCCACAGGAGGTCTGTTTTCTCCTCCTTCTCACACAAGGATATTCCCACCCTCATGCATGGCAGTGCGTGTTTTTTGAGTGCAGCTTGCATGGTCCCATGCTCTCCTGCTGTTGACAGCTGGCAGCTGCTCCATGTCGTGGCTGGAGTACATTGGAGCCCTGCAGAAGGAGCAGGTGAAACATTTAAGGGCCTTTATTCCTGGGAGCCTCGTCTTGGTTTACAGCCAGAGCTGACAAGACACTGCCGTTGATGCTTGACCTGACAAGCATCAGTGATTCTTGTCTGTGGCTATTATTGCTTCAATATAAAACAGCGGGAAGATTAAATAACCTTTTGAAAATGCAGCCAGGTATGCTGCTAGGTTTTGGAACAGCTCTCATGGCATTCTGGCTGGCTCTGCTTTTATTCCATTTTCTCTGCTGGCAGACAGCACAGCTCATTGTGCATGCAAGCTCATTCAAAGCTGTGACATAAATGAAATGCACTCAGCTTTATGGGATGTACAAGAGCCCAGATGTGCCAGGACCTTCAGTCATTTCACCAGGTCCCAAGCTTTGGTTTCCTCTCTTTCTGTCTCTCATTTTCCCATTTTTTAGAGGTTTCTTGGGAAAATGAAGTAAGCAAAGCACCAAAATTCTCCATTGGATTGATGGTCAGCTCAATATTTGCAAAATACCATATAGAGATCCTCCCTCTGACAACTTTTTCCTCCTGGAGCCAGCCCCAAACCCCAGCACCAGCACATGGCCATCCCATGCCACCAGCCCCAGGCTCCATGGTTCTGAGGGGCAAGATGGCAGCATGTGCTCAGCTTCTTTGCCACTTGTCCACCACGTCAAACACCTAGGTCCTAGCTAGATAATGGAGGGGGAGGGCAAGCTGCCACAGTGATCTGTGTGGGAAATGCTTAAGCTAAGGCATGCTTTCCTAAAGACATCATACTTCCAGCAGTTTATTCCTTTTCTGCTATGATTTTATGCTATATGATTTCTCTAAGACCCACTGTTTGGTGACAGGCATCTGTGGCCACAAAACAGTATGACCTAAATAAAGCAAACAGATAAAAAGAGGAGCAGAAAAACTGCCAAATGGAACTGCCCAACCTTTTATTCCCATTAGCAACCGTAAGTAGTCTCGTAACTGCCACCCAGCTCATTAGCCTATGCTGATTGTGCATGCTGTACATCAGCAGTACCCTCACTCAGGCACAGGACAGGACTTTTTTTACAGTAACTTTATTTGCTTGACATGTTCCAGAGGAGCTCACATATCTGGCAAGAGAGGGCATCCATGTCAGGTCACATTTAGCAGGGGATGAAGTTCTGTTGGGACACAGAGCGCGTGAGATGATAGGCAGTTTCAGTTCTTCTTAGCTCTGTTGGAGACATTTTCCTAGTAACCATTTTCTAGATACAAATTTCAGCTTGGAAACAGCACAGCCAGGAGAAAATGGTCTGCATGAGAACAACAGCAAAGGGAGCCCATTTTTCTGTGTCCCTAAAGTGCAGAATAAGATCCAGTTTCCCAGTTGACCCCTCTGCCTTTCCTTATCCCAACTGCTGTTTCATTAAGGAGTCAACATTTTTTTCTATTAGAGTGCTTCCACGAATTTGGTCATGAAAATATTTGTCAACAGGAAGGAGGTGACGATTTTGTTGCCTAGATATAAGAATAAAACATCTTCCCTTCATAATAGGTTCCTGTTCAAATTAAAAACTACTTCAAACATGCTTTCTCATGCTTTGGTTCCAACTGATTCAGTGATTTCTTCACCTTAAAAATGTACCATGAGGAAGAAATCTCTGACATCTTACCCCTAAGAGATTACATAGACAATCATTTAGACATTGGTATCACCGGGAATTTAAATGAGGGACTATATGATAACTTCACAGAATCATAGAATCATTTGAGTTGGGAGAGGCCTTAAAAGTTATCTACTTCAACTCCCTGCAGTGAACAGGGACACCCACAGCTACACCAGGGTGCTCAGAGCCCTGCCCAGCCTGACTGTGGTTTCTCTAGGGACAGGTAACCCACCACCTCTCTGAGCAACCAGTTCAGGGCCTCACTACCCTGACTGCAAAAACATTCTTCCTTACATGCAATCTAAATGTCCCCACTTTTAGTTTGAAACCATTTCCCCCTATCCTATCACAACTGACTCTGCTTTCTTACTGCCCACCTTTAGATACTGAAAGGCTGCTCTCAGATCTCCCCGGAGCCTTTTCTTCTCCAGATTGAACAGCCCCAGCTCTCTCAGCCTGTCCCTATGGAGGAGAAGTTCCACCCCTTGGTCATTTCTGTGGCCCATCTTACAGTGGCACTTCCCAGAACAGCTACCACATTGCAGAATTTGATATATACCAGCAGCAGACAGGTAGAAATATATAGGCATGAAGTCGCTATTACACCCTCTTCAGGGATTACAGCAAATGAGTTTCTCTTTCTGTCTCTCCTTGTGGCTCTCTCCACGTTTTGTTTGTCAACATTATTTTTGCACTGTCCTTGTGATGATTCAACATTGCTGTAAGGCACAGTTATTTTACCTTTTAACTATGCAATAAAATTAAAATGGTAGAATCTAGGGTGTGGTAAACTGGAGAAGATGGAGGCATAATCTCTGGTCTACTCCACTTTCTCCTAGCTCCTTCATTTTCTCTGACACTTCCTTCTAACACTTTAATCTCTCAAAAAAAAATATTATTTTTTCTAAAACACCTGTGGCCTAAGTCTGTCAGCATGGAACTTCTGTGGGAATTTCAGCAACTTTTTTTTCATGTGGCCATTCTCCATTCTTAGGACTAACAAGCTCTCCCATCAGACAGGACTGGAAACTTGTCTGCATAAGAGAAAGAAGGAGGGTATCCAGACCTGACGTGCTATGAGTCACAGGAATAGTGCTTCCCAATCTTTCCATTTTCACAGCAGTTCTGGATTGCAAATATCATCCCAGAAGGGATCCTTTTAAAAGACATTTTCTCTCCTGATCAGTTCTGCAGAATCCAACTGATGAGCTGTTTAGCTCTGCATGAGTCATGCACATCTAAGGAGATTCTCTCCAAAGCCATGAGAAACGTGGCTGTGCTGTGTTGCTCTCAGTCACAAGTGGAAGGTAAAACTGGAAGAGAAAGGCATTTTATGATTTGTCTTTATGGAGAGCATGTAGTATTTTGTAGAGGATAGAAAAATTTAAGAAGTAAGATGCACCTTATATCATTATTTTAACTCTTAACTGGCACCAGGCAATACGAGTTGAGTATTATGGAGCTTTAAAGGCAGAATTATCAAGAACAGTGAGAATAGCAGTTAGTTCCCCTGTTCTGTAATGAGAAACAATGAAAAGAATCTAAGGGAAAGAAACGGAGTACCCGAGCTGGTTTTTAAAATGAGTTTCTACAAGGAACATTTAGCATATAAAGTAGAGGCATCTGCTTAGTGTGGTTTTATGTTTCAGCACCTGGGAAAGAGAAGGAAGGGAAATGAACTCAACCTTTTCCCATTGGTTTTTAAAGCAACCTTGTGCAAGCTGCACGAGAATGAACAGTTAGGGTGAGTTATCCATAATTCTCTGGGAAGCAGCTGTACAGAAAATGTCCTAACTATCATTTAGGTTGGATATTAGGAAAAATTTATTCTCTGAAACAGTAGAGCAATATTGGAATAGGTGGCCCAGGGAGATGGTGGAGTCATCATCCCTGAACGTGTTCAAGAACTGTGGAGATGTGGCACTGAGGGATATGGTAGTGGGCATGGTTGGGAGGGGTTGGTCATTGGAATTGATGATCTTGGTGGTCTTTTCTAACCATAATGATTCTATGACTCTATGATCTGCAAACTTGTCTGGAAATATTCAAGTCTCGCCTGGACGCCTACCTGTGCGACCTGGTGTAGGGAACCTGCTTTGGTAGGGGGTTGGTCTCGATGAACTCTAGAGGTCCTTTCCAACCCCTACAATTCTGTGATTCTCTGAAACTGCCACAATAGTGTGAAGGAAAACGGTGCATTCCTTGGGATAGCATTGCTGCCACTGTGACACTGGACTGAGTGAAAGGCAATGGGAAGGAGAAGTCACCTCAAGTATTTGAACAACGAGACCCTTGGGTTTGTCCAAATCAGAAGCACCCTGGAAAGCTGTGGCTTATTTAATTTGAAATTACCCAACCCAATTTGGGGAATTCAGGGTGTAGTTTCATGTCATATATGCCATGTTGTCCTGGCCAGTAGTGTCCCTGGGACCAAGCTTCTTTTTCCTTTGACATCTTGCTGGGGTTGGGCTGATCTTACATTGGTGCCATGATAAAGACTGCTCTATCTTTGCCCAATTTCACAAAATTTCAAAGGAATCAGTATCTGTGATACAACAGTCAAATTTGGCTAAGTTTGGTCGAGAGACTCAAGTGCTCCGAGGTGCAACTAAATGACAGAAAGCCTGATCATACAAAACTGGTTTCCTAGGAAACCATGCTAAAATCCAGCGTATTAAGGCACTGCCTTGGAAATGCATAGGCTGCGTCAGGAGCGGGACAGAGATTCCTTTGCCTACAACAATTTGCGTGTACCCCCCGAGCCTGATTTTCAGCACTCAAAAATCAAGCATCATTGGCTTTCAAGTTATCAGACAGTGACTGTTGAGACTTACAGTGTTGCCCCAAACATTGTTAACACTGAAGGTGTGTTCATAAAGACTGGCACTGGTATTGCAGAGAAGGGTGGAAAAAGCTGCTTAGCTGATCAGAGGTTTTCTCGGCCTCTGTATAACCAAGATGTTATAATTGCAATATAATCAAAAGAGTAAGGCAAAGCTGTATAACCAAGATGTTATAATTGCAATATAATCAAAAGAGTAAGGCAAACAAGGATCACAAAAGAGAATAAGTAGAAGAGCTTACCCTTGGGTTGAGCTCACTAGAAGATATCAAAGAGGAGGATCTCCAGAAGAGATCCTTCCCCTCTGGTAGCCAGCTCTTAAATAGGTCCAGGAGGGGTGGAGCCTGGCTCCACCCCTTCTGGTAGCACAGGTGAATTGCCTTCACCTGTGCTCCTCTGGCTGACTCATGGCTCACCTCAGGTGATCAATCAGAGGTTCAGGCCGTGACTCAGCAGTTGCCATACAGCCTCTGAAGGAGATTTGTAGACACTAGGGTTAGTAAGCGTGGTGTTCTCCCTTGCTGGAGGTCGAGTTCTCATGTATCTGAGGCACAAGCGCAGCACCACATGTTAGGAAACATGTCCTGTACTCTGTGATGCAGGGTAGGAAAGAGTCACGAAGACAGGTTGTATCTGCCAGAGGTGATTCTCCATGAGGCCTTTTTGATCCCAAAACCGTGGGAAATGACACAGCCAGCAGGAACCCAGTTCCCCTCCCCTGCCACAACCCTGCACAGCAGGCCCATAGGACAGCCCTTTGTAGGGGTATGCAAGAAAGGGCAGCTGTGCCATTGCATTTGATGTATATGGAGCATGGCCAGAACTGTAAGGAGGCAAAGATTCAAGGCTTGCATGCAAGATTTAACAAGGCTGCAAAACTCCAGGGAAAAACTCTTGCTTTTTTCAAGGACTGACACAGCCTTGAGTCCATGATGAGTTGTGTGTTGAGTTGTAACTTGGAGGCTGCACCGTCACTCGCAGAGCAACGTCTTTGCTCTTACCATCATTAGACCGTGCAAAGAAAAAAGCAAAGGTTATCTAGACTGTGGTGCTGCAAACAGAACTTACTCTGAACAATGAATGCCACTGGGATGTGCAAGTTGCTGCAGACACTTGAAAAATAAGCACATAGATATTGATTTAGGAGCTCTTCTGTTTTTTGAACCTGTTTGAACCTGTTGTAGCTGAGGGGCAGCTATGCAAACAAACAGTAGTATATTTAATTTACTGCTGATTATACAGCCACATAAAGATGGCACTTCAACAGCTATGTGTGTAAATTGGGCCACTGGCCAGAGCTAAGATTCATGGATCTGTACACTTCTTGCTCACAGACATCTTTATGGAAACAAACTGTTGTATAAGGAAAGGTGGAAAGTAAATAGGGAAGATCAGGGTGAAATCACTGCGGGACAGCAGGAAGTTAATTTTGCTGCTGCAGGTAGAAAATGTGATGCATACCTAAATATACGTTAGGCTTAGTGTCAAAATGATATGGTTAATTCCCATTTCTAGCTTCCAGATGTATTAAAGACCAAATAGTTTTTTGAAAGAGAAGGAGATGATAAGTTATTTCTTCTGGAATACAACAGTCTTAACTTGGAGATCTGTGTCAACATAAAGAGTGCAAACAATGCATTTTTAACCCCAAGCATCAAGAAGATATGAGGTATAGTGAGGGGAGCAAGAATATTCCAAGTATTTCTCATTTCTAGTGAAATCTTATCCCCCAGCTCTTTTCCAACTCTTTCAGAACAAGAATGAAAGCAGAGCTGCGCACCTAACATCTTTTTCCTGCTCTTAAATCTCAGTCCAAATGCCATAATGTCTCGTATTTTCCCAGGCACACTGTAGGAATAGAGTTGTCTGAAGGCAACAAGATAGAATCGGAATCTGGTTAAATTGTTGTGACACTAATATAATTCCTTTGTGGGGAGGGGATTAGAGCCTTTTAATACCCTGACTTTATAGGTTTGTGCAAAATACAACATCAGTTTAGCCAGAGACATCTGGACTCTCCCCGATAAATGAATAAAGACTTTTTTTATGCAGAGGATTCTCAAAGGAAATCAGAAGTTCACTATTGGGTAAATGAAACATGGAATAAATAAAATAAATATTCAGAGAAGAAAGAAGAATACCACATACAACTGAAAAGGAAAAAAGATGTGAAATTCTTCATAAAGAAAATTAACAGAATGCAGCATATGTAAAAGGCTATGCAGCCATGAGAAATGACAAAAGGTGATATTCAACATTGCAGAACCCTGATTAGTTTTGTAATAATGTATAAATCTAAGAATGCACAACTTCAGAAAGAAGATTTAAATGCCCTTCTCTAAGCAGCTTACCAAAGTCCCATTTTTAAATCTTTGTTATTGTTTCTTGCTAATTTGTTTTTACCAGATTCTGCTGCTATCTCTTGTGCACCCTGGTCATGAGGTGTTTGAAGGATTAGGAGCCCATGGATTTCAAGAGCAGTCAAATTTTTCTACAGGTTCTTCTTCCAGAGGGAAAAAAAAAAAAAAAAAAAAAAAAAAAAAAGAGAAAAAGAAAAAAGAAGAAAGCCTTGTTTCTGACGTAAGCTCAAACCCAGATAATGTAGGTAATCCTTTGCAAAACACCTGGGGAGAAAATGCATGCAAACAGCTCAGGCTGTGACTGCTGACCTATACCTGCTCTGGGGTGGATAAAAAAGAAATCAGAGGTCTGACTGATTCATCACGTCAGCAATAATGCTGCCCTCATTTCAGAATTGTTCTAATATCCACCAGAACTACACAGCTGCTTGACTGAGAGTATCAGGATGCAAAATCGTTCTATTCTGGAAAGGTAAAATTGAAATCCCAGATGCCCTTGCTCTAAAGTATGGACATCCCCTATTGCTGTTATCCCAGTTAGGAGCCAGTTCTGATAGGTTTAATCTCTTCAACAAAATCTTCCTATGACTGTAAGGGCTTGTCCACCATATACAGCATTAATATGTTAAGCAACACATTCACCAACTGCTCATAGACACAAAAATAACACAGGCTTGCAAATAACCACCCAATAGTTTTTTTCCTTTCCATCTAAAGGCTGTATGATGGAATCTGACAACTGCTTGCTGAATTGGAACATGTCACTTCACAAAGTCTCATCCAAGATTTCAAGTGATGGAAACAGTCCCCACTCCTAAGAAAGTCATTGTAATACCTACTTATGTACCCTAAAACCAATATTATGGATGACTGCAGCCCTCATTCTGCTGCAGCAGAATGTGTGAAAGGTGGTAGAAGAGCGTGGATAGGGGAAAGGTATTTTGAGTTTGCCTTTAGATCTCACAGCACTAGTCTGCTATTAGTAGGCAATAAATAAATGTTCCCCAAGTCAAGTCTGTTCTTGTGATCCCAACCCTAAGCTTAACCCCTGAACCTAGCTCTAAACCCTAATCCTAAAGCCTAACTCCAACTCCTAACAACTAACCCACCCCTGATCCCTAACACTAACCTTAATCCTGACTCCTAACCCCTGACCCTTAAAACCTAATCCTAAACCTAATCAGAAGAAACATGTCCATCAGCAGGTCATACATACGCACACACAAGCATTTCTAGGATGCGCATACAAGCCATCTAAATGGTCAGTGATGTATACTTCATGTCAGTGCACAGGGCTGCCTATTCTAACTGCAAGATCTGATAGCAGCTTGGTGAGTGTGTGGAAGTATCTGCTCACCAGGATTAATGGGATTTAGCTGCTCGCTCGATACAGAGCTGAGCTGCAGTTAATAGAAATCAGAGGTGTTTTTATGGAGAAATAAATGCTTCAGGAGTCTTATGTGTCTCAGAAAGGAGCTGGGGATGTGCTGGAGCCTGTGGCTGTGTGCGCAGTGCTTCTTTAGGCAGTGCTAAGCCAAGGCTGCTGAAACTCCTTTCATGATGCTGAATTATTCAGGAGTCCTTCACAAATGACTGCAAATCAGGGCATATGAGAAGTCATGGAGGAACTTGAGGAGTAAATGCTCAGCTTTCAAGGAGAAAGTTAAGCATGAGGCAGATTTTTGCCAGACTTTCAGAAAGTTCTAGAGAGAATCCAGCAGAGGGCCATGAAGATGGCCTAGAGCAACTCTGGTAGGAGGACAGGTTGAGAGCTGGGGCTGTTCAGCGAGCAGAAGCAAAGACTGAGGGGGGATCTTATCAATGTTTATAAGTATCTAATGGGTAGAAGTCAAGTGGATGGGGCCTTTTTGGTGATGTGCAATGACAGGCTAAGGGGCAACAGGCAACATAGGAAGTTCCATAGAAACTCAAGGAAGAACTTTGCTGTGAACACTGAACAGGCTGCCCAGAGAAGGTGTGGAGACATTCAAGCCCACCTGGACACACTCCTGTGTACCTACTTTAGCAGGGGGTTGGGTTTGATGATCTCCAGAGATCCAACCCATGTGATTCTGTGATTCAGGCCAGAAAAGGATAACAGATTCTCCTGATGGACACATATGCTGCACAAAGAAGACGGTTTCATCCTGAAAATCTTTGCAACTGAAACTTTAGGGCAATGAAAGACGTTACCCATTACTGTGGCTTAACCCAAGCAGGCAGCTCAGCACCACACAGCCACTTCCTCGCTGCTCCAATGAAGTGGGGGAAGGGAATTGGAAGGGTAAAAGTCAGAAACTTGTGGGTTGAACTCAAGACAGCTTAATATGTTAAAAAAAAAAATTAAAAAAAAAAAAAGAGGAAGAAAAAACAGATTAAGATTACCCGTACTTCTTTTTTTTTTCTCCTAGATGTATAAAAGAAGAAATGGCAAGAAGTAAATGCAATGCACTAATGCAGCATTCAACTTATCTCCAGAGAAAGGTTTGAAGAAGAAGTCCTCAGGAGCTATTCAGAGATGCTTTCCTGTTCAGTCTCCCACAGGTGCCTGGACACAACAACTCTCAGAGCTGCTGGGAATGCTTGTGTAGAAACGATGAGGAGAAAATGTGGCACTGGAGCCTCCAAAAAACCTCTGTTTCTCAGCAGCAGCTCATTATCTTCCTCTCTGAGAGGAATCCAATGCAGGCAGCTGTATTTATTGCACTGTGGTGGTGAAGTTAGGCAGACCCACGCCAAATGATCCCAAGAAGTACAGTTCAGGAAGTCAGATGGCTGCACTGAATAGACCAGATTATCTCAGTGGGAAGTTTCCTTACCTTCTGAAGTAACAGCGTTCTCTTCATGGAGAGGCAGCAGGTATTTAATGATAAATCATATGTCAGAGACAACCTACAAACAGAGCGCACAGTAGATAAAGGATGACCCCATCTTTTGTCTTGATGTCTGTTCTCTGCCAGAAGAGACCAAGGAATCAGGTTTGGTTTTTTTCCTTTCCTCTCTCTAATGTTCTGCTAGGGTTTTTCTTCCCCTCCCTTTTTTTTTTTTCCACCCCAGTTTCACTGCACTCAAGAGTGGCAAGGCTGAAGAAAAGCTGCTATGGGGATATTTTTGTCATCAGGGCAGCAAGTTGATGTTGGAGAAGGCAAAATATTTGCTGGAGATTTTCTCTGAGGTCTTCAGCAGCTCTGTGTTGCCAGGAGCAGAACTACAACCTCACTGTGCAAGCACAAGCAACGGCTGGCAGAGAGATGAGAACTTCAGCAAAGTCTTAGTTGGACTGTGCAAGGCATATTAATCACGATGAAAGTATCACTAAACGTGTTCACACAAAACATGGGTTTTGATGAACTGTAGCACTTGCAGGCAATAAACACACCATCTAAAAATCCTACACGCACACACATATACATAACTTTTCTTTTTTGCTTAAATATCTGTTTTCTAAATGGAGCATCGGAGAAAGTCACCCTATGGCAGTGTTCCTGCAGTGGGTATAAATGCCCTTCTCATCTCCCAGATGACAAGAAGTGTCAGAAATGAGATCACGCTGTTGCTCAGCGAGCCACAGAACTGCCCTCCATGCTGCATTTTTCCCCTTGTCAAATTGAAGTTCAGAGTTCCCACTAGTTCTTATCTCAGCTATTGTTGGCTGTAAGCCACAGCTCATTTTGCTCAGCTTTCTATAAAATGTGAATCATGAACAATCCAATGCTTTAGAGCACTTTGTGTGAAAGGAACATGGATCTACAGACCAAAAAGGAAGAGCAAACTCACGGTCTACTAAAAAAGGGACTCAACCAGCTTTGAAGACTGTCTGCCATGTTGATCTACCCCCATGCCAGCCCATGAAGTGGGTCTGACATCAAGGAAAAATCTCCAGTAAGGTCAGCAGGTAACTGTAGGTTTTAGAGATGCCCCAGGTACAATGAGAATATATACACATATATTCTCACATATACACTTATGTGCAAGGTGGATGTCTCCAGCAGCTGGACTCCCAGTCTGTCCAGTAACTGGCCCTCTGCTCCTGCATTCCAGTCTCACCAGTTGCTGGTACCCTCACTAGATTCTATTGGAAGGGAAAATAGTTTGCTTCTTTCGACCTCTTTTTTTTATTATTATTTTTTAATGGGGTTTGTTCTGTTTTTAAAAAGAGCTGAGCGAAGTTGTTGTTGGTTTAACTGGCTTTCTCATAACAAAAGCCTTGAGTAGCTGTAATTGTATACTAGGCTTTGTTTACAACAATTACATCATCTTCTCTTTTCTTTGCTATTTATTTCCCAGTGTTGTTATTCATCACACATTCATGTATTCTTTTTCTCCAAATGATCTGATTCTTCCACGAATGCCTGAATTGCTGCTGTGATAATTCCTTGACTCAACTTTCTATGTTCTGTATCCACCTCCCTCCCACCCTCCAAAAAACCCCAAAAAATAAAGAGAAGCAAAATTGTACCTTCTTCTGAGTAGCAGCTCAAGACCAGATTCCCAACACAAAAAATTGCAGAGGATGGATTTCCCAGAATGTGTAGCACTCTCCAGAAGCTATAATCCTTTTTGCAGTTGAGATGAAAACATATCTCATGCTCTGACAGGGTTTTCATATGTGCAATCCGCTGGGTACAACTTTGTGTTTGTGTTAGAAGACCAACACTGTGGCACTGCTTCTCACTTGCTGCAGTCTAGAAATATGAAGGCAACACTGGCCTCTTTATCTTGCAGTTTCTCCTTTCTTGCATTTCCATGCTGATAGCTTCAGTTTGAATATTTGAGTGTTATTTGAATGCATAATTTAAAATATGATATTGTGCATATAGAGATAGGGACATCTGTAGATACAGATATTTAAATATAACATATGTTTTAGAAAGGAGATAGGGAACAAAGACATTTTATTTTCAATTTTCAATCAGAAGAAATCCATAAGCCCATATTTAAGCCTAGTGGTCTGGAGAGTGTCAGTTTGACTAGAGAAATTAAATTTGATGTGTGTATTTCTGTCTTGAGTTCAAGCCCTCAGGAACACTGCAGGTCTGAGCTCTGAATCAGCTCCTTGTACAATAGATGTCCTAAGAGCACAAATAACTACTAAAGCATGAGAGAAGAACAAAAAAATCGTTGGGAATCAAGCAGTGGACCACCATTAATGGTCCAGATCAGAACTAGTAATTCAGTATTCAGCTGACTATAACTTCTGGGTTATCTCATGTCTCCACTTCCCTCCTTCTCCTCTCGTCCAAGGCATGCTTTTCTCATTGATCATTTACTTCTCATTGATTGGATTTTGTGAACCCTTGTACTGAAAGAGACTTCCTCTGCCTTCCATCCATGTGTGAGCACCTTTCTGCTCACAGAAGCCCAGTTTCAGCCATTTTGATGGTGACTCAGAGCAGATCTTTCCCTCCCATCTTGTCTTGACACTGTGTGAGAGACTCCGTGTGAAAGATCCTCACACCTGCCAGATCCTGGACACAAAACCCATGGGCTGCTGAAGAGCTTTAACCACATCCAGTACTTTTCACTTTGAAGCCAAAATTGTTCTCAAGTGCCTTTGGCAAGTCCAGTACCAAAGTCAATCTGCCTCTCCATTTACCAGAGGCAAACTTAGCTGTCCTAATTGAACATCTAATCCTACATCTAATATTTGTTAGCATAAGCAATTAAACAATATTAAGATTTCATTATATCTAGACTCAATCAATGTCCCTTCCCACATCTGTGGAATGTTGTTCATATCTTGAGAAGACATGAACAATAGTTAAGTCCCCTTCTATGGAGAAAGAGCAGCTGTTTTACTACCATGCCTCTCTTTGCTCTTTTCTAAATTGAAACATCCAGTTCTAGCATAGATTCTCCTCTTCAAGACCCTAAACCAGACTAGAGCCTTGGTATCTCCCTCAGAATTTAAGAAAGATGCATCTCACCAACTTTCAGTTCTGTATTCACTGCAACAGACAGTGTTTGGAAGCAAGTATTTCTGTTTGCCTTCATTCTGCATCCTGTTCTGCCCAGACATGGGTTCCTACTCAGACCAGAAGAGCTCAATTAAGAATCAAATGGAAAGGTCCCCTGCCCTTGACAAGCTGAAGCCTCAGTCTCCTAGAGATAATTACTACCCATTTCTCAGTCTAAAATGTACTGCAAGCAATCTAATGGCCTTGTGGAGCTAGGAATGGGAGGAATGGGATATAAATCATTCCAGATGGCTAGGGACAAATGAGACTCTGATAGTCCTTAAGGAGCTGAAGAGCCTCTACGGAAATTGGGAAATCAGCTAATGTTCCTCTGGAGCATTGAATCCTCTCCTGAACCCCATTTTGCTTATGCCATTTATGTTCTTTTTCCTCTCCAACAGAGCATCTTTTGAGCTAACAACCTTCCTCATGTATTTAAACACTTCCAGATCTTTTTATGTAATTAGTTCATTTTCTCATGCAGGCACATGCATATGGTTTGGGTGATGAACAGACTCATCTGACAGTATATTTAATGGCAAGACCCAGACTTGATGCTTGATTTGTAGGCTTAGACAAAAATATCAGTCTGGAAAATGGATAAGAGACTTCACTGCTCTCTTGGAACTATTCAGCCTTTGAACCAAAGGATTAGGTAAGTGAATAAGTAAGAAAATTTTAGTTGAGAAAACTGATATTCCTGTGAAAGGTGAATGCATGTACAGATTGTCCCAGAAAATGTCTTCTGGCCTGAACTGGTAGGAAAAATTACAAATAATCCCTCATTTTCTGGAGAAAATGATCAGCTTAGAAATACTCCCAGGGCACACAGCGCACTATAAAAATTGACAGATAAAAAAATACACACTGTTGATATGTCAAGTGGCTAGTGTTACAGCAGAGAGAAAACATCAAGCACAGGAGCCAGTGCCTCCAGTACTCTGGGAGAAATGGCAAGCATGAAAAACAGCATCCTCAATTGTTCTGCAGCTTGCATGAAATCTGGGAGACTGTCACACACTAAGCACAGCAAAGGAGCAAAGCTAGGCAGCTTAATTTAGCTCCGAAGTGTGTCTGAGCCTTAAGATATTTATGTAGTTTTACCTCTTTGTCTGGAAAACTCCTGTGAACAAGTTATCCAGCAGGATTTCCTGCTTTAATTTTCCTGGCAAGACTACAATAATAATAGAAATTTCCATGTCAGAAGGAATCCCAAAAGCAAACAGGGCTAGAAAACAGTAATTCATGAGTGTATTTTTTAAGTTCAAGAGTTCATTTTGACATTTTTTGGTAACTATTCCCTATGTATCATATCTCAAAACAGATACGGTAGCAGAAATACTATCAGAGAAAAAATCTGGATGGTTTTTAGGGAAAAACTTTGTCCTATAAGCCAAGGACAGCAAAGCAATGCTAGTGATGGGTACCAAAACCACTGTTTGGAGAGGAAGCAGAGATCCAATCTGGCCATTATATGAGTGACTGCTGCACTGACATCAGTGACTTGTACAGAGCACATGCCTCCCAGAGTACCTGAGCATTGCTATGGGACTGAATAGCCCACCTTGTCATGATCTGACACCATTTTAAGCTGCCTTGACAGCTTTTGGTGTAGGATTCCTTCTGTTTTCGTTTTGGAGCACGTTCTCCTGAATAACAGTGGCTGAGATGTATGTTCTTGTTATGAATGAAAATCTGCTCTCCAAAAAACTAATCACACAGCACACTCTTGCCTGAAGCAGCATTTTAATGGAAGAAAAGCTTCATTAGATTATTATTAAGCGTTACCTCCTCCCAGTTTCATACTGCTTCCATTAGTAGACATTCCTAACACTCAGGCATACTTATAGATGTCATTTTTCACTTTAAGGGGAAAGCTTTGTTGGGGGGCTTCATTGCCCTTCACTGGACACACTCCAGGGCCTGAATGCCTTTCATGTACTGGGGGGCCCAACAGTGAACACAGCACTTGAGGTGAGGTCTCAGCAGAGCTGAGTGAGAGGCATAGTCCCCTCCCTGCTCCTGCTGGCTGCACTAGTGCTGATACAAGCCCAGGATGCTGTGCCACCTGGGCACACTGCTGGCTCGTATAGCCAAGCATTGATCAACACCCACTGGTCCATTTTTCCACACACTCTTCCAAACACTCTGCCCCAAGCCTGTAGCAATGCATGGGGTCATTCTGACCAAAGTGCAGTTCCTGGCACTTGGTTATGTTGAGCTTCATCCTGCTGGCCTCAGCCCATCCATCCAGCCCATCCAGATCCCTCTGAAGGGCCTTCCTACCTTCAGGCAGATTGACACTTCCTCCCAACTTGGTGTCATCTGCAAACTTACTGAAGGTGCACTCAATCTCTTCAATCACATCATCAATAAAGATATTAAATAGGACAGGCCCCAGTACCAATCCCAGAAGAACACCACTTGTGAACAGTCACCAGCTGGATTTAACTCCATTCACCACCAGTCTCCAGGCCTGGCATTCCAGCCAATTTTTTATCCAGATAAGAGTGTACCTGTCCTAGCCATGGGCTGCCAGCTTCTCCATGACAATACTGTGGGAGACAGTGTAAGCTGTGTTTAATTTAACTGTAGTGAAATCCTTTATCCCTCCCACAGCCTATCTGTGGCTATTCACTATACGTTCTGATTTTGCATGGCATGGCATAGGGAACCTCTTAGAGGACTGTGTGAGGGGAAGTATTTCATCACTTGTGGAAACTATTTTCTCAGACAAGACCACTTGCTAAATTCAGCCCACAAATAGTTTCCATCTCTCTGAAGTGCCTTTTCTCTGCTGGCCTGCTACTGATATAAGTCACTCTCCTACATTTCCCCAAGCTGTTTTATGAAGACACTAAAACCTAAGCAACTAGCTAGACCTTACATTATAAAAGAAAAGTCTATATTCCAAACAACAGCAAGACAGGAAGGAAATTGTGCTTTGAACCTGCGCGCAACTAAAGTTTACCCTCTAACAGCTAAGACAACCCTCTAACAGAACAAAATCAACAAAGAATTCAAACTTTGCCCAAGAGAGGAGAATCCAAAGGCAGAGCCACAGCCCCCCAGGACCTCAAACAGAAGCACTTGAATGGCAGGGACATGCATGCCAAATATTTTGGGCAGCCTTGATACAGATGCTGGCGAAAAGGAGATTTGATCAGGTAGAACCCATGCCATTGCCTGATCAATGCTTTGTAACCAGATTTTTTTTCACATCACTACTTCTTTATGTGGAAAAAAAGAGAAAATTTGATAAAAAGCAGGCTCGTGGTGAGAAATGCCCATGAGACACCACCACACGGTGCCAGCTGGCCTGGTACGACTCTCCTGGTATGTCTGTTTTCTTCATTTCCGAGAAACAACCCCTAATCCTGCATACTCAGCTGAGACTGCTCAGGAGATAAGACACTCCAGATTTTGGGTTTGTTTTCCTCTCAGGAAAATGAAATCAGCCAGAGGGGCGATGATGAGGTACCTCTCCATGTAAAATCTCTTTTCATGGTGTTTGTCAATACCGTGGTTTCACCTGCAGGCCACATGAAAGAAAATGATCCTCTGTGCAGCCAGAATTACCCAACAGACCATAAAAACTCATTCTGCAACATGTTTTTATCACTCCAGCCACAGCAGTTTATCTCCAGCAATACAAAGACAGGGAAATGTCACAGGCACCATGAGGTATTTATCTGAAGAACCAAGCGCTGCTGATGCTCTGAATGCAGTGGGGAAAAACAAAAAGAAATATAAAACAAACCAGTAAAAAAAAAATGCTGAAAAAATGCAGAAGAAAATGAACACAGTCAATGGCCAATCCTTTCTAAGAAAAAAAGATCAGAAAAAAATACATCAGTGAAAGAACTCTGAACAAACTCTTTAAAAATTTTGAACTTTGAGAACAAGACTAAAATCAGTGTGTCGTCATGGAGATGTTAATTTCAGTGTAGTTTATTTCCCACCTTTTAAAGGAAAGAGGTTGCGTGAGCAAATTAGTGATTCTGGGAGCAGAGGAACGATGGCAGAGTTTGCACAGGTTCTGCGATATCTAATACAGACTGGATCTGTTCTCCTGTCTATTCCTCAGCAGTATTAGGATTTCACCTTTCTACCCAGCCATCTATTTTCATTATATTTGCAGGGCCTTGTCATTTCACCTACTGCTCCAGTGCCAATGCCACTGAGGTAAGTTCAGATTCAAATTTTTGGCCCTTTCCTGCTTGGAAAGTATTTACAAGCTCTTCCCCAGAGTATTTAGCAACCCTTCAAAAAGATTGTTAAAATGTATAATGCTGTTGTAGTGATCGTCCCCTTCCTTCCGATGTCTTAGTGCCATTTTTTGACCTTTCATTTTCATGCAGTTTCAATTTTCTTCCAATTTCTTTTTCAATTTTCAATTGAATTGTTTTCAATTTTCTCAATTTCCTTTCTGTTTTCATGCACGGGAACAGCGTGTCCTTGACTGTATAAGCAACAGCCTCCCCACAAAGAAATGCTGTTGCATGGTCATTTATACATGTTCCTTTTCTGAAATAGATTGCAGGTACATGCTGCTGAGCTTAGTATATTAATAGTGCCGGATTAGACATTGTGCAGTAGTAGGTGTGCTGCTGCCAAAAATGAAGAACAGAAAAGCCAAGACACCAATTAAACTGTCGGTTGCTATTAGGAGTATTTTTCTGATTTAAAGCATGCCCATCAGAATGTGTCTGCTATCATGACCAAAGCAAAACAAAAGAAGAAACACGGCTAACTATCGGGCTCCCGGTTCAGTTTGCTGCGCCAAAGTGCTTTTGAGCACTTGGAAACATCATTCACTGGAGTCCAAGGAGAAAGCTGAAGTCCAAATAAGCAAATGTAGAGTTCATCTATGGGAGGAAAAAATGACCTATTTTGCTGATTTCCATCAAGTATGAAACTTGATGTGATGTTGCATTGTTATTGGCAAATGACCTTTGAAAATAAAACACAAGTGACTTTTCCAAGTCGTTTGTAGTCTCTATGAAGTGGAAGGATTTGAGATAAATGACTGGTAACAGGAGATTGATTTGGGCACTAAGTAAACGTAAGTGGATGGAAGAAAACAGCAAAATGAAAAGAAAAATGGATTATCAGAGGGCCTGACAGGAACAAGACAATGCCAAGAAAGCAAATGAAATGTAATAATGAAATCAAGTTTTGCCTGTGATGCTTCAGCCTATACAAAAACAAGGCTTATTGCACTTGGCAGTGAGCTGCAAGAAAAGGGATGTACAGCAGATAAGTGGAGCTTTTTCTTTTTTGTCTGTTCTCCTGTGGATTTGCCTTCAGCAGAGCATGACAAGGAAGATACGTTTCCTAGAAGTACCATGTGCACCTTTTCCACTAAAGAGAAACGCTGGAGATTTTCAAGCAAGTTTCCCATCTAAGTTCATTCACTGTCTCCCCCCCCACCACCATTCCCTTCTAGGCATGGCAGCTTGCCTTGCAGGAGTGTGTTGGCCACTATATGGTAGCTGACCTGACACCTCTCAGCCTCAAGACATTGCTGGGTTATGGCTATTTTTGCCAGGAGACACAGGAGGGTCAGACAGATTTGACCATACCAATCTGCATTACAGCTAGCTCCCAGGGAAAGGCTTAGCGGGAGTTATGCAGTGGGATTTCCAAGCTGAGAGACAGAGTTGCAACACAGACAACTGAGAACAGCCACAGCTCACTGGCTGGAGATAAGGAGCATATTTTAAGTGCTGTGGTGAAATGGTGTGACCTTGCTATTCTGGGGAAGCAAGGATCTCAAAGTCAGTGGAATGATCTCAAATGTAAGCAAATCTTCAAACCCAGCAAAACTACAAGGTTTAGCTGTATCCTTCCCGTGTTCCGCCACGTGGAAATGTGCAGAGGCTGTGACAAGCCACCCACTCTCAGAAGTTTGTAATCCTCACATTGTACATGTGATTACTTCTATATAATATGTATGGTTGTCTAATCCCTAGGGGACATGCCAATTCCATCTAAACCAGGCTGAGCAGGCACACTGTCTTCACTGTCTTTCACATTTTTTCCCCTCTAAAAAGCAACCTATTGCCTTGGCAAATCAAATGCAGAAAGCTGCATGCCTCTAATTTTGTTCAAAGAAATATTTTCGTATTTTTTTCTCCTTCTCAAAAATCAGGCTTGAAGTTCTTTCAGTGCGCACCGAGGCATCTGTCTTGCGTAGGTTCAGCTGCCACCTTTTCAAAGTACTTGTCATGTGTATCTGTTCTATAAGATACATCATTAGATATTTTTTGCTTAATGCTATATTTATCAGTGCAGAAGGGAATCTCCCAGCTCTGTGAAAACTTCGTCATAAAGCAAATCTGAGCAGCAGTGCTGAAGAATGTCTTTCTTTCCTCTATTGAGGCAATGTCGACATCCTGAACACAGAGCTTCCCAGCCCCACTACAGGTGCTGGCACAGTAATTCAGAATTGCAAGAGGCTTTTTGTCCTTCTTTGCACCTTGGATCATGCAATGCAAAGCTCATGAGCTTCTTCTTACCAAGGCTTGCCTATGATACTTATTGGTCAACAGTTCTAGATGCTTACAGTACAGGAAGTTTTGCTTTGTCATTTGAAATAATTCAGTAGAAACAGCAGTTGTTTTCCAGTAACACTAGAAAGATACATATGTTGCATTCCTCCTTAAGAAGTGTAAATCTGCTCATCTCCTCCCTGTTCACATCCTCTAGCTTCTTACCACATGTACATTAGAGGATCTTGCATTATCCTTTTTCTGCTGTCAAAATAACAAGGTTTTTACGTATTGTGTTCCAATTAGGTGCTAACAGCACTTCAGGGACTGATGCACTTAGTTCTTCATAATTATAGCCATTCCTGCTTTCATCCCAAGGGCATTCCGTAAGACAACCACTGATATTTATATAGTCTCATAAGACTGTAGCCAGGTGAAATGAAGGAGCAGGAATATCTATCAAAGCAAATTTGGAGAATAAAGCTGCTAATTTCAAATTTTATGCTTTGGTGACAAATGAAAGTACTGATGCTATGGTTACAGGTGAACTTGCTGTTTTTATTAGAGACATTGATAATGAATATAATGTCACTGATGAAATGGCTTCTGTGGTGCCATTAAAACACACAACTAAATCTCTTGATTTGTACAAAGCTGTAAAAGTTACATTCAAGTGATTTTCTTTAGCCTTTGTCAACATCTCTGGTAATAGCTACAGATGGTGTCCTGGTGATGGTTGGTAAAAAAGTGGGGCTAATAACATTAATAGAAGACAATGCGTATGCGCCAGCAGCTCGCGTTTGAGGAAATAGTATTGCGTTGTACATCAGGAGAATGTATGTATGAAAGCTTTAAAAATAGAGAGTGTTGTGCAAACCATCACCAAAGCTGTGAATTCCATAAAGACCAAGGGCTTGAGTCATCGTCAATTCCAGGAGTTCCTTCAAAGTATGGATGCTGATAATGGAGACATCTTGTACATATCCGATGGGAAGTGGCCAAGTCAGGGTGAAGTGCTAAAAATGCTTTATGGTTTGCAAAATAAAATCAAACCATTTATGGAATCAAAAGGAAAAATTGTGCCAGAACTTGAAGATGAAAAATGGCTCAGATTTAGCATTTTTGGTGGATTCGACTGCTCATTTGAATGAGCTAAACATGCATCTTCAAGGTGAAAATCAGCTTATCTGTGCTGTGTTTCATACCATAACAGTGTTCAAAAAGAAATTTGCGTTATGGCAGACTGGAGTTATGGCAAGTAACATTGGCTGAACACAGTCCTGTGAACAGTGAAAAATATGCAGCTGTGCTTTCCACTGTGATAAAGGAATTTGAGAATAAGTTTCAAAATTGCAAAAAAAAATTAATTACTTGATGTATTTGTGAATCCATTTTCAGTTGACATAAATACATTACCTGCAAAATTGCAAATGGAATCAGATGCACAACTCAAACAAAAATGTGATGTATCTCTTTATCAGACTTTTATAAGTCCTCTCCTCCCAAACAAAAACATCCCTCCCTTCACAATCAGCCTTATTCATGTCAATGCTTTTTGGCAGTACATAATGAACAACTGTTTTCAAGGACAAAGCACAGGACGAGTAAAATGTCATTAGAAACCTCTGAGGAGCACCTGAGAACTCACTAAGAATCGCAGTCACTGCTACTGAACCATCCTGATGCATTAGTTTCACAAAAACAAGGTCAAATATCCGACTGATTTTATGGTTTTGCTACTCTCTTTTTAAATGTTTTAATAAAATAAATATTTTTAAACTTCTCTTATATGTTAATTATTTTAGATATTTTAAATAGGCCCAAGAAAATTCCTCTTTACTCAGCATGGCCCAGGCAAGCCAAAAGATTGGACATCCTTGGTCTAGACTTTGTAGTCAATAAAATAACAACAAAAACAATAAAAACAGCATCCTTTGATACTTCAAAGAAGACATTGCTGTTCCGACAAAATAACTTATGTTAAAGTACTTAAATTGTGTACTTAAAGTACACCATTTTTGCAGAACATGTATTTAATATATTTTCTGCAGCAGGAGCAATAGGCAAAAACACTGAGTTAGATTCTGATCTTTTAGATTCTTTAAGCTGTTTAACAACAGATCTTTTGCAGAGAGACAAAAAAGAGATAAAGACACAAGTAATCAGTCCTGATTGTACATATAATATATGCTGCTCTTACTTTTTGGCCTGATTCTGCACATCCACGTTGTTTAAGAGATCACATTTCTCATGTACCTTTCAATATTCGTATAATCATTTTAACTCACCAATCGGTGTCACTGAGCAGTTGATGTTTCCAGGATGTTGCACTGCTACAAGTTTTGTGAAAACTGGCATCTAGTTATAGGATAGCAGTCCAGGAAGTGTTTCTGCTGTCTGTTGTAAGTTGTGCTTGGCAGCAGCTAGCGACCCATCAGCACAAATGCGCTGGCTGGCTGACGAGCAGGGATGCAGCTCATCATTACCTGCAGGCATCATAGACGACAGAGGCGAAGCTGCCTACAAAGGAAATAGGACATGAACCAGGCTTATTTAGGCTGCAAGGTTTAGTTAGTTCTGCTGTTTGTTAAGAACTTTGTTTTATAGGACATTAAAATGTTTCTGGTGTATCCCTTCATAACCCTTCTAACATAAGGCAGCATAATTCAGAAGAGGAAAGTAAGCAGCAATAAGAGACATGGAGTGCAAGTGTTATATCCAGATCCAGTGACCAGTTCCTGCAGGATGGGGAGTGACACTTTGATGAGGAAATAAGGAAAGAGCTAGAAGCTGTTTTTCAACAAACTGGTTTTCCTTCTATAAACAAAGGTATACCATTTAATATGAGGACTGTACAAAAGCCAAATTTTACTTGGTTGTCATTATTTTTTTCCCTCAAGCAATCTGTTAACAACATGTACAGTGGAATTGCCAGGTCACAGTCTGAACCAATAGATGAGCACCAGGTACTTCACCCAGGGAACTCAGTTGCAAGCAGTGCACCTGAGCAACTGGAAGGGGTAGAGCCAGGATCAACCCCCTCCTCACCTTTTTTTAAGGGTTAGCAGCTAGCAGAGGAGTATCTCTCTGGAAGGGGACTGTACTTCTCTTGAGCAACTAACAGAGCAGTATCTCTCTGGATGGAGATTGTACTCCTCTTGAGCTGTCACTGGTCATTGGAAGTGGTGAGCAAATTTTCCTTCTTTTTTATCTGCTATTGCTCTAGGGAATTTGTGTTCTACTAGAAAGCACTATTATTGCCTTCTTTTGCCATATAAATATGACTTTTTAGTAGTTTGCTTATCACAATAAATGCCTTGATGGCCAGCTATTTCTATGGGTAGGCATTTGTATGCCTTCCTCAATTGAAGCAGGCTACAGGACTGTCGTGGTAAGTAACTGCCCTTACAGGGTACAGATTTCACCCATTATCTTTATTTCCACAATCTCAGTGACAAAAGTTTTTTTTTAAAAAAAAAACAAAACAAAAAAACAACTATACAATAAATGAAGAAGTTGTACTTGTACCAACCATGGGTCAAAACAGGGGAGGAATTACATTCATTGGAGCACATGAAATAACTAATCGTGATAGGATTTTCTCTGTGTGAGTATATCCTATTTAAAAAAAAAAAAAAAAAAAAAAACAAATTGACTCACTGGAACACTTCTAACAGAAGCCTTCATGTAGGTGGTTCAAATCTCTACCCATACTTAGTTTGTAGAATCATTAAGGTTGCAAAGGCCTCTAAGATCATCTAGTCCAACCATCAGCCCATGCCTGTTACTGCTCTAGACCATGTACCACATCTGCCCTTTTCTTGAACACCTCCAGGGATGCTGAATCCACCACCTCCCTGGGCAGCCTGTTCCAATCCCTCATTGTTTTTACAGAGAATAACTGTTTCTGAATATTTGACCTGAACCTCCCCTGGTACAACATAACTTAGGACAAGAGGTAGTGGCCTTCTGGTACACTTCGCCATCTGACAGAAAACTTAACATGCCTTGTGTCTCTGCTCTCTTTAAAGCAGCCTCAGTCAGAGATTTCTAGCTCTGTGACACATGCCATGTTGTAAAAAGAAAAGAGACAAAGCTGTGCCTCAGCTGGCAAACCAAACTTGCCCTGATGCAGAAGCCAGGTGTAGATAAAACATCTACATGTGTACCATGACATCCTATCTTCCAAAAGTGATAAGCTACATCCAAGTTTTGAGATGGCAAATAAGTCTTTACCAGTACTTACTGCTGTACCAGTGCAGCCAGGAGCACTCGTTCCTTTGCAGGGCATCAGAGGACAGCAACTGTTTGTGAAGAGAGGGAAACTCCGGGGCCTGCTGGAGGAAGCAGGCCTTGGTCACATCAACAGTGATGGCTCGGCCTACACAGCAGCAAGCGACCGGTCTGTCAATAGTAGGACTTCTCTGGGAAGTCTTTACAGCTTTCCTTCCACAATTTCTTTGTTTCTTCACATAGGTGGAGCAGAGAGGTATTAGAAAAATCTGCTGAGCTTCATTTGTGCCAGAACATTCGTTTATTTTGTGTGGGTTGAGTAAGATCGGCTCGATGTCTCTTAGGGAGAAAGGCAGTCTCCCATTGCTGTAAGGCTTTTTTGCCCAAAGAGGCCCAGCAAGCAAATACTGGTTTAATAACCCATAGTGACCTAGAATCCTTCCTGAGGAACAAAGGATGCTGCTGTCCTAACCCACTGACCAAGGACTGGAATTAAATTCCTGAGGGGTTGGGCCGAAGCTCCTGCTAGAAACATCATCCCATGCAATCTGGTCTGTGTGGTGTGCAAAGCAAGGCCTCCCCTCTGGGCTGCAGGAATATCGCACTGCTAGCAGCCAGAGCAGCCTCTGGCAGGGACAAGGCAGTGAGGAGCTTGGTAGAAGATGGTACAGCAACACAGCCAAATAGCTGAGCTGTAACAGAGGCACCTGGGCACCTCGCTAACCTCACAGGGTTGCTTTTCAATCTTTTAAATGGAAAAACAAATGCCAACCATCTGTTAGCAACTCCTCCAGTGAGGCAGAGCAGAGAGGTTCATTAAATCAGAGAAGAGCTTAAAAACATAAATCCACAAACAGGCTAAACAGACTAATACTGTACCAGAACAAAATAAAATAATGATTTCAAAATGCCCAGCTGAATGTTAGTGGGCTGCATGTAAAATAAGCAAGGAACCAGGGAGGAGGTACAGGAGACAAATGCCAGCAAAGATACAGGTGTAGATCTCAGTGGAGTGCAAATAGCTCAGAGACATGCTTCGTTGTACCCAGATGAAAGGACTGAAATGACCACATGAACTCTGGCTTTGAAAAATCAAAAAGAAATGAGCAAATTGCAGTAAGCACCTGCCAGCCCTGGGCAAACAAGGGGTTCCTGCTGTATGGCCATCCAAAATGCTCCCACGCGTACCCACTCTGTAGTCTTGGGGCAGCAAATGACAATTGGGGACCAGTCAGTTCCAGAACCAGATGGAGAGAAGGCAGCTGTCTATGCTCTTACAACTTGCTCAGCACAATAATGCTCTGCTCTGCACAGGGCATCTGTTCCACAGCACAGGGAAAAGACCTTCAAAGTCATTCCTCCCATCTTCTGCTCGGAGCAGGACTATCCCTAAACACTGCATCATGAAGGCAGTCGCTTTATCAGCTAGGTCATGACAACTGCCAAGTGTGGAGAACTCCATAGCTCTTTGGCCACCTCTTGAAGTGAAATTGCCCTTTCTGTTGCTGAAGCCCAAATCCATTCCATGTAACAGGGTTTTAGATTCAGTCCCTGCAGGAATTATCACAGTGGGCCCCACAGTTCAAAATTAACCTCTGTAAATCATACAACTCAAGCCAGTCTATGATTCTAAGGGACAATAAAGCTTTCCCAGCCCCAACCCCAAGCCATGGACAGGGCTGCCCTCCACCAGCTCAGGCTGCCCAGGGCCCCATCCAATCTGGCCTGGAGCCCCTTCAGTGATGGGGCACCACAGCTGTTATGGACAGCAGAGCCAGGGCCTCACTGCCCTCTGAGTAAAGAATTTCTTCCTCACATCTGACCTAAATCTCCCCTCTTTTAGTTTAAAGCCATTCCCATTGTCCTATCACTATCAGATCATGTAAAAAGTTGCTCTTTCTCATGCTTATAAGCTCCCTTCAAGTACTGGAAGGCCCAGTGAGGTCTCCCCTTCTCCAGGCTGAATGAGCCCAGTTCTTTCAGCTTGTCTTCGTAGGAGAGGTGGTCCAGTCCTCCGAGAATCTTTTGGCCCTCCTCTGGACCTGCTCCAACAGCTGCACATCCCTCCTGTACAGAACGCCACAGGCCTTTACACTGTAAAGTGTATTCAGAGTATCATAAAATGATGCAAGTAAAGTTTGTCAATAGAACAATAGTACAAACTATTCTGGACTGGGAAGCCACCAAATTGGAGAGCTGGAAGGAGAAAGACCTTGAAGAGGAAAGGTAGGAAAGGATTTGTTGTAGCAAAATAAGACAATAGGAGAAACTGTTCAAATTTTATATTTATGTGAAAGTCTCTGTGCATTGATCGTAGAATCACAGCTATCATAGAATCACAGAACTATTTAGATTGGAGGATTCCTTCAATATCATCAAGTCCAACCATCAAACTGACTTAATGAGTCCCATCACACAGAATCATAGAATCATTTAGGTTAGTTTGGTGGCTCAAACGAAGCTACTTTGTACTGAAAAGGAGTGCGTGGCACTCAGCCATTCAAACCCACAAATTAATGCTGAAGAGACAAGACCGGAGGCACTCGGCATAACAGACAGATAGACAGCCTGCCCTCTCGCCCTTCCTTCTCAGCTGGGAAAGAGGGAAAATGAAACAGGCTGTGAGATGACATTTTGCTTTCTTGTTTTCTGTGTGCCTGCACCCACCACAACAAGATATGAATGCATGCTTAAGATCTCCAGGCACAACTGCAATGTAAATAATGACTTAGCGTAACAATAGCAATTACAGACACTGCTGGAGGCTCTAGTCAGCTAATAGGGAAAATGTGAATTTTTCATAAGATCATAACAATACTGCCAATCTACAACATGCTTTTCTCAGGCTGTTTTTTTTTGTTTGTTTGTTTGTTTGTTTGTTTGTTTTCTGAAAATATATGAACATCTACAACCCGTTTTCAGTCATCACCACGTTCTGAAGGAGTTTTTGTTACTTCTAGTCATGACTCATGAGAGTGGGAAACAATGTTGCTACTTCTGCTCCAAGTATAAAAAGTAATGACTTTAAAAGCTTCTCATTTAGGTGATCTGAATTTTCTGATTCTCAATCCATTGGAGGGTATCAGAACATATTTTCTCGGAAGAATACCAAGTGTTTTCATCTTAAGTTAAATTTAAACTCAACAGCAGTCTCCCAGAGAGAAATGAGGTAACACAGAATCTCTTTCAGTCTGTCAGGTATGCAAAACTATCCCTGAGAAAAAAAGAAAACAGTTCAGAGCTGAGCAACAGTAACGCCTTACCAGTTCAACTGAATCATTTCACTGTGGGACTAGCGGCTGTGTGTAGGCAAGCTCTGAAACATCTTTTTTTTCTTCTAAACCATGTATTCCCAGACAGATGTAGCACTGATCAGCTCGGATCATAAATGAATTAATAAGCTGTACCTGATTGTGGCAACATCTGCTCACATAAACTCCTTCCATGGCTTTTTTTCTCCCATGTTTCATTGAATTTTGTTGTAAGAACTGTAAGAGAGAAAACCATCTGAGCACAGAAACTGCCTTTAAAAAATTATGTTCTTGGGTTCACATCTAGCAGGTTTTAAATTTCACAGTACTTTGCAGAAGTACTTTGCAATAATGCTATCCCTACCATGAGGGAAACAAAAGAACAAGCAGCCAAACACTACCTAGACAGGACTTTCTGCTCCAGAGTGTTTTACAACACTAACACAGTAAAACCAAATGGTGAGGAGTGTGTGTGGTGGTGTGGTAGATATGGGAGAACAGAAACAAGGTCATCCCACCTGGCTGAGGAAGAGGCAAATCTTGGTACAGAACTGGGTAGGCTTTAGGGCCCCTTCCAACCCAAGCCATTCTATGATACTGCAGATCTGTAAGATGATGTTTTGGAACACGTCAGGTAGTAGATTAATTGCAGGACTGCACTGCTACCCAGTAGGTTTCATTGATAGGTGCATGGTTTTGCGAATATCCCTCTTCTCATCCAGTCACACTTCTGAGTTTTAGCCAGTGTTCAGCAAACTTCTGGTACTTGAGGCAAGAATTTCCCTGGATTAAATCTGGCAACACACAGCTGGTGACACAGCAAGCCATTCACTTCTGAGCTGAGCTGGCTGCTATCCCACCACCCACTCCAGAGCCCCTCATCTCTTCCACTTTCTTGAGATGATGGCTAATAAGCTGGAGAGTGAATCTGCTGGGCACCAAGTGAGTTACTCACATGAAACAGCCTGGCACATGACACAGAAGGCCCAGCAAAGACCAACATACAAAATTTTTGCTTCTGTCCTCACAGACAAAATCTCTAATAAATTACAAGGAGTGAGGATGTCAACCCCCCTGGCCATGCAAGCCACAGTCTGTCTGTTATCTAGATGTTCATCATCCTGGATAAAACCCAGGTATCTCCTTCTACACCAGCAAGAAGAGACTTTGGAGCTCCAGGAAGCTGCTGAAAGGTGGTAAGTTCCTAAAGCTGCATCCAAGGGTCCATTACCTGCTATTTGTGAGACAAGATCTCACAACAAAACATTATATAAAGTGATAAGCATAGTCTTTGTTCAAAGCAGGTTTTGCAGGGACCACAGCAATTTTGAAACCAGGGTATCTGAAGACCATCTACTGCAGACATACTGTGAGGACAAGGCCAGTTTATGACCTGTACTTCCATTCACTTCTCAAAGAATTCCAACATCTAGCAACCTTTCAGTATCTAAAGCAGGGCTACAAGAAGGTAGGGGACAAACTCTTTAGCAGGGTATGTTGTGATAGGACAAGGAGAAATTATTTCAAACTAAAAGAGAGGAGACTTAGATTGGATAGAAAGAGTAAGTTTTCTTAAAGTAATGGTGGTGAGGCACTGGCACAGGTTGTCCAGAGAGGTGGTGGATGCCCCATCCCTGGAGACATTCAAGATCAGGCTGAATGGGGCTCTGAGCGCCTGTTTGAGATGTTCACTGCAGGAGAGTTGGAGCAGATGGTCTTTGAGGGTCTCTTCCAATTCAAATAATTTATGATTCTATTCTGCTTAGCAAATGTGCCACAATCTTCTTCTGAAATCCCTCACAGCCTCTGCACTCAGACCCTGTGGCTCTGAATCTAGGGGTGCTTTCACGTACAACCAGTTTAAGTGAACAAATTGGCTTGGCTGCTTGTGAGCAACCTCGCTCAGCTCCATACTTCTCCCCCATTTCCAACAGGGCTGGGAAATGACCTGTTTCATTTTGAAAGTGGAATGAATCACAAAGAGGAAGCACGGTTCCTGTTGTGACATACTGGATTCGCTCCCTTCAGTCACAGGCTGGGTTTCTTTGAGCACAAGGGCTCCCACAAAGAGACACGTGAACATCTCAAGGGCTCATCTCCAGAAAAACAGCGGGTGCACTTCTGTGAGATAGGGTACATAGGGTACATAGCACCTTCAGCAGCACTGAAAATTTCTGTGCCCCAGTGAGGATTTGCAAGGAATTTGTGGACTGACATGCTTCTGAAAATCTTGTCAGTTCCACCGAGGGCTTGGTTACATAATTCAGATAAATGCCAAGCTCCTTTCCCTGCACTTTCAGGATTAAGTGCATTTCTTCAGTCACGGCACTTTTTCTTGCTTTTCCTGCAAGCTAATTGTTTCAAGTAAAGAAATTGCTTACTATCAAAGCAAAAATGGTATCACAAGAATGATTTCAAGTTTTCCATTTGCCAAATATTTTCCTTTTTTTTTATGGCTTTATAATCTCCATGTTTGGAGGAAAAAAATAAGAAATATCCCCACAGCCCTACAAGGAACGACTGTGATTTCCTAATTTCACTTAACCACGCTAGGCAAGGTGAAAATGTTCATCAACAGAAATCTTTCTTCTTGCAATGCATGCTGGAAATGTTCTGTGCTAAATCAAGTATCTGGGAAGAGAATAAATGTATAACTGGTAGAGCTTTATTGCAGTGGCTATGCAGCTACAGAGAGCATCATAAGTCCTCTTGCAAAACCAGAGTGCAATAATACCCATGAATAATGCATTCTGGGCTGTTTTCAGCATGAAACCATCCTCCTGATGAACCAGCTCCTCCTGGTGCACAGTGCACAAGGCTTCATCATGCTGCTTGGTGAGCACGTGTGACTGCTGCTCTCCTGGCAGGCTGCTACGGCAAAGCAAACTCCAAATTGATAGATAAAAATAATGCATTAAGAAATGAGCATGACTAACGTTTTTGGTGTTGGTTTTGGTTTTTTTTTAATGTCTTTGGAAATCATGAGAAAGTTGCCCTAGCAACATTACTTTCATTCTCTTTTTTGCTCACTCTGTGCCTGTTTCCTGGTTTTTGACGCACTCAGTGAGCACAGGTCTTGAAAGGGAAGAAAGTCAGGACTCCCCTGAATAAAGGCTTTTATTTCCCCTCACACCATCATAACGGAGTATTCTCATCTATGATTAATACCAATGAATAGGAAAAGCTAGCCCAGAAATTTTCATGAACTGGAAAACAGTTATTAATATTAAAATAATAATAATATTTGGACTGACTTCTGTAGGACAAATGACCCAGCTCATATGGGAGGGGCAAGTGCTGCTCTTGGCCTTTTTTCAAGGGAACTCAAGCCCAAAATGGAGCTATTATCTCCATGTAAATGCCAATTTTCATTAAGCATACAGAATGTAATGCAGCAGCTCAGAACTAACTGGAATATAATTTAAGTTGACAGCTCTGAAATCTCTTCCCTTTTGTCAGATCTCATTGAATTTGGCAAATGGACTCAAGAGATGTGAGCTTGTAGGTAATATAAGAAAAAAATGACTTTATGTCCACTTGCTATCACTACCAGAAACTAAGCTAAAAATATAAAATAACTTTTAGAAAGGCCAAAACTCCCACCCCCAAATATTCTTGGACTTTGTGTATCATGAAAAAAGTGGGATCTGATCCATGTTTGTGGGGAACTGATCCATGTTTATGGGGACTTGATCACTGTTTATAAGTATGTGATCACTGTTTATGGGAAACTGATCACTGTTTTGAGGGATTTTGTCTACGTTTATGGCAACCTGATTCATTCAAGACCTATCAGGACGCTGACCTACTGCTATACCAACTACTACAGAGAACTGCTTTAGGTGGGGGTTGGACTCAATGATCTCCACAAGTCCCTTCCAACCGTACAATTCCATGATTCTATGATATAAAAACACAAAAATGGGTCTTGAACCTGACTAAGGTACTTCCCCAAACACCCACCTCTGCACTGTGCCATCTCCTTGGCTTCATCTCACACAGTGCCTAGGCTTCCATCTAGTTTGAGATGAATATTTATGGTCACACAACTACATTACTGCATTTACACAGGCTTTTTAGTTACAGTTTTACTTTGGCTTCTAAACGCTTCTCTCAACTCCCTGTTTTACCCTGTTAGCTGTAAGGTGAAACACAGAAGGACACATTTCAGCAGCATCCCAGCTACAGAGTCCCTTGCACAACTCCGGCCAAGCTGCTAAGGTTTTGCAACACAGAAGTGAGCTGTTTGCACGATGCTTGGAACTTCTTGGGTGCTCTGTGCTAGTCAGTGACCAGGCAGCAGAGGTGTCTGCCAGAATCACATCCAAGCTGGGAGGTGGATTGCCTTTAATCCTTTTAAACCTTCTCCCCTTGATATAGCCCACATCTAGGAGTTCAAAAACATTTATTGTTCTCTGTAATTATCTACCAGGAGGTAACTGACAGCGTGTTGACATCGCTTTATCAGAATTAAAGCCTCTATGTTTTCGGAGAAAGCATTTAAAACCTTAGTTATTGCTTAGAGATTAGTCAGACTGCCAAATATCCTGGGGTTTTACATACGTAAAACTCTATTTTATACAAAGTTTTACGTGTTGAGTTTCCTTGCTTTAATATTTTTTAGTACCTTCCTGTGACTTTGCCTCAGGGAAATTAAAGAAAGTCAATTCAAAACAGTTCCAGAGATACAGATACATTCATTTCTTTGCCTCCTTTAGCACTGCCTAACTGGAGAGGTTCTCCATAGGAGTAAATAGAGCCATCAGAGCATCTCATCTGTAACATAAAGCTCCAGATCTGCTGTAGTAGTTATCAGAAGCAGATCATCTGGCTGTTGCTGTCAAAAAGCAGGAAGCTCATTCCTTTTTTATGATGGATGAGACTCCTACAGCAGCAAGTGGCAGGACTGAAGGCAGGAAGGGACTGCAGGAGTTCTCAAACCTGACTCCCACCTGATGCCAGCAGTATCCTCTTGCACTAGCTGGATCCTGCTGACAGCTGACCACTACACATGAGCACACTTATTTCCTTTACCTCACCACCTGTGCTGCTCAAATTGGCCTTCTTGCAGTTTTTTTATCGTGAGTCTTTTGTTCTCCTGCTCCACTCTTAGTGTGTTCTCCTTACATCTTCAAATTACAACTCAAAAAATCCGTAATGGATGGCATGAACACATCCCTTGACCCTGAGCAGTGTTCTTGCTTTCCATGAACATTCCTCACTACCCAAAAGCTGGCAGGGAGATCCCTGATCTGTTACAGAGTGTCTTTGGTCTCCTTGGCACGAATTTATAGGTTTTACAAAGTCTTCTCTGAAAGTAATGCCTCCTAATTTATTATGTTGTCCACAATGTTACAGGCAGATGTTGGTGGTACAGTTGTAGAGGCTGACAAAGTGGCATATGATATGGAAATGCCTGTGAAGCAAAAGAGTAAAACTGAATTCCTCTGTGTGAAAAAAATTGTAGCAGCAGGGGGAGGAGCAGAGCCAGACAGCTGGTCTGAATTGGGCAATGGGTTGTTCCCTGCCTCGTGACATCATGCAGAGGATGGTAAAGCTTTGGGGAGTTGGCTGGAGGGAGAGGGTCAGCCTACTGCTGGAGGATTGGCTGAATGTTAGACAGAGGATGATGACGTGTTGTGCTAGCAAGGCCGGTGTGTTGGTGGGCAGTTGTACTGTTAGCTAGGTGTTGGGCAGCAAGTGGCAAGTCATCACATTGTGGATATACATAGATATATAAAAAGCAACTATGTGGAAGCATCATCTCTTCTAGATCATCAGACCCTAAAGCTGCATGCACTGTGTGTCTGGTTACACGGTCTGAGATTTTGAGCTGAACCTCATCATCCGCTCTGGGGCTGACCCTTCTGAGTAGGAGCCTGAAACTCAACAATTGCAGGAAAGGGGCAAAACAACTGGAGGAAGCAATACTCACCACCCTATTCCTAGCAGTGACCAAGCAGCGCATAATTTGGAAAAAGCGCTGCAAAGCTATGATGGCACACTCAGTGAAAAGGAGGTTGAAGAGACACCAGAAAGCAGGCCACAACTGTGTGAAGGGAGATGGAATAACAAGGAGCCATGTTCCTGGGAGATGATGCATCAGAGAGCAGCAGTGTGAAGCTGCAGCCTGGTAGTTGAGGATGGACATCGGAGAAATTTCTTCCCCTGGATCCAGGTCACCAGGCTGTTGGATGGGGACAATCTCTGTCACTGAGTGTTTTCTGGCTGAGCTCTGACTGAAGTGCAGGGGTAGGTGGCAACACTGCCACGAGTCCATAAAGCATGAGAAAAATGCCTTCCTTAGCACTCGGCACTCTTCCCAGAAGCCAGCAATTTTATCTCATTCTGAGTCACAGGGCAGATTTCTAGGTGTACAATGTACCCCGAACCACATCCAGTAATCAGAGATGGCAAGCTGAAGATAAACTGACTTATTCAAGATAGCATTATAGAAAAAAATCAGTTAAAAAAACAGAGAGGGTTATTGGGAGCAAGTATCAAAATTATTTTAAACAGTGAGATTTTGTATTTTCCTTATTTCCAATTAAACAGAGCTTTTTTTTTTTTTTTAATTTTTTTTAGAAAAGCCTTTAAGAAAGACAAAGGTCACCCTTAAATATTTTTAAAAGCTTTGTAAATGGATTAGCTGAGCACAGCAGGCATCATACTTTCGGTAAGTGCAGGATGATATAAGCCTCAGGGAACTTTTGAAGATAGTTCATTCAATAATTCATTCACTTCCCTCTAATACTGTGTTGAAGAAATGTTAAACACTGCCTCTGCTTTAATAAGTGAATGGAGGTTCCAAATGTAGATTCCTCACAGGATGAATTCAATTTGCCATCATCCTCAAAGTAATCCTTTGTAAGGCAGTATCAGGAAAGAAGCTCAGGAGCAAAGTTCCACGTATGCACCCACAGATAACTTATCACCAACGTAGGTAGCACTAGTCCTGTCTGAAATACAGATCATGAATTTGAAGTGCAGATACCACAGGTAGTGACTCAGTTTCTTGTTTTGAATCAGGTTGAAATGGTTTCCTGCATATGAGGAAAGCCTTTCAAGGAATTTTCATCAAGATTTTATTCTGAGAATTGCTTGATTCCAAGCCACATTTGAGAAAACAATGCTGGATTTGAGTAAAGGACACCGTATTGTCCTCTCATAGCTCTGGGAGATAGCATGGAATACACATAAGGGATCTGAAACGTATGTGGAAATCACCTGAGAACTAACATAAGAAGTCAGCAGTAGTGTTCAGTAGGTAAGTATTTCCAGAATAGCTGCTGAATGCCAAGGTGAAAATCCACAATGCTGCTTTGAGCCCTTTGAAGTGGCAGCAGTAAATAAACAAACCAGTCCAGAATATTCAGTAATTTGGAAATCTTTTTTCCTTCACCACAGACAAGATCCAGTTTTCAAGCAAATCAACAGTCGTGCTCATTTTTACATAGAGTGACTTGGAACCTGACTTTATTTGGGATTAACTGCTTTGAAGAAGTTGTGCTTTTCGATATTTTATGTCTCTTCTTTTTCAACATCTGGAATTAAGGAGAGAAGCCATGTGGAAAAAAAAAAAAATCAGAAAAGGAGGAAATGGTGTGAAGTGTCAGAAGATGTAGCAGGAGGAAAAATGATTCCATGATGCTCTGAGGTTGATCATTTTGTGAGGGCTCAGTCATGGCTCAGCTGTCATTTGCACTGCACAAGCATCTCAGCCCTTGCCCGCTCTTGAAAATATTAACAGAGAACTGCTGCCATTCAGTATACCCTGGCTTAAAATGAGCGGATGTATCTCAGTTGTTAGTCTGGTATAAATACATCCTTAGGCCTGGAAATCTCCCCAGCCAGACTGTGCTTTGTTCCCTAACTCCTTATGCTTTCCTGGGTCCAAGTAGGCTCTTAATCACATTCTGCTTAGCTTAGTGGAATGTAGATGGCCCAACGCTGACTTCAGTGAACACTCACTGCTTTTAATCACTGGAGCACATCCTACATTTTATGGTCCATGTAAGATTTTCAACAGTTGGTTTTATTTGAATGCAATAATCTTGCATTTCACCCCTTAAAAATGCATGTAAATGCGCTTTGAAGTGTGGTGAACTATACCTACTGCTGATGTAAGTCCATTAAAGTTGCACAGCAACAAAATGGAATGTGATATTGGTAGGAAGGCTCCAGCTCTGTTGTCATATCATCAACATCTGCCTCTGACATCATGAAAGAACATCACAAAAGAAGAGGCACTACTTTCAGAGCAGCCCTCATATAAGAGGATATTTACATGTTCATTTCTTTTCCTAGGTAAGAAAGCCCAGAATTAATTTTCTCTTAATTTTGATTTGGCTTCAACATCTCCATTACTGGATGTAGCTCTGCTGACATACAGCAGGATAACACTGAAATGACAAGATTACGTGCACTGTGTGTTTAGATAGAAGTAGACTGTAGCTTGAGAAATTATTCAGGAAAATTTGCAGAACTGTTGAGTAATCCAGGAATCCCTGGTTTGACTCTGTGCTTGTGGCAGGGCAAATCAGAGCTCAGGCTCACACCCTTGCCCAGTCACACTTCAAAAATCCAGTGATGACTTTTTTCCTCTCTTCCTATTTTCCCTTTTCTTCTGTTTGAGTGCAACAATTTTTCAAGTAATTCTTCACTCTAATGCAGTGAGAACAGCAGAACAGGAAATCAGAGGGTTCTTGCAATTCCCAGCCATTCTACTGACCCTGTTAAATATGCTGATTCATTTGTCATTAGTCACATACTTCCAAAGGCAGCTCTCATTTCTCAATTTCAAAGACTGTTTAAGATTATCAAAATGAATGTTAAGAAAAAGAAAAGTGTCCTATCCAGTGTTCAGCGAAGTAATGGCAATATTCCAATATAGTTTAATATGTGTCAGGCTAGTTTCCAGCACCAGAAAGCCAATATGGGTTAAAGAAATGCCTTAATAAATATTTCAGTGCTGCAGATTTTTTACAGTGTAGTAAGGAAAGCTCCAGGATGTCTCAATGTTGGGCTGCTGCACGTCACCCTGGTGGGAAGCAGCCATTTTCCTAGTTCTGTGTCTGTCCTTTCTAATACCTAAACTCAAGAGAGGTGATGCAAGGACGATAGATTCCAGCACAATGTGTTTTCTGAATGTGGCATGCTATCCATGAGAGTACCGTCATTGAAGTAAAGCAAATGGTTAGAGCTGTACCAACAAAAGAATTGAGAGAATTAAGGCCGTGTTCTCCTGGCTCAGTCTTCAGTGACAAATCCCAAATACTCTGTCTATCCTATTGGGGCTTTTCCTTTTATCTCATAGGGATGAGTGAGATCTTTCTGGCCAGTCAGAGCAATGGACAAGTCTACAGCACTCAGCACTCTCCTGATTCCCTGATGTGCCTTGCTGGAGTCAGACAGACCTGTTGGGAGTGCCGTATTTGGTAACAGAGAAAGTTTGGGTTGCCCAGGTTGCATCACTTTTTTCTGATGTTTGATTTTCTTGAAGAAAAAAAGACCTCATTGTGGCCTTTTAATACAATGTGGCCTTTAATAAAGGGAGATCATAAATAGGAGGGAAATCAACTTTTTACACTGGTAGATAGTGATAGGACAAGGGGGGGATAATTTTGAACTAAAAGAGGGGAGATTTAAATTAGATGTAAGGAGGAATTTCTTTACTCAGAGGGCAGTGAGGCTCTGGCACAGCTGCCCAGAGAAGCTGTGGTACCCCATCACTGGAGGGGCTCCAGGCCAGGTTGAATGGGCCCTGGGCAGCCTGAACTGGGGGAGGCAGCCCTGCCCATGGGAGGTGGTTGGAACTGGGTGGGCTTTAAGGTCCCTTCCAATCCAATCCATCCTGTGATTCTATGAAAAGAAGTACTCCTATTTCACGAGTATGCTTCCATCTTTGTCAATGCTGTTTCATGCTAGTGTTAAGTCCTATAGCACTCCAACTCCAAACATATCCAGACACGCTGAGAAGATGGAAATCATTATATCTTCCTGTCATGATTTAGATAAAAGTATCATAATACATACTAGTAAGAAAAATCTAGTAAGGCTATTAAAGGGCATAGATCTGGGAAATACTGCAGCAAGCTCACTAAAGATATCTGCTTGTTGTTCAGAGACGGCAGCATGACAAAGCATCAGGTTAAATATAGTGTTTGAGAGAGAAACATCTCATAGTGACAAGAGTAAGCAATCCATGTCAGCAAAATGCAGTCGTTAAGCCGCGTGCGTGCACCGCCAGGGACAGGACGCAGCATCTCCAGTCTCTCCCAGAGCCTCTCAGCATGCAACGCAAGGAAAAGGCTCCCTCTCTGAGCAAGAGCACGATTTCTGTGTTCTGTGGCAAGGTGAGCCCCGAGATCCCTCCAGCAGAGGGGAGTGCAGCCTGTGCAGCAGGAGAAGGGGAGAGCTTGGCATCTGCACCATGTCTGGGACAAGATTCCATCTTGAACAAGTATCGGTGAAAAACACCACGTTCCTTCTCGAGTCTCTTGGAAAAGCAGGCTGAGGTCAGCAGGCTTTCAGAGAAGGAAATTTGGAAAGAAGCTGCTGCTAGACGAGATTATTGCTAAAGGTCAGTTCCCTGCTTAGAAAGATTTGCAAAGAACTCGATGTGTGTTTCTGTTCTCATCTGCTTGTTTGTGGAGCCAAGTGAATGCTTGGAGAATGTGTTTGCAAACTCCTTTGCTAGGTCTGATGCATGGCTCAGTCTAACTCCTTTCCTCCTGCTTTCTGCAGAGCATCTGCGCCATATACTTTCGCACACACAAAATGAGCTTTTATCTTTGTCTCTGTGATAGATTCATATTTTCCTTCCACTAGCTCTGCACATATTTCAGAACGTCCTTCTGAAAAGATAAGAGATAGCAACGTACATTTTTAACTTCCAACCTTTAGATGTAAGCAGGTGAGAATCTCAGTCACAGCACAGCCTTCCCAGAGAGCAATAATCGATGTCAGCGTGGCTGAGGTCACTGCTACAAATTTTGCAGGTTGAAAGCCAGATGAATGAGAGAGCCAGGCACAAATGCACACACTTGCACCATTTTCTTTGCCAGTCATTTCAAAAACTGATTTTCAAAATGCATTTGCTTTAATATTGAGCTGTATTGTCTTATTATTACTCTTTCAAGATCACATTTATCCATATCAATCACCATAACTGCCATACCATAAAGAAACTCCATCGGAGTTATGGCTGCCTAGATTTCACAATTCACTGCTAGAAAGAGTCTTTAACAAGGTATAAGAGTTTGCCTAAAATCCAAATGTGTTTAGGAAAAAGTGTCTTTATCCTTGGGTTCATTTCCATTGGAAACTTGAAAGGGAACCTAAAGAAACTTTCCCTCCTTCAGGCTCTTCTTTAAACTGCACCAGGAGAGAATCAAGTTGGATATTAGGAACAATTTCTTCTCTGAAAGAGTGGTGATGCATTGGCACAGGCTGCCCAGGGAGGTGATGGAGTGACTGTCCCTGGAGGTGTTCAAGAGCTGTGGAGATGTGGCACTGAGGGACATGGTTAGTGAGCAATGTTGGTGGTAGGTGGGCAGTTGAGCATGATGATCTTAGAGGTCTTTCCCAACCTTAATGATTTGCAATTCTACAATCCTATTCTGTATCCAGCACCATGTCTCAGGCCTGCCTTGTCCATCTTCCTGACTTGGGCTCAGCTCGGCTCTTTGCAAGGCTCCACACAGGCTTTCTGATCCAGTAAACCAGGTCGTTCCCAGGGGAATGCAGTGTCAGCAGATTTGCACACCAGCTGCTGTAACTTTGGTTTCATTTTGCTCTGGAGGAACTGGCATCTGATCCAGCACATAAACATGTTTGCCAGACTTGTTCACTAGTGAGGGTACGAGGAATTAACAGCTCTCACAAGAAATATCCATCAGGAAAGCAAGGATGCTATTAATATGAAAAAGGTAATAAAAGTAATAAGCCATATAGAAGAGCTACCAGAGAGAAATCAGGGTCCATCAGCAGAAAAGCAGAAGCAGCACAATTTGTTCCTCCCTCTCCAGACACAGGCTTTGATTACTAAATTATTATTATATATATATTATACTAAATTATTGCACCACAAAGAGTTATGTGGCTATTCCAAAGGTGTTTTGCCATCCTTAAATTCAGAGAACATTTTAAGTTATATTTTGAACACAACTATGGACTGGAATGCTATGACTCTTGGAGTCAGTGCTAGCTCAGATAATACTAAAAAAGGCCCCAGAAATGCATTTGCAGGTCTGTCCATTACATAGCTGCCAGCTTGTGTGTTCATTAGGTGGGTTTTGTTGTGGGTTCAATTATTTCCCTTTTTTTAATAAAATGTCTTATCTTGTCCATAGGATATCTGTTTTCTTCAGACCAGATGGATAGATGAAGGTCTCTCATCTAGTTTAAAATTCAGCATTCTGCATCATGTGCAGTTTTGGATGCTGCTTGCCACACAGTACAAAGCCTGTGTTGCAGGCAGATGCTCTCATTCCCCCAGCCCTAGGCAGGTAGCCTGGAGAAAATGAGGTGAGATTCCTGAAGCCACCAGCAGATAGGGACAGCCTTCCCTCCAGGAAGCTTTGGGCAACCTGATTTCAACAACTGCTATCCAAGAGATTAAAAGGGCCTTTGTTTTCTTCCAAGGTACAAATTCTCATCTTTTGAAAGTCCTCCTCCAAAAGTGGCTTCTCATGAGGACAGGCCATGAGACATATAGAATCACAGAATCATTAAGATTGGAAAAGACCTTGAAGATCATCTAGTCCAGCCATCAACCCATCACCACCATGCCCACTAACCCACATCAAACCTTACCTTGGGACAAAGAACAGTGTGCCGAGCATATCCTGCCAGAGTCCTTCCTCAACCATGCTTTTGAAGCAGCTGGTGCTGGATGCTGACAAGAGGCATATCAAGATACAACAACTGCTTTGTTGTTCATTTGTGAGCCTATCAGCCAGCAACATCCTTCTTCCAATTTCCTGTCTGAGCAGCCATATAATTCATCTGGTCTGTGTGCACAATCTTGGCTCATCTGCCATCTACTAACAGAGCAGGGACAATTTGGAGGACATCTGCTCTGAGCACATTGGCCTGATGCTGAATGATGGAACTAGTTTGTACTGACAAAGACTGACTCTTAAAGCTTCCCAGGTTGAAGACTAGCATAAATACAAGAAGCAAAATTGTCCATGTCAAGCAAGGGGAGAAAATAACTGTTACTCCTTTGCACCAAATTGGCAGCAAGCAAATACTCACCAGGTTTTCTCTACAAGTGAAGCACTTCATAAAGCAGATCAAAGCCCTTCCCAAATCTCAACAATAGTACGGCTCATTTCTGAGTAACACATCCCTTGGAGAGGTCCCCTTGCAGGCACTGCACCAGCCAAAACAGGATTAGCAAGTGGTGGAAATAAGCAGGAATTTTCACACTTCTGAAAGCAATATCTGCTAGAGTAACTCATAATGTGCAAAGTGTCTTCACTTGGAAGATTCCTAAGCTCAGAAAAAAAGGTTTGCACACTGCCAAAATACCACCTCTTTTAAGGACAGCCTTTGAACCTGTTAAATCACATTTCACATTCTTGTTCCAACTCATTCAGAGGCACATGGAAAATAAGCTGACTTCAAGACACCTTGTACTTGGTCTCTTGGGATTGTATCGAATGAAATAGACTTTATTGACTCAAATATACTGCAAATATCTCACTGAAGTCTGTCCTTGTATGCTATTGTCATTATCCTTTTAAGAAACTACAGTGGAGATTCCAACCAAGAGGGTCCAAGAGGGTCTGTTGGTCATATGACTCAGCCCCCCTCTGAACAGCTTGAATCTCAATAGCAGCACAGAAAACGCACAAGGAGAAAAGCTATTTTTTCATAGTTACACAGACCAGACAGAATCATTATAGACCTGCCTGCATTTTGCATCATTACGTGCTGTCAGTGACAAATTCTAGGAGAGAATTAAGTAAACACCTCTTTCTCACCGTATTTGCCTGCTATCTTAGCCACAGTGATGGCCATGGTGCCTATTACCATGTTAAATAACCTTTGATAGAGATAGTTTATGAGATTTCTAATTTAATGATTGATTGAGTGATTGATTTATTGAAGCATCTTCTGGAAGGGAGCTCTGCAGCTTCGTTATGCAATGCATGAGAAAGGATCTTTCCTTTGGAATGTTGTGATATATTCTTTTTGATGTTTGAATGTTTTTATTTATAAGAGGTATCATCTACTCATTCCTCCTATTTGTTAACATACGGGGTAAAAAGAAGAGGCTCAGGAGAGACTTTATCTTTCTCTGTCTATAACTCCCTGAAAGGAGGTTGTGGTGAGGTGGGGATCGGCCTCTTATCCCAGGTAACAGTGATAGGATGAGAGAGAATGGCCTCAATTTGTGCCAGGGGAGGTTCAGGTTGGATATTAGCAAAATCTTCTTCCCAGAAAGAGTGGTGAGGCATTGGCACAGGCTGCCCAGGGGTGTGGTGGAGTCTCTGGAGGTGTTTAAGAAAAGGGTACATGTGGCTCTGAGGGACGTGGGTTAGTGGGGAATACTGGTGCTAGGTAGGTGGTTGACATGATGATCTTAGAGATCTTTCCCAATCTTAATGACCCTCTGAACAGATCTCAGTGCTTTTTATGTTTTAGTCCCAGTCATATCTGAATGCTACTTAGAGGAGTACTTGCCCAAACCTCTGCTCCCAGATCTCCTCTTTCCATTTGTGCATTCATTGCTCCCATGATGTTTTCTAAGACAGAGTGCACAAAGGCTTATGCCATGTGTAAGTCTGAGGCACAAGTGGGATTTACACAGTGGTATAGCAAGGTCATTTTTTTTCTCTGTATCTTTCATAACAATTACATCTCACTTCAAAGTGCTGAGATGTGAACTAATGTTTTCAGGAAGCTATACACAATTCTTCACAAATCCTTGAATCATAGAATCATAGAATAATTTGAGGTGGACGGGGCACTAAGAGGCCATTTGGTCCAACTGCCCTGCAATAAATCTACATCTACACCTCGATCAGGTGCTCAGAGCCCCATCCAGAAGACTTGAGTGTCTTCAGGGATGAAGCATCCAACACTTCTCTGGGCAACCTGTGCTAGTGCCTCACCACTCTGACTGTAAAAACCTTCTTCCATATATGCAGTCTAAATGTCCCCTCTTTTAGTTTGAAGCCATTTCCCTTTGTCCTACCACAGCAGACTCTGCTAAAGAGTCTGTCCTCTTCTTTCTTACTGCCCACCTTTAGATACTGAAAGGCCACTCTCAGGTCTCCCTGGAGCTTTCTCTTCTCCAGGCTGAACAGCCCCAGCTCTCTCAGCCTGCCCTAGTGTAGGAGAGATATTCCATCCTTTCAGCAATTTTTGTGATCCTCCTCTGGACGCGTTCCAGCAAGTTAATATCTCTTGCATCATCACTGTGAGTGGTGGTACACAGTGATTTAGAGACCATCAGCACACATGCACTCTGGAGGATCCCCCTCTCCCCCTACCTCCCCTAAGCACAGACATCATTATGCACTTAAATAGTGGATTTTATTTGCAAGAGTCTTCTGCAGCTCTTCAGTTGGTTTGGTCTGTCCAGAACAGGTCTGTATCAGCAGCAGCAATTTTGACCACCTTCTCCATCATTTTCAAAGACATGCGGGAGCTTCCATAGCAAACATCTCCCCATGGAAAAAATAAGCAATATTTCACCTTTCAAGACATTTATTGTTAAGCAAAGGACTTTTATTCTAGCTTCATCACAACTCTACTTCTTATCCTCATGCTCCCACTAATTCTGGTCATTATTATGATTTCTGCTAATGTGCCCATTAGATATCATCCTCTGCCACAGCCATCAAGTTTGCAGAACGTTTCTGAGCCAAACTGAAGGCTCTGGAGTCTTTAAAGTTCACCAGCCCAGGTGTAACTCCATCTAATTTTTCTCCCTCTTTATCAGTGATGCAGTTTTAACAAACAGCCAAACACGGTGATTTTTCAGAACATTGTTCAAATTACTGATGTCTTTATTCCAATTCCTTCTTTGATAGGAAGGAATTACCTGATTAGTTTCATTAAAATCTGATTAGTTTCATCAACAAAAGCTTCTGTCCTTTAGCATCTGTCCTTGCTCACATCCACAGATGTGGGAAAATAAAAAAAAGAATCCCAATAATTCAAAGCTCTTAATTAAGGGGGAAAAAAAAGCATACAGTAAAAGTTAAAAAGGGAAGAGCGAAAGAAGTGGCTGAACTGGAAAACATATGTTCATTCTGAGGAGATGCTCAGGCTGATGCCAACAGCACACCGGCTGCTCCCATACTTGTCGCAGCACCATTTGACTCAGTTCCAGGCAGATAGGAAGCTTTAGCAGGATCACAGTGCAGTTCAGCTCTGCAAATGGAGTTGAAATTATTGAGAATCTGTCATTTCTTCCAGATGAACTTGAAGAACAGACATAAAATCTCTTGAATGTTTTAAAACCAGAATCCTTACACTTCTGGCAACCTTAAGAATTTAGGCTGCTAAGAATAAGTATATGAGTTTGAAATTATAAGTTTAATCCAGAAAACCTACGTATACTTAAAGCTAAGGCTAGAATTTAGCTAAAAACATGACTCCATTGCAAAAACTGTAGGGTTTTATACATATCTTTGATTATCTTGCTGAACTCAGGTCTGAAGAGATCACATCTTCTCATCTGAACTGGCAAGGATAATGCTGTGGGAAAAAAATTATCTATGTAGTTGCTCAGCTTTCCAGTAGGACAAGCTTATGGCCATAAACGTGCTGGGCACCCCTTGTGTTTATTTGGTACTTGTACGCTTGTGTTCATTTGTCTAAAACAATCTGCCTATGTGGCACTAACTGAGGAGGTCTCCTTAGGAGGTGACTGATAACTGCCAGAAATGTGCTGTGCTTTGCATATGTGGTCAAACTCATCACCAAAGCCCCTAGTAGACAAGAAGCACCACAGGTACTTTCCCAGCAGCACAGTCAGGTGACAACCAGGACCAACACTGGATGCTACACAGCAGGGTAGCCAACTACTCCAGCTGACAGAACAAGAACTAAAAGGCGCCCACTGAAACCTTCAAAAAGATGGCCTTAAAATGACTGAAGTTATCGAAAAGCCAGTTGCTCCAGCTTTTCTAGCAGGCCTTAATATGTCACTATACTCAATAAACCATAAAAACTAATTCTTTCGACTTTCATTCTTTGGCATCCATCCATGTATTCTCAGCTGCTTGTGCTATTTAATCTCAACTAAGGAGGCTGTGGCACAGCAGAACTGTTAACCGAGGATAATTGTGGGTAATGGAAAGGCAGGGAGGCAAATATAAAAGCTGCAATGGCTCTGGCAGCACAGAGCAGGGATATGAGCAATGGTGCCGGCTCAGCCAGCCTGCTTTTCCAGGCTGCAAGTGATCATAGGATTCCACAGGTTGTAAGGGACAAACAGGAATCACTGAGCCCAACCCAAGGCTCCACACAGTACAACCTCAAATGAAACCCAATGTGTCAGAGCAATGCCCAAACACCTCTTGAGCTCCAGCAAGTTGGAGCCATGCCCACTGCCCCAGGGAGCCTGTTCCACCCTCTGCTGGAGGAGCAGCCCAAACAAAGCACCTGCTTTCTGGCTCTTATTTTCTCTTGGCTCTCCTCATATAGCTGTCCTGCCATATCTTACTCTTTTTCCCCTCTGCTCTTCAGATCCAGCAACACCATCCCACAACACTTCTTGCTGTTTATCTTCCTTTTTAACCTCTCATCCGACTCTCCTACCCTAACTGCTGTACCACCCATGTCCTTGCCATCTCTTTTTCTTGATCGAAACATCAAAACCACAAGAAGTTAATGTGTCACAGGCCTGCAAAATTACCGGCTGTATTTCATTGTGTCCTTTCCTTCCTGCAGCGGGATTCCCAGCTCCAATATAATTCACTATGAGCTGCACAGCAGTGGGCACGATTAGTCAGAGTGCACGAGTACCTGTCTTAGTGCAGTGCGTGTCAGACTTCATGAGTGCTATCTGGAAGCAGCCACAAGCCTGATCACAACAGCAGACCCCAGTAACATCTGCCTAATACAGCATTGAATGTCAAATGATGTCAAAGAGCAACAATTTGAATAAGGCCTACTGTGAGCCACAGGGGCTATGCAATTCTTCAGCAGCTCCAAGTGGACTTCAATCAGATGCTTTACGCTCTTACAACCCTCTACAAGAAAAGTGAAAAAAATTCTGGCAAAAATCCTGCTCTGTCTCAGACCAATAATAATCACAGAATCACAGAATAGTTGAGGTGGGAAGAAACCTCTGGAGGTCACCTGGCTCTGCTCTCAAGCAGGGCCACCTAGACAGCTCCAGTTGTGCTCTGAGTGCAGAGTCAGCAGGCAGCTCAGAAGCTCAGGGGAGCTCTGGAAAAACAAGTGTTACCCTGGTGACTGGCAGAAGGTATTGTCCTTGACAATAGCATTTAGGGGAGGCTCTTGCACATCTAAAGCCCAGGCTGTCCTACTTAACTGTCAGAAAAGGCATGGGGGATTTTTTTAATTTCCAACTTTCCAAGCTGTTATTTCAGTGAAAAACCTGGCTAGGAAGGTGCACCAGCTTCTTGCGCTGTTATGCAGATCTCAGCAGGGCCCAAAGATCCATCCTCAAACTGCCTAAACTTAGCAGTAAGACCACTCATAATGTCAGCAAGCCTGGGAAAAGAAAGACCCACTTCTACACTTTCTGCTTTCTTGGAAACGTCTGTCTTCCCCACACATCATCTCCTGGGGATGATGCCAGGATGAGAATAAGCATTCCCTGTACAAGGATGGAGTCGTGGCCTGGGGCTGTACCACACTTTTTTCTCATGCCACTCATTTGAATTCATGCTTGATGTAATATTTTTCATGTATTTGTAAGCCTGTCACCACCAGCTTGTTCCAGCCACAGCTTATACACATCGCCTTGGAGAGAATGAGGACTTCCATGCTATTCTGCCAGTGTTAACCAATTTTCCCTGCCACAGGAGGAAGGGAAGGGAAAATGTGCCTCTGGCTGCACTCTGCACTCTCCCTCCCAAAATACAGTATCTGAAGTCCCCCTCAGGCGGAGGCTCAGCATGGAAAATTCTAGCTCTGTAGGTGATTGTCTCAGAAACTTACAGGGAAATGAAAACAAAAGGCTTTGACTAAAAAGTGGTTTATGACCTCAGTGCCAGTGAACGCTGTTGAAGCCCAGAGCAGGGATCACTTGTCACAGGTTGAAAGCAATCTTTCTTACGCCACTCACAAAGATTAATCAAAGATGTTGGAAAAGTCTGATTTATAGATTATGTATTCCTAACAAGCATGTTTTTATTATTATACATCAGAAAACTTCCATTCAGATGACACATAGAAAAACTAGGGGTGTCAGATATTTATTTTTGCATTCACTAGTTGTAATGTTATTAAACTATCCAAAGACTGCCTTCAAGAACAGGAAAAAATCAAAATTAGTTAAATTGAATGAATGAATTAATTCATCTGGAGTACTGCTCCAGGCCCCCAGCACAAGAAAGACATGGAAGCTGTTGGAGCAGGCTCAGAAGAGGACCATGAAGATGCTCAGAGGGCTGGAGCACCTTTGCTATGAAGCAAGGTTGAAGGAGTTGGGCGTCTTCAGCCTGACGAAGAGAAGGCTCTGAAGAGAACTCATTGCAGCCTTCCAGTACTTAAGAGGAGCTTACAAGCAAAAGGGGGAGTGATTTTTACATGGGCAGATAGTGATAGGGCAAGGAGGATGGTTCTGAACTAAAAGAGGGGAGATTCCCTTTCTGCCTTTCAACTAGGAGTGGATAAAGCATTTTGAGCAGCTATTCTTGAGAAAGGAAAAAAAAAGTAAGAAACGACACCATTGCTCAGACATGCTGCGTGGGACTTCTACCCTGGCAGCCCAAGGCTTGGCTTTGGACTTCTGAGAGCAAGAAGGAAATTATTAATGATTGTCTAGTGACAATACTAACTGTATACTGCTCCATCCTGCATGGTATGAACTGTATTAACAATATTAATTAGCAATGCGTGAACTATAAGCAGTAGTATCCAAAAGTAAGAAATTCTTTTTTATCCCCCGTTTTGCTCACACAACTGGTGAAGTGGGAAAGCAGAGGCTCAGGGTGCCCTCAAGCTGTGCACTTGCAGCTTTATGGCCCTGGTATTTGTGCCAGCAGCTATATTTAATGCTTTTCAGGGGCAGCAATATGTTTAGGAGTTGCACTTCAGTTTTATAGGCAGTGGGATCTTTCTGAAATGCTTCACCTTTGTCAGGCTTATCAACAAATAGTTCTCTTCCTCTAATATCTAGCCACATTCACACACGAATTACCTAATCCCAGCTACGCTAGCAGTTATGTTATATCCTTGCATCACTCCCTGGATTGGAGATCTTTGCAGCCTCAGAAAGGAAAATATTAAGCGGGGATTTCAGTTTTGCCACTTGCCTTCAAGCTCATGCATCATCTCATCATGTTTAAACATATGCTAGAACTCACCAGCAGGCCATTTTTAGACATATTTTTGGACTGAGGTAAATGGTAGAAATGTTTAATCTTTTCAACGTGCAGCAGGGTCTGGGATGAAGAACTTCCAGAACCAACGTGGGGCCAGGTTTTCTGGCCTCTGGGAGCCAATGATGCTTGCTACGAGTCTGTGCCAGCTGGTAGAGCAGGAGAGAGTCATAGAATCATAGACTCATAAAGGTTGGAAAAGACCTCTAAGATCACTGTGTCCAACTGTTGATCCTTCCCCACCATGCCCACTAATCATGTCCCTCAGTGCCACATTTAACCTTTTCTTGAACACCTCCTAATATCCAACCTGAACCTTCCCTTGTGCAATTTGAGGCCATTGCAGTTACCTGGGAGAAGAGGCCAATCTCCCCCTCACCACAACCTCCTTTCAGGCTGATATAGAGTGATAAGATCTCCCCGAGCCTTCTCTTTTCCAGACTGAGCCATCCCAGTTCCCTCTGCCAACTGGCACACGGGGAAAATGTGAGCTGTAAGAATATCTTTGTGGGGCTCCTCCAGAGATGCCACACCTTCCTACAAGGATCATGCCTCATGTTATCAAGATAGCATGGATCTAGTGGGTAACACTGGCTATAGATAAACATACTTTTTCCCAGCGAAAGCAATTTTGCTGGATTTAGACTCTTTAATTTTAGCAACACTCATTCAGTGTCTCTTCATTCTGATTACAATGTTCATTTCTGAAAGCACTGTTTCCACAGTGCTGATTAATGTTATCAGACCAACAAGCTGATGAACAGAAACAAAAACACTCGGGAGAAAGGTTGTCAAAATCCCATCATCCAGACAAGACTGCAGAAGCAGGGGAGCCTCTCAGCCACACTTCTCCCACAGTGTGGAAAACTCCTTTCGTAATCCTAGAGGGGTAAGGGATTCCCAGGACATTTGCTGAGACAGGGACATTTGGGCAGCTCTGGGTGGTCCTGCTGGAGCAAGGGTTGATGCAGATAGCATCCAAAGGTGCTTTCCCACCCCAATGATTCCACAATTCTGTGATAGAACTGAACTGCACCTAGTGTGTTCACTAACTGCACCTTCTGTGGTTCAGGTGAACTGCACCTTCTGTGGAGCAATGTGTTGGTTTCCATAGGAAACTGTCAGCATCACCACAGAGAAATAATTTCCCTGCACAGCCCTTCTGTGTTGACTGCAGAACTGGCAAAGACCTGAGGCTCAAAGTGGTTAGAGCAAAAATGAAAGTGTAGTGACTCTACATTGTGATGGTATGTTTGGAGATATCCCTTGGCAATCAGGATGGGAAGACTGGAAATAAAGGGGCTGCCCGATGCAAAATGTTCCCTCACTGCTAAGCATGTGCTTCTGCTTGTGCTGCAGTACAGAGGTTTCTTGGCTTCCTTCACACAGTGCATCCGAGGCATACTGTGTTAAATGAAGAGGCTCATTCTAACATTGCATGAATTGTGCCCTTGCCTCCCTGCCCTCCACTGTAGGCAGATATGATGTATATGGGAGATGGACTGCCACGGGAGCTCTCTACAGACTCATATGGCATTTGTCAAGTGAATGGCAGTGCTATCAGCACTGGGACTGATCCTGACCAGGTGTAAACTGTTGGAGCTGCTTACACCAAGATGTTTCCAGGAAAAGAAATAAATCAAGAAAGAATGGCCGCAGGGTGGGTTTTTTCTTTTTTTCTTGGCAACCAGTAGCCTATTTTTTTCCAGCTGTGGTTTTCTAGTTCTAGATGACAACCCAAATATTTTCACTGAAAACAAAATTTTCAGGGAAACCCTCCATCAATTTTACTTTGTTTCCAAAAGCAAAACTTTCCTTCAACAACACCGCAACCAGCCTAAAGACTCTTCTGGATCCTCAAGTTGCAGCAGGGGAGGTTCAGGTTGGATATTAGGAAGAATTTCCTCTCAGAAAGAGTGGTGATGCATTGGAACAGGCTGCCCAGGGAGGTGGTGGAGTCAGCATCTCTGGAGGTGTTTAAGGAAAAGGGCATGGTTAGTCTGCAATATTGGAGGTAGGCGAATGGTTGGACTGGATGACCTTGAAGTCCAACCATCTCCAACCTTAATGATTCTATGGTTCACTTGCTTCTGCTGGATGGCAGTCTGGCCTGGTGGGATGTGGGGTTTCTAGCAGAGGAGCTCAAAACCGTCATATCTCCAATGCTTTAAATAAATGAAGGCAGCTGTCTAAGCTACACATCTATTCTAGCCGAAATATTGCTCATTCCAAGTGGATTTGCTCCCGTTATAAATCGTCTACAAATAATTTAAAGAGCAACAGTATTTCTTAAATTATGTTATCAAGCTCTTTAAATATTGAAATGCATCAAATATTAATGTTTGGCAATTCAGGATATCCTCAGTCCTGGTTGCTGCAGTACTCTGATCAGCATTTGAGCCATCTTCTGTCAGTCTGAGGATTCAGAGGATCCCATTTAGCCCTTCTTTTGTGCTCAGTTCCAGGGGCATGCTCTGTGGGAGGAAAACACGGAAATTCAGAGCGCTGGGAGGGCTTTAGCAGGAGTGGAGTAAGGAGTCAGGCATGAGCAGAGCCAACATGCAATGCTACATACACCACCTAACCATGCTGCTGGTTGCAGGTGTGATCTCCAAGTCCCTCAACACAAGAACCAGGAATATTCAGGGTTCATTTGCCAGCACTCTGTGGGGCAGACTGCCCCAAATTGCGGGTCTTCCTGCTGCCACAAGGCTTGCAGTCAGGCAGATAATTTGGCAAGGTGTCAACACGGCGTTTTTGATGGAGTCCCTCTTTCCCTACTCCCATCCCAGTACAGTCCACTGTGTTGCAGTGGGGATTCAGCAAAACCAACACATTCTTCTGGAAAGTTCAATTTAAACTAATCAGAGGAGTTTCTGACAGAAAAAATGTTCCACTGGAAAATTTCTGACCAGCACTAATTAGCATTTTTTTCTATTAGTTTGTCCTGAAGGCATGGTAATGTATGTCTTAACGATGGTTAATTTATCACTTAATGATGGCTAAGAATTGGACACTCCCCAGGTTTTAAGCATCTTTGCTTATCCCGAACGAAAAAAAACTTGCTCACTTGTAGTGCTTTACATACTTAACACAGGGAAAGAATGGCTGCCCAACTTTCTTGCACTTCACCTGGGCATGGGCCCAACTGCATTTTAATCAGTTTGCTTTAAGAAAAAAAAAAAGAGGGAATTGTGGGTTTTCACTTGCAGTGAAGTAAGGTCCAAGTTACTTTGGAGACAAGCCCTGTGTATGATGAGACGTGGACCGTGCTTGAAGGGTTTGTAAGATAAATAGTAAGACAGAAAATGACCCAGAAATTCAGATTTCCTTTCTGTTCCTCTGCCATATGACTGTATCCTAAGTTGAGTTGAGGATAATTTCAGTGGTGAGAGACCTCTGGAGGTCCAGCCCCTGCCTGGAGCTGGGCTGGCTTCCATGTTAGATCAGGTTGCTCAGAGCTGCATCCAGCTCTCGCAGCTCGTAACACTGCATAAGCGCACCTGAGCAGCACATCTGAATGTGTGAAAGACGTCAGCTGCAGCCTGTTCCTCCAGCCTTCCTCCCCAGCAAGCCTTTCATTTCGAACGGCATGCAAGCCAAATGCAGAATAACAACTCCCTGGCGGTCTTTGGGAAACGGCTGTGAATGCTGGGCATATGGTGCAGCTTTTGCTGCAGCGAGAATACTGCTACAGGGTCTCCCAGGAAAGCAAGCAGCTATATTTAAACCACGCTTGTGAAACTCACATTGATATTCAGAAGAGAGGCTTCAATGCCTCTTTGGTCGCTTCAAACTGCAGCACAGGCAGGGTTGGCACTGGGGACTGAAGGTGTCCATAGGGGGATCAGGCTCAGTAGATGAGGTCTGACCTCCCTGCTCTGGCACAGGCACCAGCCCTGCTCCCAGCCCTGAGTTCCTGCTGTTCTGCCCGATGCTGTGCCAGGCACAGCCTCAGATGTCATTTGCTGTCTCACCCCCAAAGATGGGTTTTCGCCTCCTCTTCTGTTTGTTTTAGGGAAGACAAGAGGAGTCAATGGGCATGAAGGGCTGAGGTGTTTATTTCCATTTCCTTGTGACCTGCTGGGTAGCTCAAGCATGTTCTAGCCATGGGCCACATGAGGCCCAGCCCTCCCTCTGCCCTGCACCATCATGGCGGCCGCTCTTCATAAACTAGTGGGATATTTCTCCTTGTTTTGCCACGCTGATGCATCAGTCAGGTTCAGTGGCAGTGGTTGCAATTCTAAGTGAACTCCCAGGTGTTTGTCAGAGATTTCTGATGATGTTTTACTCTTCCTGAGCTTAGGCCTTGAAAACAGTTGTTCACAAATGTACATGCTGCCCAAAAGTGGTGACACGGATAAGGTGTGTCTGAGAAGGGGGGGGTATTTCTCTCTCTGGTAGGAGAGGGCTTATCAAGGCATGGTAGAGAGACAGAGTCAGATTTCTGAGATGAATATCTGATCGCAACTCTATGCATTCCACTTGGAAATTCACAGGTAATGTATTCATGTTGACTGAAAATGGAGCCGAGATATACAAAAAAGTTCATCATTTATTTCAGCAATCTTGAAATCCGTTCTCAAGACCCTGTATCAAAAAGCAAGGCATGGCTGCATATTTTTTGCTGTTGACAGGCCACTGTTTAGCAAACACATCACAATGCACACAACCATTTGCCATAACCGACTCAGCCCCGCACTCTGCCCTCCCTGTGGTTTCAGCCCGTGCCGATCGCACACTGCTGTGTGGTTGCTGGGAGGAGGTTGGGTTGGGTTGGGTCACTCGGTGTGGCAGAGCTGCCATGATGGTGTGGGGCAGGGGACAGCCACAGGGCGGGCTGGGCCAGGCTGCATGCAGGTCATGGGCAATTGGTCAGACTTGCCTGGACTAGATGGTGACTCTATTATGTATCTTTTTTATTTTGCTCTAGAAAAATACCTTTCCTCTTACCATCCGCATGCCCTGACACCAACTTCACCTCTCTCACCAGGGACAAATGGAAAAGCTCTTGATGGAAAATATGAGCAGCTCTTTGGCCAGACAGTGTAGAGAGCTGAGTTCAAAGCAGGTGGTGTCACTCATACCAGGGATGACACACAGCGGCTGTGCTGAAGGGCAGGACATAGCCAGAAAATTGCCTGCTCCTTTCACCTTTCAGTTCCCCAAACCCTGAGGGCTGTGTCATCATCTTATTTGCAGGAACCTGAAGCAACGTACATTTTTCTTAAGTTATGTGCACATCTGGGTTTCAACATTTCCTTTACAGAGAAGAAGACACTTCTGAAATGAGTTGAAGCCAAAAGTCTTGCTTTTCTTAGCCCATTCTGGTAAACTCTACAGCTTCTTTGGAGCAATACAGTCACAGCCAAGAGACCTGGGAAACTCAGATAATGTCAGTTCTTGTTTGGGTCCTTTTTTTTTCTTTCTTTTTTTTTTTTTTGTGCCACTTTGTGACAGCTTCATTTCCACTTCTATACAACCAAATTAAGCACAGAATGATGACATGGCTAACCCCAGGGAAGTCAAAAGTATTATTTGCATATTTTAAATTAAGCAGGAGCTCAAAGGCTTTACTGATGCATGCAATATAGGACAAGAGGTTTTCTCCTGAGTCACCAGGTTTGTCTGACAGGCATCAGTGGCATGGATTCCCACCTGAGCACCCTCCTGAGATGAGCTTGGCTCTTCTTGAAAGGCTGAAGAAATCCTGGGAAGGATTTCCAGATTCCCACTGCTCCATACAACAGGCACTAATCATTTGGCTGGCACGCCAGAAACAGGAGGGTCTCCTTCACTGAATCTTAGAACCATTATCTAGTTTGGCAAAGGCCTTCAAGATCATCAAGTTTGTACTCATTCATTGTCTGCAAACGAGTTCTTTTGCTGCCTATTTTGTATATCCAACCCACACAGGACTTCTGCTCAATGTGGGACACGGCAGTGTGCTCTCAGGGCACAGGATGCTGAGTAGATGCTAGAAACCTCCCAGAAGCTGCATCAAAATATACACCTTCCCCCAGTTTCTTATGCACCAAAGAGCAGGAGATAATAAGTTGTTTGAAGAAGCATCTCTTGATTGGATAATTTGTAATAACAAAATTACAGTTTGTCACTAATTGTAGGGCTGGAGCTGGTGAGATCTTAAAAAACTTTTATTCTGCCATGTGTTTAACAGATATTTAGGAAAAATCTCAAGCAAGCGTTGATGAATGTCAGTGGGTGCTGTTTTTTTTACACTGAGGAATTCAGTTCCACACCTTTGCTCCAGACACACTTCCATGTCAGATGCCATTGTGTCAGACTGCCCCTCTGCTGCCATCTGTCACATGGCAACAAAATGTAATGGGATATTGGTGGGAAGGTTCAGCCCCTACTGCCATGCCACCAACTGCCATCTGCCTTTGATGCTGTGGGCCAACATAATGAAATAAGAAGCATTACTTTCAGAGCAGCCCTTCTATAATTGGTTTTCTGACCTGTGGCATGGTATTCCCCATGTTAAAAAAAAAAAATCGTTTTGTCCAGAATCAGCTCTTTTTGAAACAGAAACCTGGTGAGATTGGAGGGGTGGGAAGGAGGACGAGGAGTAATTTAATCATAACACATCTGCAAGAAGCTTCCAAACAACAGCTTCCACTCTTTGGTGCTTCAGGCATGTCCCATGGTAGTTACTGTATTATCAGAGGAATGCTTCCTCCTGCTACTGCTGCTAATCTGGGAGCAGTCACGTGGCTCTTCTATAATCCCTCTCTCCAAAAAATTTGACTCTTAACCTTCCCTTGCTGCAGACATGATGTATATTGCATTGAAATGCTTCCAAGTAATAAACATTCAAAACCCTGACCTACAAGCAAAGCAAAAAAAACAACAGCAACAAAAAGATATTTCTGAGAATAAAGTGCATGAGCTTGCAGGAAAGGGGGAAGAAAAATCTGTTATGGTCATTTCTACTTGCCCCCACTTAAGAATCACTTCGGAAATAACAGCAAAAAAAAAAATTTAATCTGGGGAGAAAAAAAAGAGAGAAAAAAGGAAAAGGGGAGAGAAAAGAGAGGAAGGAAGGGAGGGAGGAAGGGAGGTAAAGGAAGGGAGGGAGGGAGGAAGAAAGAAGGAATAAACAAAGAGGGGTACAAATCAAATAGGGGATCTAGCAGAAAAGGTTGTTATTTATTTATTTCTGCTCATTGATGTGCCAGGTGAAACTGAAAGCTGCCAGATAGCTTCTTTTCGACAGCTCAAAGTTACTGTTGGGAACAGATCCATGTATGGAAGCAAAAGCAGAAAAGCATAGATAAGCTGAGATCCAGCTATGCAAACCATCTTTAGAGACACTTAAAGGACAAGTACCCCCGCTCCTTTCTTTCTGGTAAATTTAGAGACACTATCATATGAGGGCTTTTTTCCATTCTGCTGTATCCACAACTGCTGAGACTCAGCTGGGGTAAGTGAAAATGGATTCAAGCGTTTCTCGGGAATAATTAGGGTTTTGGTTAACGCGGCATCCTGAGAAAACCCGTAAATCTGGTGCTGTGGGCTGGCTCCTGTAGCAGCATAGACAGTTAAGCTCCGAGCGCGGAACGCGACGTGTAGCAGCTTTGCTGTTGGAGGGACAGAAACTTTCCAAGTATCTGAAAGAGGCAAGAAAAAAAATTCTTGGAAAACAAGCATTTTAACACTCCTGATGTGGTCTTTCAGGACACCCCATGCTAGAGCTTCAATGAAGGGGTAGGAGGGATCAGAGGTGGCTTCCAGTGCCTGAGCCCTGCAGTGTTACTGCTTAGAAAATTCTTCACAATAGTCAAGGGGCTTTTCTCCTCTGGTCTGCCCTACTTTCGCTTTGAGACGTCCAGTTTGACGTGTGGGTTGAGCTGAGTGGACATTAGGAAAAGCATGTTGTAAACGGCTGCTGTTTTTCTTGGCACTCAGAGGCAGTTTCTCAATGTTTCTCTCCAGATTTGAGGTTGATTACATCCTGTGCGAGGATTTTTGGTATGGCTTGAACTGTCATTACAGCGTGGTGGAAGTCGACCCCAGTGAAAACAGCTGTGCACTATTGTGACTATTTCCAAAGCACAGAAGTAATCTCTCTCCTTCAAACTCACAGGGAAGCACGTTAGCTCTTTGAGCTGGGCACTGGCAAAAAAAAAGCAAAGCATACCCTTGGCAGAAAGGCTTTCTCCACTTCAGTGTTTTGTTAAACAGAATGCACACACACCAAAAAAAAAAAAACACACCACACAATCATCCTCTTGTAGCCTTGGCTTGAAATCTTGTTGGTTTGGGGCCGTACAGTTTAACATGAGATTTTTCTTTAAACGCTAGAGAATCACATCTGTACATCGGTTCATGTGCTTTCAGGTGTTAAAACGTGGTATTCATGCTCACACTGCTAAGTGCCAGGTAAAGCTTTCTCATTTTTCAGATGGTTGATAGACTGGAAAAAACAGCAGAGCAGGTGAAGTGAAATTATACAGAAAGAGCTGAACATAATATCAGGAATATGACTGAAATCGTCAGATTTCCAGAGATACGATGACAGATGATCATAAAGGGAAATTACTAGACCACAAATGTCATAAGCATTTCCATTCATGAATGAAAATGCTTTCCCTTGTTGTTACATAAGGAGAATATAATGGGAGCGTTCACTTGAAACTCCATAGTAAAGTCTGCTGCCGAGAGGGTCTGTGAGTGCAGCCCTGGTTTCCCCTTATTTAGCGAGCATTTCTATGGACATTCCCACAAGCCTGGCTTTCACACTCACTGAGCTGCTTATCTTCCCTTTGCCTGGTTTCTTCCCGTGTGCTGGAAATGTTCACAATTAGGCTGCAGCTGAGATTTGTCTGTGCCAGACAAACTTCTATTTTTTATGACAGTACCTTTCAAGCACTTATCGCCTCTCTATAGAAACGCAAGCACGGAAATTAATCCTAAACTAAACGGGGCCAATAGCTTTCTAATTAGTATCAAGCCGCTAGTAAACAACCCTTTATGCTGCTATTACAGTGAAAGGACACTCCTACACTCCTTGCTTACTGGGATTGCTTCCATTGCCATTGGGTAGAGCTGCACTGAGACCTTGCAAATGACCTCTCCTTTGTGTCCCCCTCCATCAGCAGCAATACCATACAGATTGTTTCATCCCTAAAGTTTATTATTATTATCAGCATACTAGCTGTTATAAATATTTACTGTCAATTAGTCCTGGGTATTGCTGGTGTTTGTTTGGTCTCTTCTGCAAAGCTGGCAGGATCTCACTCTGAGACCCTGGGCATGAAAATAAATAGTCAAATCACCTTTGTAGTCATATTGCTAGGGAGCCTTTTACCAGCAACAAGTCACAACAAGTGGTCCCTGAGCACCCACTGCGAGGTGCTCACACTCACTGCTCCTCTTCCTCACCAGCAGCCCACTGGACGCTGAGCTGAGCTTGGGCACAAAACTCACTGAGTGAGGCATCAAAGGCAAAGTCACACTTGGAGGCTGTCCTTGCTGGTGCTGTGGAAGAGAAAGCTGTCTCAACTCTGGTGGCACCTGGAGCAAGTGAGATTGTGTTGGCCTGGTCCTGAATGCAGAGTTTCTTGTGGGAAGGGACATTTGTGCTGTTTAGTATGCCCAAGAAGAGACAGTCCTCAAAATAAATCACATGGAGGAGGGCTATGCCATGATGTCATTCAGCAAGGATTTTGCAAACTGGCTCTGGCTTGCATCAGCCCAAGTGTACATCCTCCTCCCTTCAATGACTTCAATATTTTATGGTGATTCCTGAATGATGGAGTCTTAATGAGTCAGAAGATTGGAGCAGATTCTGGGGACACACTAACAGACTGATTTGCTTATCCAGCCAAGTACTTTTTATTGCCTTTCTTCTAGGGAAAACAGTTTGTAGGATGTGTCACATCCAGCTTGTAAGGAGATGGAAGGAGTGACCATTCCCCATTCAAGACTTACCACAGAAAGTCAGAAGGTGTTTTATGACGGTCCTTTACAGGATGGCCCTGCCTCTGATTTTACCAAAAAGCTGATGTCTGAGGAATGTAAGGCTTCAACAATCTTGTGAAAAAGTGTCTCTGTCTTCTTTGGTTTTCTTGTGCCCAGAACATACTCTCTTTTTCTCTTCTCTGCATATTCAGGATTTGGGACAGCGATTGACCTGGGGAAGGTTTCACTAGGGGACTCACAAACACAGCACGGGCAGTTTTCCAAAATGAATGGTATTTGGGGAAAAGTCTGGCTTTGCAGGCTGTGAACACCACATGAAGGCACTACAGTATGTCCTGCAATTGCCACCTGGTGCAGCTGTCTGCACAAAGCCACTGCTTTCATGCACTTGGCCACCAATCTTTCAAATAAGCATAGCATTTCAAATGGGACTTAAAAATACACTTATTTGCCTTTACTTTGGAGAAACTGCTGCCGTTTTTGTGTCATGGTGCTAAACTGTGTGCTATCCAGCTTCACAAGCTTTTTGTTCTTTATAAAACTTTAATGTATAATAACTAACTGCACATTTTGGTGAGATGAGTAAATAACGTTCCGCTGGTCTAAATCCAGTTGTCCTTTTTAGTCACTTTACAGACACAAAATACTTCCAAACTTCTGTCCCATGACACAAGTTGCCTTTAATGCAGACTCAAGTCAGTTCTTTGTGGTACTCGGTTTTCATGACTTGGGATCTTGTTAGCATGCTGAGCCACGGTGCTGCTGAATTGTGCTCATACAAGGGGAACCCAGGGACAGAGATTTGCAGGCAAGGTATCCAGTGCACAGAGGAAGCCTCTTTACAAGTGTAGAGGGAAAAAAATGGCATGAATGCAGAGCTGCGTTACCTAAAAAGTTCAGTTTTGATGTGAAGATATTCAAGGTCAGAGTGCAGTCGTTCCCCTAAGATGCACGAAGGTATTTTTCCAGAAAGGAATGGGAGACCTCTCAGTTATGCATGAGGAAGAAGAGCACAGAAAAGTACAAAGGAAACATGCTCAGACACCCAGGTGGTGGAAGGGGTTTGCTTGGAGGTGGTCCAAGCCATATGTGCTGAAGAGGACATTATTGTCACCAAACATTTAATCCTACAAACAGGGGGAGATTTTGTTATCATCCCCCCCAGTCTTCCATGTGCTGCTATGGAGGGAGGCAGCAAAATGACAGCCTTAAGTAGTGGTGTTGTTTTCCACCAATTTACAAGTAAATCAGGCAATTTCTGAGTTGACACTCAGTTTTTAATTGATTCTTTAAGGAACTCCGTATTATTCTGGCACTACACTGGGAGAAAATATGGCAAATCAACGCAGTATGTCTGGAGGCCTTCAAAACTTGGTTTATTCTTATCTAGGGCTCCAACTGTTCCTGTGATCTAATCGTAATTGTATTCTTACTGCATGGGGTCACTGCAGGGCAAAGCTGAAGTTGTTTTAGTTTCCATACTTCAATATACTTGGATTTCTTTTGCATTTAGTGCTAAACTTCCTTCTGAGTTTGGGATGTTTGCTCTTAGGATCTTTCCCAAATCCCTGGAATGCAGAACTCTGACGCTGCTAACATAAAATACAGGTTTCAGTTTCTGGTCTCTCCATCTGGGCCTTTTCCAGATTCTGGAGAACTCCACATCAGTTTATTTGTACAAAAATGTGGGCAGAGGTGGAAGGGAAAGCACTCACAGAACCGTGATTCCAGCAAATGCCAAAATTCCAGTAAAGCAGAAAGATACATGCCCCAAACTGGGTTGGGCTCAACTCTGCTTAATGATTCCTAATGGCTTTTCTGTGAATATCCAAAGAAGACAAACAGTCTAGAGCTTCTTCCGCCAAGGGGTTCTGTTTGAATACAGAATTTTCCCCACTGGACTGGAAGATACATGTTGGGACTGTTTTAATTCCCATGGGAATATGCTATATGGAATGAGGTGTAAAGCCCTTTTCCTCTCCTCAGTCTCCCAGTGCTTTCAAGCCCTTCCTTCATCCTGTCCAGGATGTTTCAGCAGAGGTTTTGTCTCTGGGATGTTTCCCAGGTTGTCCTGCAGACCACAGCATGCCCTGGAGGTTGCAGACTACTCCTGCATGACACCAGCACACATCATTTCCTGTCCTTTCAGAGAATTGTCCTTCCTTTCACTGGAACATTGATTTGGCTTGTTTTTCTTTTTCCTCTTACATAAGCAAAAGCAGTGAGCTAAATGAAAATGTGAAAATGGATAAATAACAAAATACATTAAGTGCAGGAAAGCGTCCTGCAAAGCTGCTGCCTTTCTATCCTCCCACCAAAAATTCCTTGAGTCCCCCTTGGAAACTTCTGCACAACAGATGCTTCCCTTTTGCTTTCTTCTCTGCTTTGAGATGCACTGGATGCAAATTCTTCTACAAAATGATTGGACTGGGGTTTGATGGACCAGTCTTATCTCTTGTCCTGCAACCTCTTCATCCTTCCAAACCAGCGTGCTTTGATGTCCACGTTCAAAATTAGCAACCTGCAGCAAGGTTGAATCTTCACATGGGGACCACAGAGTCCATCTCTTTGGGACAGCCTGCTCTCATGCTGGTTCCCAGCTCCAGTGATCACCATATCCACACAATGAAGAATGAAGAAAAGCAAAGTAAAGGTGACGTCTCCTCTTCTGGTAACCAATTCTCAGCTCTTTGCTTTTGCTGCAGTTTGGCAAGCATGACATTAAAAATACTCCCATACTTTCTTTTTGGCTTACAGAAAGGCTCCAAGCAGAGATCTTGTGCCTCTGCACTAGATGCAGCAATAAACTTTTGGATTTGCTGTTAGTGTGCTGAAACTGCCAACATGTATAGTGTAAAAGTAAAACCCTTCCTGTGGCAACAGACCACAACATGCTAGCAATTCGTGGTATTATCCTGTTATTCAGTGAGTCATTGTCGCTGCTGAGAAATACGCTCGGTCAAATAAGTTGCTAACAATAACACTGGATGTGAGAGACAAGTGTTTGTTTTACTGCAGCATAACTTATTCCATATGGTCCCTTACAGCATGCTAAGTCACTTTGGCCCGCCAAATATTGTTCTAAGATGACCTCCTGGATTTAGGCTGCTCTTTTGGAGCTTAGCTATTCAAGGAACAGCTCTGAAAGTATTTTCTGTTCAGGGTAAGTGGCCGATTCAGAAGCAAGACAGATGCTCTGGATTGCCCCAACTTGAGCTGGATAAGTAGGTCTTCATTTCTGTTGACCATCCAGAATGGTGGTGTTTACTGCTTTGCTGACTGCTAGGACAGCTTTCAAATGCTAGCCACATGTTATACCAATGCTCTGGCACAAGGCGGAATCCCCATCCTGACTGAGCACCTAATATAGGTTTAATTTCTTAGCATTCACCTCCCCTGCATGTCTTTCAAAATTGCAGCCTAACCAAATATTTGTGGAAACATTCTAGCAGGTCTCCCAAATCTTATTGGTAGTGTTAATTTGTGGGCAAAATCCTGTACAAATACAGTTGTACACCTGTGAAAGGTGCCCTCCTTGCACTCTGGCTATATTACTCAAAGATTAACATAAAAAAATAAAATAATCCCAGCACCACAGCAGACCCTGTGCTTGTGCTGCTGCCACATTGTGCACTGGACCCAGTCCACAGAAAGCTTGGGAAGCAAACGCATTCTCTCATTTTAAAAACTTTTTGCCACTGATTGTGGAAAATACATGCTTTAGGAAGCATCTCTCTCCACAACTGAGGCATTTACCCTTTCTCTTGAGATGATATGGTTTGAAGTGAATTCTTAAGAACAACAGCAACCAATACTGGAGCACTTCAGAGCTGTGCTGATAACCTCATCGCTCCCCTGATGTATGACAGGTCTGCATCCTAACCTAAATGAAAGAGTTAATCTTGAAGGTTTGCTGCTGTGAGCATGAATGAAGCTGTCTGTTATGATATGGAGGAGTAAAGTGTATGCAGACCTTTCATGTCTCCTTATCAAAAAGGAAAAACTTCATACTGGCTATCAGTGAAAATCTGCTTAGTGAGCAATTGTTTGTTTAGCAACCAATCACTGAGTAAGATTCAGGACAAATCATGAGTACTTCATAACAGCTAATCATTCTTTTTGTAGCTGCTTGAAAATCTCCATTTTAAATCCCCAGAAACACACCTGAAGATCCATAATGTGGTCACAGTCCTTTCATTCTTAGAGGCCAGGGTAAGCCTCCTCCAAGTACACCTGGTATGTGTTCAATATGCCTAAAGATGCACCTCTGTGATGGTACACTAAAAAATCTTTGGCCTTTAGCAATGTAAAGGTATCCAATTTAAGTGTTCGTACCTTAAAAATAGCCTGGCAGACTATTTTTAAAGCATGCTTTGATGCGCAAACCTAGAGGAATGCTACAAAACAGGGCAAGTTTGTAAGCATTTCAAGATGTGCCACTACTCATGTTTCCTAGACATTTTCTGTCCCTGTTGATAAAAACATATCCAATTTTAACATTCTTCTCTTTGAAACAGACAGTTTGATTATCTTGAAACGTGCCTTGATGTATGCAGCCTACAGAAACTAACAAGACAAGTTTGAAGCCTTTAACCTTAATAAAGCTAATGTTTCACCATGCTAACTCCCCGCCTACATCCTGATTTGTAGCTGTCTTGCTTGTCTTCGGAGGGGACTTCATGTGGTGTGTCCTTGCTTTTTTGACTGTGATTTGTGCAAACGCTCCACTCGAGCCAGTTCTGTCCTCCTAGAGCCCTCGCCACAATGTGTTGGACCCTGCAATGAGCCAGGGAAAGGCCTGGCAAACCTCAGACCTGGCTGATACAGCTCATTCCTAGTGTTTTGTTTTATGGTATTGTTTTTGCCCCTTTGAATCTCCCCAGGTTCTGCTTCTTTACCAAGTTCAGCTCCTCCCAGACAAGCCCTCCATTCATACATATTTATTCTTTCCTCACCGGCCCTGGGTTGCTGACTGTCTACACTTGTTTGTTATTCATGATATGGTTGCCTTGGTAATTTCTACTTCAGTCAACAGCTAAGCTGGTGGTCTGCTTTTGTTACGCTTGATGTTTCTTTTCTGCCATTTTTCATGCTGCTGTCTATTTAGTGTAACTACTGGTCAGGGATACTCAGCTGCATAGACATTGTTCCTCTGTTTATTCCCAGTGGGGTCTGGTAGCTTCTCAAACCATTTCATTGTGACATGCCTTAAGTTAGTCTCCTGTATGGTGTATTACGTTGCTCTGGGGGACAGCCAGCCATTCCTCATGCTGCAGCTTGGGCAGGGAATTTGCCCACCTTACATATAGCTGTCAGGAGGGCAGGAGAGAGAGTGGAGGACTTGATAAGGATTTGAGGCAGGACAGATATTCATAAAACAAGTCTTTCCGTGTCACCTGCTTCTGAGAGCATCTGGGAAAGCTTCAAGCACAAAAATGATCAGAAGAGGTTGCTAAGAGAGGTAAATGATGCATGTCTCCTGATTGTTCATCTGCTTGTCACCTTTATGAAACGATGCTGAGAGCTGGGCTGCTGACACCTGATCTGAGCGCACCAGAGGTTTGCACATTCGATCTTGAAAACTTTCCATGACGCAGACTCCTCACTCTCTGCAGACAATCCAGCTACCCACACCATTGCTCTCATGGCTGGAAAGTTTTTCCGCGCATCAAACTTCAGTTTCCCCAGCTGATGATTAACCTCCTGACTTCTTATTTTATCAACAGTGGAGTGGGAAACATCTATTCCTTCAGATTTATGAGGTTATGTCTTCCGTAGACTTGACAGTCCACATTCCTGCAGTGTTTCCTCTTCACATCTTCTAGGCCTCTCACTTCTCCTATTTATTCCCACCTTCCTGATGTCACTGACCATGTAAATACAGCTATTAACTCTGGAGTCCACAAATGCAAATAAAATGCCAGATACTGTTAACAGCTCTGGCACAAATACCAGAAATACCACACTGATATCTTGAAGTTGCAGGACCCAGAAGCTTTCTTAATGTGTGTGTGAACCACGTGGAAGGGAGACAAATGAAGAAGAAAAGCCCAGGTGAGGCAGAAGGTGAAGCAGTGGTTTTGGTTCAGAGCCAAGGCGTGTGTGAATCCCCAAGTCTCTGTTCTATTCTGTCTCCCCAGTGCTGCACATAAATAACAACATCACAGCAACCTGTGTTCTCAGATTGACAGCTATGTGCAGGAAATTGTCTCACCTGTTGAAGAGACGGGAGCACCCGTGGGAGAGAAGGAGTTTGTCTGAATAAGCAGAAATGCAGAGAGAAGAAGCTGGGTCTTACACAATCTGCATTAAGAAACATCTGCACGCATGCGTTCCTTCACAAACCCACCCATGTCTCTCCTGCATTTGCAAACCCAGGAATGCAGCCTCACAACCCAAACTGCTTTGCCAGAAGCACAGCTTCCCATAGGAGCAGATTTTCACAATGGACCTGGGGTCTTCTAACCTTGATATGGTTGGCAAAGTATCATCTCCCAGTGTTTTAAAGCACTGCACAATCTGGAAAGCTCTTCACGCAGTTCTGAAGAGGCTCTGTTTGAAATTCCAGCTGGAGAGCAGGCTGGCACATGGCTTCACGAGGAATTTGAAACAGAGAATATAGTCTCACAAATAGTGTAGTTTCATTTCTCCAAAATCCCCCAGAAGAAAAAAAAAAAAGTCACTAGGTTATCAGGAAGTTAAATCTGTTTTCTTCTTTCTTTGCATGCTCTCTATGTGCAGGACTTCAATTACTACATTTAGAACAAGATGCATAGCACAGAGAATTTCTGGTCCATGCATCTTCAGGGGTGCAAAAGAGAGAACATTCCTCCAAAACAGCAAGATCACATTCCAGTAGAGGTCCCTATTCCCTGGACTTGCGTCTCAGGACTCCCCTGCTAGTGCAGCATGAGTTAGAGCCCATTCATTCACCTTCTCCTTTGAGAGAAGTCATTTCTCCTCCTCTTTTCTAATAGGCTTGAGTTTTGCGAGGTGTTCCAGCAGCTTTCTTGGCTTGGAATATATAAATAAAATATAGAGAAGGTGCCTCAATGCAGTTGAGGTCAGTCACTCTTCACTTATAATGAAAAGGTCTCTTTTCCCTGGAGTACACAGCCTAGCTTAGGGCTGGCAAACAGATGGTGCCGAGGAGGCCAAATTACCTTCACAACCAGGGGCCACAGCCAGAGCTATGCACTGCATCTAATTTGCCCTGGCGCTCCTACTGATAGCCATCGCAGGAAGATCAAATGATGGATATGGCCTCGTATGACACTGGAGCTGCTGAGGAAGCATCATACAGTCTTCAACTGGCAATCCGTGGCTTTCCAGGTCTTGCCACATTATCTTGGTGCTTGCACTTTTGTTGTTTCTTGAAGTCCCACCTGGCACACTGCAATTCTGCAGCCCCTTGCTGGAGACTCCTCTGGAGGCACAGAGTCCCTGGGCTGTTGCTTTCACTGAGAAACACTCTTTGATTGACCTTGCCTTGCATCTGCATTTCTAGTTCCTGTATTCTGCAGTTTTGCAACAGCACAACAAAGCTGCTTTTTTTTCCTTTTTTTTTTTTTTTTTTTTTTTTTTTCTTTTTTTGTGTGGTGGGAAAAGATGCTAAGGGACAGGCAGTCAAGAAGGGGACATCTGGTCCTTCATTTTACAGTGACTCAGGCTAGGAGGCGGTTTTGGCCTGTGGAACAGGGATGAGAGTGAGATGCTGGTGCTGTTGAGACAAATGACAGCTGCCAGAAGGCTTTAGAGCTTCTACCCCAAAAAAAGTGAGATTCTGAGGCTGTGTTCAAAGTGTGAATGTGGTTTTGCATGCTAGATGTTTGCGAAATATGTGCAGCCCCTAAATCTGTGCCCTACAAGTTCTGCTTTCTGCTCAGCCACATGGCAGGTTTCCACATCCAAGGGCTCAGTCAGGCCAATGAACCCCTGCCATGTGTTCAGACCTCCCCAGGACGATCAGTACTCAGACTGTGCCATATGCTGGGAAATAGCTAGGCAGGCACTGCCTGGAGGGCTCAAACAAAAGTGTACAAGGTACAGTGCAGAGCACTGCCCTTCCTGCTCTTTGCCATGCCCCATTCCATCCATCATGTCTCTAAATGCCTGATTTATCCTCTAACCAGCAAAGGCAGGTATGAAGGTGAGACTGAAAGCGAATGTTCAAAATTTCTGGAAGCTATGCCTGGGAAATATCTTTTCTGGAAATACAATTCATAGGGATCTCCAGGTCTCTGCCAAGAACAGACAGAGGAGAGCCAAGGGAAGGTTCAGTGGGCACACGCACAAGCCTGCTGCAGGGAGGAGCAACGACAGATGGATGGCAAGCCAGAGGTGACATCCCATCTGCTCCCACAGGATCTCCCTGGCACCTCCTGAGGGACTCAAGGAACACGTGGACAGAAATGACTAAGCATTAGCTGAGGGCTCACTGGTTATACTCCAACATTATTTGTACCCACAAAAGAGAGTCGAGACTAAAACATCCCATTGAGATGTTCCAGACATGGCTGGAAAAGGGTGGTAGGACAGCTGCTCAGAAATATGTCTTTTGTAGAGAATTTGGGGCAAGATTTTTAAATGCAAGAAATATCTAGATATTTGTGTCTTCCTCCTCCAAAGCACGCAGGAACTCAACTCAGGTGTCTTCACAAAGCACTGAGTGGAGATTTGGCCTGCACCATTCTGTCCTGCAGACTCCACAGTCCACTAACTCCTTTATTTGCAGGGAGGAATCATCTTTCTGCTCTGCATATGTAGCCAATATCCAAAAACCTCCTCCAGCAATTGCAGGGAGGTGCAGGCTGCTGTCGGAAGGAGCTGTGGGTGTGTGTGAATGAATGAATGAATGAATGAACCATTCCTTAGCATCAGCATGAGAATCTCCATGATTTTGGGACCTCTAATTAGTGGTTGTAAGTATGTTTGCAGTGGTAGATGTTCACTTGCATGGCTGCAAAGGAAGGCAGGGAAGAAAGATAGCTACCCCTTGGGTTATGCTTTTTCTTTCCCAGCCCAGCTCCACATTTTAAATGGCAATTTTGGAAAGCAAAGGTCTGGATGTGCCTGGAAAGAGGTGTGTGAGGGAATGGAGAATGAAAGACATCTTCTCCCAGCCTATCAGCCTCATGGCCCTCCCAGCCAGGCACTTTTCACATAGATAAAGGAAACTCACTGGTATGGGTGAGATAATTCTTGATTTCGCTTTTCCTGTCTCCATGCAGTTCAGGCTGGGAGATGTGAAGGGCACATTTGTATGGGTTAATGAGCATCAACTGGCAGACTTTGGTTTTCTTCATTCCCCCATTCCTCCGATATCACAAAAGATCTTCCAGCTGGAGAAGCCTGGGGGTGAGGAAGGAGTCAGCTGAAAAGCAGGGAGAGGCAGGCTGGGGACATGCCTGGTTCTTGAGCAAGCAGCCCAGCAGTTAGCAGGCTGCACCAAGTTAATATCTCCCTGCTCCGGAGGAGTTGTGTACCATATCCAGTGATAAAGCTGGGAAGTAGGTCAGCAACATAACTGAGAGAAACAAGGAGCATTAGGGAGAATTTCACAGCTGACAGCTAATTAAAATCTGGGTTCTACTGCTTACTGTTGCACCGATTAGATTTCAGCATGCAGGGATTGTGTTTGCTGCAAGGGAGCCACTTGCCTCAGATCATACAGCTTGTGCCAGCTCGCACAGCGCCTTACACCCAGCAACTGCTGCCAAACCAGACCCAACTATTGGACACAAAAGGGTCTTCCCTAAACCGAATTATTTGGAAATGCCTTTCATCCAGTGTGTAAGTAATAAGTTCTTAAAGTGAAACCAGAACTACATACCAATAACTGTGGCAACACTTGTAACAATTCATTGTTGTTCATCACAGTGAATTTTTCAAATGGGTTTTGTGATGTTATCCATGTCTTACACCAGATCCCAACCAGAGAAATGTGGTTTCCTATCCTCACTGGGGAAAATGTTGATGCAGGAATCTTATCCTCCCCATCAGAAAATAAATAAATAAATAAATAGGAAGGAAGGAGGGAGGGAGGGAGGAAGGAAGGAAGGAAGGGAGGAAGGAAGGTAGGAAGAGAGGAAGGAAGGTAGGAAGGAAGGAAGGAAGGATTCTGGCTTGCTATTGTGTCAGTGGCAACATAAATTGCACACATGGCTGACCAGGTAAGAGGAGAAAGTGTAGGAAGGTGCAAGAGCTAGGATTGTGGCTCTGCCTCTGTGGGGTTCACACTGCACCTGAGGGCCTAAGTACAGAGGGCTGCTCAAGGTCACTGGGTACTTGCAGCTACCAGATTGTGGGTCATTAGCTTTGGTCCTACTTTAAGTAGTTAAAGTGATGGAGTTTTTTCTGGAGGGCAGGACAATGGGTTCATCTAGTCCTTGCTGGTGCCAGCAGAGGGTGGAGGAGTCATTCAGGTGTTGCAGGAGGTGAACTGCCCACTCTTGGGTCAGCCTGAGGTGCAGCACGTCTACGTTGGTTGACTTCTCTGGAGCTGCTGGCTTCCTGCAGGATCTCCCATGGACAACTATCTAGTTGAGCAAGGGAAGCCAGCTGAAGGTATCTTTTTTGATTTCAGCAAAGCTTTTGATAGGAAGCACCTTCTTACACCTTCCCACGGTATCCTCCTGGACAAAATGCCCATCACAGAAGTAGACAAAAATATAATCGATGGGTGAGCAATTGGCTGATGAATCAGGCCCAAAGGGTTATGGTAAATGGAGTTATATCAGGCCGGTGGCTGGTCACTAGTGGGATTCCCCAGGGCTCCATTTTAGGGCCAGTTCTCCTTTGTGTTTTCATTAATGACATGGGTGTAGGACTCGAAGGTGTTTTAAGCAAGTTTGTTGACAGTACTAATTTGGGAGGAGATGTTGACTCCATCAAGGGTGGAGAGGCCTCAGAGAGAGATCTAGACAAATTGGAGAGCTGGGCAATCACCAGCCATAGAGTTTAACAGAAATGCCCGATTCTGCACCTGGGGAGAAGAGCAGCCCTGGTTGTATGTACAGGCAGGAGGTGAGGTGCTGAACAGCAGCCCTGCTGAAAGGGATGGGGGGCTCTGGCTGACAGCAAGTTGCACAGGAGCCAGCAGTGTGCCCTGGCACCAGGAGGGCCAGCCTGGGGGGCACCAGGCCCAGTGCTGCCACCAGGCCAGCACGTCCGCTGTGCTCTGCGCTGTGTGGCCTCATCTCCAGCACTGGGTGCAGTCTGGGTGTCACAGCACAAAACGGATATAAAACTATTAGAGAGCATCCAAAGGAGGGATGCAGAGATGGGAAAGGGTCCGTAGGACAAGGTGTATGAGGAGTGCAGAGGTCCCTGGGGTTGCTCAGCCAAGAGCAGAGGAACTGAGGGGAAGCCTCATGGCGGTTGCAGCTCCTCACAGGGAGCGGAGGGAAGCGCGGAGCTCTGCTCTCTGTGACAGCGACAGGCCTGAGGGAACAGCATGGAGCTGTCAGGGGAGGGGCAGCTGTGGATTAGGGACAGGGTCTGCTCCAGAGGGCAGTGGGCACAGAACAGGCTGCCCAGGGCAGTGGGCATGGCACTGAACATGGCAGAATTCAAGAAGGGTCTGGACAACACTCTCAGACATATGGCCTGATTTTTGGCTCCTGTGTGGAGCCAGGAGTTGGGTGTGATGATCCCTCGATGGTTGGGATGATGATCTTAGTGGTTGTTTCCAGCCTTAATGATTCAATGATCTAATGGTTCTCTTCTTGGGTCCCTTCCAACTTGGGATATTCTATGATTCTACGATTCCCCCCAACTCCACTGAACCCCTGCAGGAAAGAAGGCTCTGAGGGTTCAGTGTCTGTCCTGGATGTGGCCAGATGCAGAAGAAATTCCCAAGACACTAAATGACTGGAGCATCCCTTCTCCTCAGGGACACACCTCACCTCACCTCACAGCCCCATAACACCTACTGTCCTATGCAAACATCATGACACTGGGAATGTGATGGAGGGAGTGAACCCCAAACCCGGGCCCCTTGGGACTCTCCTGGCCTCTCTGCCTCCACACAGCAGCAAAGGGGACTGCGGCAGACACAGCAGTATACTCCTTGCACCCCGCTGCCTATCTTTCCATTCCTCCCAGGGCTCCCTAACCCAATGATAGAGGGAGTGGGGGGATGCGGGGGGAGCGCTATGCCAGCTGCTCCCTTACTCTGCAGGGTGCAAATGGGGTCGTACTTGCTCCGGCAGGCTGCAGGGCAGCCGGGGCTGTGGGACCGGGAATTGGCAGAGCTGGGGGCAAGCAGGACAGGGCTGGAGGCTGCCCCGGGCAGGGCAGGGAAGGGCAGGGCGGGCAGGACGGCCGGGGGTGGGTCCGCAGCCAGCCCTGCCTTTCAAAGTCCCTCGCTCCGTGGAGGAAATCGGGAAATATTTCCAGCAGCAATAGCGGCAGCAGCAGAAGGAGGAGGAGGGCTGGAGCCGCGGAGGGGGGACGGCGGCTTTCTCCGCGGGGGGATGTGGAGGGAGGGGAGGCTGCCTGCGGGGCGGGCCGGCTGAGCGCATCCCCGGGGCTGCGCGTGTGTGCGCTTCTCCATCCATCCTTCCATCTCTCCCTCCCTCCCCTCTCCCGCCCTCCCGCCCGCCCGCCCGCTGCCGCCGCAGCCGCGCACCGGGGCTCCGGCAGCCGCCCCGCGCCCCGCCGCGATGCCCCGCCGCTGCTGAACCGGCCCCGGCCGCACCCGCCGCCGTCCCCCAACCGCCGCACCGCCAGGTAAGGACAGCGAGTCGCCGGTCCCCGCCCTATCGCATTTGGGGGTCCCCGATACCGGGCGGGGACGAGGTAGCCGGAGCCGTGCGGGAGCCGCCGGGTAAGCGGAGAGGGGGGATGCCGCCCCCCGCCCCAGGGATGCTTTTTGCGATCCGGCCGCGTACCTTGAGGCGAGGCGATGGGGCCGATGGCGACGTTGGGGGCGCCTCCCCTTACTCGGGAATGCGGGAGCGGAGAGCGGGCTGCGGCGAGCCGCCCCCCCCGGGGGCTTCGGGCATCTGCCGTGGGGGGAGCCGCGCCCCCGCCCAGCAGCGCTGCGGACTCCCTCGGGCCGGGCTGCTTTCCTCCAGCCGCGGGGTTTTCTGCCTCGAAACGATTCCCGAGGTGAGCGATAGAGACACCTGCGGCCACGCCGAAATTCCCTTTTTCCTCTCGAGCGGCACGCGTTCTGAAGGGCTGGCATGAAGCAGCATGCATCACGTAGGCTTTGTCTAGGTGGAAGCATGGCTGGGGCTCTTCCGTCATCTCTAGTTTAATTCTTCAATCGTAGCCTTGTTGCTTCCCTCCCGCCGAGCCATTCTAAGCAACCTCGCGCTCTGCTCTGTCTCCAGGGCGAAAGCAAACTGCCAAGATGTTGTAGAAATGCAGCAAGCGCTAGGGAGAACCGGTGTCTGGAAATGAAAGCTGTAGTAAAACCACAAGGTCACGGGCGTGTGGGTGCAAGCGGTTGATTTCAGGGCTCCTCTTGCTCATGCTTTGCTTGAAGCCTTTCCTCCGGTCCCAGATGTTGGAAAGCTGTGAGGCGGGTGATAGGAACAGGGAGGTTGGGGTTCTCCACGCGCTCTGCCAGTTCCCGCTTTGGCTTTCTGATGCTTTTTTCACGCCACCATGAAGAGAAGAGGTGTGCTTTTATTCAGAGGAGGGAAGCTGGGATGCTCATACATTGATGTGGTGATGGCAGCAGGGAAAAAAAAACAGCTGTGCTGCATGGCTTTGGCTGGGGCAATGGACATCACCAAAGAAAGGCATTTGTGTTCACTTGGGTGCGTCTGATAAACGTTTCCATCTCCCCCCTTTCCTTCCAGCTGGTTCTTTAATCACAGCTTTGCCCCTCTTACAGCATTTAAACCAAACAAAGGCACAGCTAAGCATTTGTACAGCCAGAACCCCCCCTCTGTCTCCCCAGGGAAGTTGATTCGTGGCCTGACTCCTCTCTTGTTGCACCAGCTCTTTTTCTCTGGAGATACAAACAGCTCCAAAGCCCAGGTTGGGAAATGTGTTGCTCAAAGCTCCCTTTGTACGAGGGTTTGTCTTCAAGATATTTGAGGATACGTTCACTTTTCATCCTAGCATCCCTGAATGCCAACACGAAATAGCAGTTCTAAGCCAATGAAATTTTCCCTGCTTCTTTCTACCCTGCCCTCATTGAGCTTTTTGAGGTCTTATTTGTATATTTCCCCTGAGATGGTAACATTGGCTGTTCTGGGGCTGCCCAGACTGAACAGGTTTGCTCTCTGGGCACTGCTGTATATGGCATGAGCTTGTCTCACGTCGCTGCTCTCATGATGCCATGTAGGCACAAGCACTTCTCTGGTTGCCCTGGCCTTTCTTTGGTGGTGTCCCGCTCTGCTCAGGGCCGTCATGGTTACAGTTTTCTAGCATTCCATGTAGGACAAATGTTGGTTTTCTGCTCTGTTTTTGGTGCCATACAGTCCTGCCAGCTTATGGGAGAAAAGCCTCTGTTCTCCAGCATCCCAATGAAATTCAAATCTTGTAATAAAGCCCGAGGCACTGGCATCACTGGAGGACCACCAAATTCCTCGTGGCCAACACAAATGATTGTGATATGGGCACCATAAGCAGCCTAAGCGCTGGGTGCTGACTGCAACCTCTCCAGCTATTTTCAGGAAGCTCAGAGGAACTCAGCTTTCTCTGTTATCTGTACCCCTTTGGCAAGTTTAGCTGAAATTGGGTGGGGGGGATGAACAAACAGGCATGGAAAGTGTGACTTCATAGGCCTGGCTTCCTAAGGAGATTTGCTGCTGTGGAGATGGAGAAGGTGGGCAAAGTGGGGTGGAGGGGTGGCCAACCCTGACATGAGGTAAGCCTGGCAGCACTGGGGCCTGACCTAGTGGCACTGGGGCTCAGCTGCCTTTCCTGGGATCTAGAGATCTAATATCTGGGTGGAGCTGGGGACACGGGAGGGATCCCCAATCCCTTCTGCTTCTTCCTGCCACGGAGCCCAAGAGAGCATCCCACACGCAGCTGCCGATCCGAGGGAAAGTGGGCACAGGCAGGCACGAGGAGAGCAACAGGCCTGCTAATTCCTCCTGTCCTATGGTAGCCCTCATGTCTGGGCAGATGATTCCTCCCCCAGGCTACCCGGGAGCTCCGGGCTTGTTGACAGCCTTTTATCCTCTAAACAGTCATTTTATAGTGGGAAAGGATGCCGCTCAATAAATAAAAGACAAAAAGGCGTTGTGAGGATAGGGAAATGGTTTGAAGACAGAAGCAATGAAGAGGGGAGATGTTAAAAAACAACAACGCAGCACAGAAAGAAATTAAGGATTTCTCCCTTGCTTCTCATTTCCTGGCATTTTCCTTGCTGATCTTGTGTATCACAGGAGAAGGGACAGCTTGCCACTTGGTCTCCATGCATTAAAAAGCAAAGCTGGAGTTTTCCTCACAAACACTCCTAAGCTCATTCTCTACAGGCTTACCCCCAAATTCAACCAATCTGGCTGAAATTTTACATCGGGGCCGCTTTATTTTCTCTATTTATCTGTTTATTTTGGAAAGTTGCTGGGGAGATTGTAGGAGGGAATTGGATGCTGTATGCAAGAGATAGATAGGATACTTGGAAAAATCAGTCACAGACTGATAATTATTCTAACTTCTTAATGGCCTTTACAGAAAACAGGGTGGTCTGATGTGTATTTTACTCAATTGGCTTCGTAAAGGGCTTGTGCCTCTGACTATATTTGGAAAGGTTTTGATGGTTTTTGTACTGATGCAATCAGGATGCTGACAGCCTGGAAATCATTTTCCTGATGTGGAGATCTGGAGGGTCATGGGCAGGGAATGCCAACAGCTTCAGCATGGCAGAGCTGGGAGAAAGAAGAAGGAGCAGGGCTGCGAGCCAAGGGCTTTCCAAGCTGCGTTTAAAGTGACATTGCACTCTGCAGCGCATTTGGACACAGCAGCTTTCCTCCACGGGTTCAGATGTCTGGCCAGCATGGTATTCAGCTCCTTCTCCTGCTTGGATGGGTACAAATCACAGCTTGCAGGAGCTGTGCCATAGGGCAGTGTCCAGATCAAGCCTGTTGCATCCCTTTTGTGTCCCTCAGCTTCAGGAAGCTGGAGGTAGGCTCCTTGCTGATTTCCTGATTGATTCTCAGAGCTCAGACAACCAATTTGTTGGTGTTTTTCCTACAGTTATCACATCTTTTCCCAGTGCAGGATCTGCTCAAGCCGCTCTGCTGTAAATCACAGTGCTGCTTTCAACAAGGTGCAGGTGTGCAGGATGCAGCATGGCCAGGAAGGGTCAGAGGGGGGGTGGAGGAGGCTGTTAGTCCTCTGGAGGTGGAGAGACAAGATAGATGCCATGGAGATGAGGTGTGCAGAGCTTTCCCAAAGGGAAATGGCTTGCATTTGACTATTGGGTGCTGCTTGCCTGCAAGACAACCTGGGAGAAGGGTGTGAGGATTTGAAGAAGACAGGTTTCAAACAGTGCTGCTCCCATCTTGCACTGGTGGCACAGCCATAGGAATGCTGTACAAGCTGGCACCAAATTCACCATCATGCTGATGGTACAGTGGGGCAGGCACAGCCGGGTACCTGTCTGTGGTGCTGGCAGTAATGATGTGAATGCCACTGGGTTACAGCTGCTATGTGTTGCAGAATGTTTGTTGTCGAATGCTCGAAAAATATTTCCCATGGAAAGTCTTTTTGTGCGGCCACTCCTTCCTCGTGAACCCAACCTTTCTTGCCCAAACCCTATACCAAAGGCATCCAAGCTAGCAGTATTATTTCAGTGCTCTCAGTAGCAATGCTGCCTGTTGCAGTTGGTTGCGAACCTCATCACACAAAGGTACAGGGTCTAAAAGTAGACATGGTGAGGGCGAAGTGCCCAGACGGGAATGGCACTTTGGAGAGGCTGCTGCAAAGGAAAAGCTGTGCATTGCTGAAGCTCAGAGCAGCTTTCAGGCTGGCTTTGCATGCAGCAAGCAGCCAACCTGAAGGAGTATTCCTGCCAGGGAATGATCGAAGGAGGGTCCCAAAAGCTGGTTTCTCCTGAGCTGCAGGCTGAAGCACAAACTAGGAACATGAGTTCCTAGTTTACTAATCTGTAAAGCCCAGGTCTGGGGGAAAAACTCAAGCTCCCTTTTCCATTCGAAAGGCAAATATCTCTGCAACCCTCATAGCCTCGCTCTGTGCAGAAGCTGCTCTCCTGGGGTTTTACAACCCTGAAGGCAGGAATAAAAGCTGGACAAATGTCCCTTGGCTGGGGTCTGGATGGAAGCTGAGCTTGCCTCGAAGGGATCACACATTCCTGCAGGCTTTCCCCTCTGACTATGTGAAAGCTGCTGTTAGTGCTTTGGGAGCTTTTGGGGAGCCGAGCTGGGGGCTGGCTCCCAGTTAGCTCCAGCTCTGCTTGAAAGACCCCAGGCACCAGATCCAACAAGAAAATAAGCTCTGGGTCTGCTTTGTGGTGTAAGGGCAATGCTTATTGGCAGGGTTGTGCCGATCCAGGGTGGTGGCTTGTGGCTCGTCACCACACACATACAGCCAGCTCATGCGTTTGCTTTTCTTGTTGATGGCCTGGCTGGGAAATGCAATTGAGACACCTTAATGAAAAGCTAGCAAAGTCGGCTTTGAAGGGAGAGCTGGCATTCCGGCAGCCTTGCTTCTTGATACAGAATAATATGAATGATTTGTCTGGGAATATTCCTACCGCTGCCTCTGCAGCAGAGTGCTGACCATGGGCCGAGACCCCGTGCAAATGCGGAGCAAGAGGGTCTCCAGGGACTGAGCTGTTTATTTTGGATTGAGCAAATAAAGAAACACTGCTAATTTTATAGCAGCTGCTTCTCTAAGAGATTTTGCGTGTCAGACTCCAGTTGTATACGCATAACCAGCATGTTGTGGCCAAGCAGTTTCTAACCCTCCATAATTTCTGAGTCTGGTGTTAATAACATTGATTGTGAATTGGTTCCAGGAGGACCGGGGGAGAAGAGGAGGTGGGTTGTGAATCTTTCTTGATGACTGCACCACAGAATGTTGGAGTGTCCAGTGCAAAGTTGGGGGACGCTATGGTCACTCAAAGAAAGCCACTTGCACATTGCCAAGGCTGGCATATTTTTCCTTATTGAGGTCCAGCACTTCTCCACCCGTCTGAGCCCTCCAGAAAAGTCCCACATCTCTTGTCTTCGGCAGTCTAAGGAAAAGCATTGTTTGTACATGGAGAGCTGCATGGGAAGGCCAGAAAGATGGATTGTTCAGATGCAAGCCTCTAGGCTTTTGTTCCTCCCGTTTAACAAAATATGGGACTTGATTAAAAGAAAAAAAATGTAGTAGAATATTTGAAAGAGAAGAAGATGGCAAATAAGGTTCAAGTGACTTATTAATCTGATTTAGTGGGTGGTTTTTTGTTTTTTGTTTTTTTTTCTGGCTGAGAATTCCAGTGCTCAAATCCTTTTAAGACAGCAGAGTTGGTCTAAAGTGTGATGGGACTCTCCTATTCTTTATGACCTGAATCAGTGACCCAAAGCATAATATTTTCTCTAGAACCATCTGTTTTCTCCTCTTGCCAAAGGGATTTCACAATGCCTGGTTGCTCTGAATAATTGTACATGTACGAGATATAACTTGCCACAGGGAGAAAATTAACTAAACAAGGGCAGGTGGATGTTTTGAATTTTCTGCGGAAACTACTGCCCTTTAGAAAGAGATGGTGAAGAACCACAAAGATAAGTAATACTTTATGCCCAGACTATTTTTTTCTTAAGCATACATATTTTAAAATAATACTAACAATAAAGAAGCACTTAGGAGATATCTGGGATAAACAGATTAGATTCTAAGTCAGCCTGTGTTTCCCTGTATCAAATGTCTCCAAGACGTGCTTTAAAGCAGCATGAAACACAGTCAGGATTACAGATGTTGGGTCATGCTTTGGCTAAACTTCAATGACCGTGAAAGCATTTCTGCTTCAACATAGCTATCGACCAAATGGCATGCAGCAAGGTACTCTTCTTTACAAACATCACATTTTCAGCTTTTTACTTCAGATCTGTAGTTGACTCGTGCCTGCATTCTGAGAAGCAGAACATGCACAGGGATTAGAGACTTCTGACTCCAGCAATAAGAGCTTTTCATAGCATCTTGTTCATCTTATCTGTTCTTAGCACCTAACTCTGTGAATTGCTCACTTCCTGTTCAGTGTATCCTTTTCTTTACTTAATTAGAAAACTGAAGGAGTGGATTGTGGCACAGACCAACAATTCCCAGTGAAGAGATGTCATTTACATAAAACTGTTTTCATATATTTTCTGTATTGTTCTTCCATATCAATTATCTACTACAGCATCCTTCAATAAAAGCAAACCGAGCAGAGGAAATTCATCCCTCGTTACGACATCTCTTTGAGGAGTAGATTCTGTAGCGTGGGTGCAAGATGGTACTCACTCCTCCAGATAGTTCTTCATTTGCACACAGCCTGTCCCTGCATAAAATGCCCCTGCCCTGATGAGCAGGGATGATTTTGGCATTATAAGGAGATGAGTGGTGATGATCAGGCACTCTTCCTTAAGTAGGTGTTGGTGTGTCCCTGTTGAGGAGGATAAATGCATTTCCTTGGAATGCAATCAGCAGTGCTGGGTGTAGAGCAGCCTAGCTCCCGGCTGTGCTGAGGAACAGCCCTCCTCAAGAAGGAAGAGGAGTGGCTTTGCCACCTCACTCAGGTCATACCTAGGCACAGGTGGCAACTGAGATGCAGCCTTTAACTCATCTATAGCTCCAACTGCATGCAGCTGTACATCTGGTGCTAAGCGACATGGCTTAGTGATGGTCAGTTTGATGGTTGGACTTGATGGTCTTGAATGTCTTTTCCAATCTAGATGACTCTGTGACCCTGTGATCTGTTGGACCCCCTCTGTGTTTACCGGAGACCAGGCAGATGGCATGTGGGGGGCAAGACCTGCCAGGCATGGCAGTGATGCTGGTTTGACCTCCTGCTTATGTCATTGTCTCTGTATGAACAGGTCTGGAAATACCATCCTTCTCTTAAAAAAATGAAGTCTTCCACAGCTTTGCTTTTTTCATTTTTGTTTCTGGGGTGTTGTTTTCTTTTTATGAGCAAAACCAATTCAGCCTTTTGTAGGCTACAGCAAAGTAAAGGTATTGACATGCTCATTTTCTTCTCTTCATAGAAATGTTTTTAAGTACTGTGTGATTAAGTTAACTTGGAATGGAGAAATATAGTATGGCAAAGGCTCTCCTTGAGAAGAAAATATAGCTTTAATAACTTCTATTGCCTAGTAAAATTGAGAATTTAACACTGAGCATGCTCGGGTATTTGCACTAAGGATCTCTGTGTACTTAAAGACATCTGGTCCGTAGCTTTATGCACTGTTAACTAACTGCAAACCTCTTTAACAGCTCCCTGACACTGCTGGAAAACCCTGAGGCAGGACAAGGGCAAATACTGCTGTCATGCTTAGTGACTGATGTTGTAAATGGAGTGAGAAAGGCCCTTGCAGGGAAAGCCAGCAAAGCTGACCTAGTGGGAAAAGAGTGTAAGGACAGGTTTCCTCTTGAAGCATGCCAAGATAACCATGCTTGGATGCATATGGGGCTCTTTCCAGTTTCAGGAAGGTGCAAAGTGATGCACTGTGGAAGAAATGGCTCCAAAATCATTAATTAAGGACTGCCCTTCTGGTGTGCCTTATGACCAAAATACAGTTAAGAACAAGATTTTGACAAGGCTTGAGCTTGCTTTGTACGGATATGGAGTAGATGCTTGGGAGGTCTGTGAGCAAGAAAAGACTGTAAAACATGTGCTTTATAAAGATATTTGAAAAGATGATTGGAGGGTAGTAGATCTCCCTGTCATCTTCTACTCTCACCCTGACGTCCAGTGCGTAAATGCTCTGTAACTTTGAAATACGAAATACTTCTGCTAGCTGTTAAGTTGAATGATGGATTCTAATTAGATGGAAACCAAGAAAATATAGTAGAAGAAATAGGCTTCCAGCAAAGAGAGAGAAAGAGGCATTAAACAGCAGTATAGCTGAAGGAAGTAGGTGCTAGCCCACTGGTAGCATCTGATTAAGTCCTTGTTCAGATAGCTGATCTGAAGATGATTTGTACATGGAAAACTGCAGTGATCATAACACTATTAGGGCTCGTTAAATGGGTCTTCTTGAGCAACAGGGTAATTTGATCATACATTTGGGAAAGATGGAAAAAAATTGGATGGAGAGGAAGATCTGTTGTCTCCTGCCAGCCTCAGTGTGTCCTTCCTTTTTTCTCTGCAGGTTGCGAACGTGTGGGAACTGCTGAGTGGAAGCGGCCATGTCGCAAACAACTCACCCACCCACCTTCCTGGTGAACTTCCAACTCCTGAGCATTGTGGTGGTGCTGCTCTTCCATGCAGACAGCATACACGCAGAAAGTCCCAGTGAAGTGCCTGCAAACAAATCTGAGGTGTGCACAGGCTCGTACATCTGCAAAAAGGGTGTGATCTTACCAATATGGGAACCCCAAGATCCCTCATTTGGTGACAAAATAGCTCGAGCAACAGTGTATTTTGTAGCAATGGTGTACATGTTCCTGGGAGTATCCATCATAGCTGACCGCTTCATGTCCTCCATTGAAGTCATCACATCCCAAGAACGGGAAATAACCATCAAGAAGCCCAATGGTGAGACCAGCAAAACCACAGTGAGGATCTGGAATGAGACTGTTTCCAACCTCACACTGATGGCCTTGGGCTCATCTGCTCCTGAGATCCTTCTGTCTGTCATTGAAGTGTGTGGCCATGGCTTCACAGCGGGGGACTTGGGACCAAGCACAATTGTGGGGAGTGCTGCATTTAATATGTTTGTCATCATTGCAATCTGTGTTTATGTTGTTCCTGATGGAGAAATAAGGAAGATCAAGCACTTGCGAGTGTTTTTTGTTACAGCAGCCTGGAGCATCTTTGCCTACACTTGGCTTTACATTATTTTATCGGTGTCTTCTCCTGGGATTGTAGAGGTTTGGGAAGGCTTGCTCACTTTCTTCTTCTTCCCAATCTGCGTAGTGTTTGCCTGGATAGCTGACAGGAGGCTTTTATTTTACAAGTACGTCTACAAGAAATACCGAGCTGGCAAACAGAGAGGCATGATCATTGAGCATGAGGGTGACCGACCCTCCTCCAAAGCTGATATTGAGATGGACGGAAAGGTTGCTAATTCTCACGTGGAGAACTTTTTAGATGGGACACTGGTGTTGGAGGTAGATGAAAAAGACCAGGATGATGAGGAAGCCAGGAGGGAAATGGCTCGGATTCTGAAAGAACTGAAACAAAAGCACCCTGACAAGGAAATTGAGCAGCTTATAGAGTTGGCCAACTACCAGGTCCTAAGTCAGCAGCAGAAGAGCAGGGCTTTCTATCGCATCCAGGCCACTCGACTTATGACAGGAGCTGGCAACATCCTGAAGAGACACGCTGCAGACCAGGCCCGCAAAGCTGTCAGCATGCATGAGGTCAACAGTGAGGTGGCAGAAACTGATCCCATCAGCAAGCTATACTTTGAACAGGGTACCTACCAGTGTCTGGAGAACTGTGGTACCGTTGCCCTGACCATCATTCGTCGGGGTGGCGATTTGACCAACACAGTCTATGTTGACTTCCGGACAGAGGATGGGACGGCCAACGCGGGCTCTGACTATGAATTTACTGAAGGGACAGTGGTCTTCAAGCCTGGAGAGACCCAGAAGGAAATCCGTGTTGGCATAATCGATGATGACATATTTGAGGAGGATGAGAATTTTCTGGTCCATCTCAGCAACGTCCGCGTGAGCACTGAGGCAGATGAGGGTATTCTTGAGGCCAGTCGTGTCTCCACGCTTGCCTGCCTGGGCTCACCATCTACTGCCACTGTCACCATCTTTGACGATGATCATGCTGGCATATTCACCTTTGAGGAACCAGTAACACATGTCAGTGAGAGTGTGGGGACCATGGAAGTGAAAGTGTTGCGAACCTCTGGCGCACGAGGAAATGTTATTGTGCCCTATAAAACCATTGAAGGCTCAGCCAAAGGTGGAGGAGAAGACTTCGAAGACACCTGTGGGGAGCTGGAGTTCCAGAATGATGAGATAGTGTAAGTGGAGGTTTTATTTGTAACTTATAGTCTGTCATTCTCCTGAAATTAAATGCACATGGCTACCAGAGCTGCACTGGCATTGTGCAGGTGCCAGTATGTTATAGCAAGCTTTGAATGCTCTTGTGTGCTTCTGGGAGCCTGAAATGCTATGGTCCTGCTTTGCTAGCAGGTCAGAGAGTTGTGCCTACTCAGAGGCGCTCCATCCTCCCAGGAACAGAGTGGAACTGGTGTGTGTAAGGCCAGCCTTCCACCTTCTATCCAGGAGCCAAGCAGTTCTCTATAGCTTTGGCTCTATAGTGGAGGAGAGAACACCAAGCTGGCTGTTACCCCCCAGTTCCATGAAGTTACCTGTCTAAATCAAGAGTGTGAATTGTGGTAACTGCATCCACTTGCCTGAGTTCCTCTGGGCCTGTGCCACTGATACTCCTCCCTTCAGTGCTGCTGAATTTGGAGAAGGTCACTTCTTCTTCCTCCCTTTTTAAGGACTGTGGGCTTGGGTGACTTGTCTAATGCATTTCCTGAAAAAGTATTGTCATGAAGAGAAGCTTCATGGTTAGGATGCAAGTGGAGCCATATATGGCTGTTTGCAAATTATTAAAAGATGAATATCTACTGATGAAGTATTGCTAGGTGGCCAGTGGAAAAACTGTGCTCTGCCTTGTTTATCGTGTTATGCTGAGAATGTCTGTTAACTCAGTAAATCACAGCTGAAAACATTTGTCCTTTGGTATATTTGAAAGACATCATCTTGCCCAGCTGTGCCTCTGGGAGAGCAAGAGCTTGGAGTTGTGTTGCCCCAGCATCAGATTCCTCCTACATTGAAGTCTGTACCTGTAGAACAGACCCTGCCAACAGTAGACATGGTAGCACAGAACCACTGCATAGGACTCAGAGCAGTCCTAGATAAAGGGCACTGCTGTGTCAAGAGAGACCTAAACAGTGGCTTGGATACTGCATCTTGCACAGATGGTCTTTTGGGAGCTGGGGCTGACCCAAGGTGATTGTGGAGAGTAGGCTGTGCGTTCTGTCCATTATTCATACTTGCTCCATGTGAATAGGGAGAATGACACAAACAGAAGAATCGTAAAACTCCTAGGAACAACAAGAAATAAAAAGGTGATTCATAAGTTTTAGGCAGGGTATTAGTAACCAGATGGTGTTTCAACTTCTCAGAAATAGCTAAGCAAAGACTTAACAGCTCCAGCATTCTGGAGGCCAAAATGTGTATGTTGTTCCTGCTACGGTCAGGAGCACACAGTACACTATTGCTCCTGGTCCAGGCTCCTGAGCAATAGTCATAGTAGACAGGAATCTAGTTACTGGATTTGATTTTTTTCCTTGTAGGAGACATAGGGAGGTATCTGCAGAGATGCAATGAACTAGTCTATAAGGATATCCACCAAAGGCTCTTTAGTTTTTAACCAAATCACTACCAGCAAAATGTGACTGCCAGCAGGAAGACCTTGACGTTTGATTTCACTTCCCTTTTGTCTTGGAGTCAGTGCTCTGGCTGGGATCTCTGTGCCATCCCTTATTGAAGAGATATGGCATCACCTGTATCCATGCCTGCTGTCAGTGCTCAGCTCGTGACATGGGGCCAGGCAGTGGGACAGCTGCTGGTGGACTTTCCACCCATTCCTCACTGCTGGTTTTTGCTGAGAGCCCAGTGAGCAGGTAGTAGTCTGGAAATGGGCTGGCCACATTCTGCCATTGCTGTTCCCTGACCTCTCAGGAAGAACTGCTGTGTCTTTGTCACTGCAAGCCTTCTCCTTCCTTTTCTAACCAGTCATCTATATGTACACACCATGAAACAAATGGGAAAAACAGCTTTCTTAAAAAATGGAGTGTGTTTTCTTTCTGCGCAAATGCCAAGGTATTGCCGTTATATCTCTTTAAACCGTTTTCTGCTGATATTGTAGGGACAGTACATGGGAAGCACCGGTGTGCACTTTAGGATTGGCAGCCCAGAGCAGATGAGAGCTTGGGGTTTATTTCATTCAGGTTGGAGAAGACATGCATGTATCTTATATTTCGGGAAGTTGATGGCACCGATTTTACAAATTGCCATCTGCCCATGTGCTTGGCAGGCAGTAGGCGTTTTTCTGAAGCATAACTACTACAGTCCATGTTCAGGTGTTGGATGGTATGATCTGACTTGCAGAAGAGCTCCCACAAGCTCCCTGGGTGCAAGTTATAAGGAGAGCTCTGCAGCACAAAGGCAAATCTGGTCCTGAAGCTGAGCTGCTGCTTATAGGTATTCTCCCCTTGCCTTGACAAGAATCCAAGATGTGCTAGCACAGTATGCGGGTTACAGGGATAAAGCCTGTTTACTACATCACTGGGTGTTAGTGCGGTGTTTCAGCTAAATCACAGCTATGTAGAGTGCTGCCATTCCGTAGTACTTGACTCAGTAAAGTCGAAGTTCTAAAACTTTAATATTTCCCATGCTTGGCTGGCCAAGAAATTGCTTTGCTGCCCATTCTAAATGTCTTCAGTGCTTCTTCAGCTCTGCCAATCCAGGGTGTATCGATCAGTTCAATAAAACTGAGCAAGATATGTTTCTCTGGGACACTAACAAAGAGGGTAGAGCAAATGCAGGAAGGTGAGAAGGTGAAAGAAAACAGTGTGGAAAACTGTATTTAAATTAGAGGACCGGCTTGCTGGTAAGTCCCACTAAAATTAGGAAGTGCTGGGAGAGCCTGGATCTCCTGGAGATCTCCCTCCAACTCCCAAAAGGCCCAGTTACGTAACATGTTATTTGTTTGTGGATACCAGAATTTCCCATTTTGCAATCTGTTGATTTCTCCTTTCTCAGAATATACAAAACTGCAGTGTAAATGCTGAAGCTGTGCCTCTGCTGAGCATTTCAACAGATCATCCCAAGTTATGTGGGAAAGCTATAGATGTCCAACCTACATCTCAGTAAAGCCAGCATCTCAGTGATGTTGCACAGGGACCTCTGGTGTGAGACATACATTTAGGACAAGGGGCTATGATGTAAAGTTTAAGAGAAACCCTTTCCTCTGGGGCCACCTCAGCAAGGTGTCTCTGGCCTTGTCTTGCATCTCTGTTGATGAGTAAAGCTTTCTTGATGAGAACGTGGACTAGTAAGATGTGCAGTTGCAGGCTTTTCCTGCACACCCATCTGATGCAGGTATTACAACCGTCAGAGAGGACAGGGGTTCATCTAGCCAGTGTATTTTTATCCCCTGATGGAATGCCAAATAGTTCAAAAGGAATCTAGCCTCCTATCTTGGAGGAGGAAGCAAACTTTTCCCCAGCTGATGGGATCTCTTCTCCTTGCTGTCTTCAAACTTCCGGAGGTGCGTCTCTTCCAGATGTGACTGCAGAGCTGCAAGAAAACTACATGTTCTTTCACAGTCAAGAAATAGCAGCTTTTCTAGAGCTGTCATTGCAACTAGAGAACTATTACAACCTGTACTCCAGATGTCTGCCTCCCCCTGAGTACTGAGCAGAAAAGTTTGTTCTGCAGTTAAAAGTAAGGAAGACGTTAGACTAAATTATAAACAATTCTACACGTACTTCAGCTATGCTGTATAAATGCATGTACAATCTTTTATTAATATATCTTGCTGTTTACAATGTATGGTTTCGTTGTTTTTCTAAAAGGTGCCTGCTGCTGGCTTAGGGAGGGAAGTTCTTGGCCCATTGAAAGTTTCTTGTCCAAGCCAGCTTTGGTATTTCTCTGGAAGCACAAATCTAGGACAGTGACATAAACACCTGCTAAACTCTCTGATTTGTATGGAAAATATCCTCAGAGCGAATGTCCCTCCCAAGGGCTCTTTAAAAATGCCAGTGTCAATAAATATAGATTGTGGCAGGAGGGGAAAACCAAGTAGTACTGCTTTTTTAAGTTCTCCTTTTCTTTTCCAGAAAAAGTTGAGTGAGGTATTTCTACAGAAATAGCAAAAAATAAAATCCTGGCTCACCCTTCTCTAGCTCAGCTTTGCATCTGTGACTTACAGCTTCAGGAGATGAAATGAAACCTCCAGCACTGCCAGCCTTACGGTAGAATGCAGTTGAGGAGCAGGGACCAACCCAGTGTGGCAGAGAGTTTGGTGTAAATGAGGCTGAAGGTCAATCAAGCAAACATTCCACTTTCCACTTTTTGTCATCAAAAGCATTATTTCTCTCTTTCTCTCTTTGTTTGGGTTGGTTGGTGTGCGTCCCCTCACAGACTCTGGCTTGTACAGGGTTCATGGCTGGAGGCACAGCATGAGGCAGCGAAACTGACCAAAGATTAAACTTATTCATCTGGCTTCTACTGTCCAGTTTGGGCTTTTTGGAGCGTATTTTCCCCTTGCCAGCAGCAGTCCTACCTGGCTCAGTGGGCTTTACACACAGCTCAAATACAACAACCAGGACCTAGATCCTGGGATCTTGGCATGAGCACCTAGGATCCTGGATCCAGCCCACTGAAGGTGGCACAGAGCACAGCTGAGCATACGGGTAGTGCAAGGCTGTGGTATGTCTCAGGGGCTTACTTCCCTTTCCAAAGGAGTTTTGGGAAGTAGAAGTTCCCTAGGGCTGAAATGCAGCTTTGCTTTGGGTCCTGAGATGATTGTCCCTTCTTCAGCAGGGAAAGATGCAACTGTAATAGGATAAGCTCTCTCTTCTTTTTCTCCTTTCTGTTGACACGTTTAGCCTTTCCTGAATGCTTTTAAGTTGCTGTGCTCGTGTCTTAGTTGTACAGCAGAATGCCATGTTAGGAGACAGTAGGGAAAATAAGGCCACGTAGTGTGGAGTTCTGTAAAGCTTTGTGCTTTACAGATTGATACCACTATGTAGGAGGAGGAAACCAAGCAAGCTTGAAATATTTTCTTCAGGGGGATTGATCTGCTTAGACAGTCTGAGTCTTCCAACACTGAGCAAAATGAAAGCACTATGGGGCTAGGCATTTGGCATGAAAGAAAGGAAATTCACCGCTAGTTGAAAATGAGAGTCCATATGGCTTTACCATTCAGGAAGCCTTTCTGATCTGAGGGCAGAAATACCCTGAGGGTGGCAACTGTGCTGTGTGCCGCAGGGAGGGTGGAGAAGGAAATGCAGTGTGGGGCCTTGAGGAATGGCGCTGCCTGCAGCAGAAACCCTGTGTTGCATAGGGCTGGGTGCTGGATTTTGTTTTCTCAGTCATCTCAGGAGGACCACTAAAAGTGCATGTCCGATGTTGAGGCACGTTTAGAGCTGGCTGAACGTGCACCTCACTAGGCCTGATTTGTGCTCGCTGTTGGCCTGTGTACGCAAGCTGGGCATGAGGTGATGTGGATACTGTGCATATATGTTTTGGCTCAGAAAAGCATTCCCAGGTCTCAAGCCTACAACGTGCTTTGTCATAACAGTTTCTCTATGTGTCTTTTGGGCTGATCTGGTCCTCCTCAGAGGAAAGCCAGTGGGTGTGCTCCTGCAGCAAGTCACTGTGGTGTTGTAGGACAAGCCCTGCCCGTGGCTTGCCTGGGGAGGGTGTGCGCAGTATGCAGTCCGTGCTGTTTGCCCAAATAAGTCATGATGCATGTGCATGAGATCTAGGAACTTGATCTGATGATGTCCCCTGTGGAGTAGATTAGGCAGCAAGGCTGTGTTATTGGATGAAGCTAGATGTGCCAGCACATCACTTGAGGGGACAGGGGGGAAGAGGGGTGAAGACAAGAGTGGTTAGCTCTTGCTGAAGGACTGACACAGTTTTTGTCCTTGAAAAAACAATGTTTCCTTATTTGTAATGAGCTGTTGTTGGCAATTTACCGCTGCCAGCTGCATCTCTGTGGTTGATTAAGGGAGCTTGGATCTTAAATATGTAATAACTCTCTGAAAGCTATTGAGAGGCAGTTATTAGCTTCATCAGGGCCTGTGTACACATCCACTGTGCTCCTTTATGAAAAGGCTACCTATTAAAAGCATTGTAGTAATTTATAAAACACAGGATCTAGGCTTGTTTTAAGAAACTAAAGCAGCTATCCTAGCAAAGCCTGTTGGTATGGGAAAGTCATCCTGTAGCACAACATGGCTCCTTGGTTTCTTGGTGGGGAGATGAGAACAGTGGGCAGGAGAAGCCCTGTCCCCCTTCGCAGGTGCTTTTCCTTCCCTGCCATGGGCCTGAGCGCTGCTGGCAGTGGCACTAGCACCAGCTGCAGCATGTACCCACCCTTCTCCCTCCCGTCCACATGGGATCCTATCCTGGGTAAATTCAACCCAAAAATGTATGCAGCACCCTTGAGTTCAAGTTGTTCCCCTTCCTTGGGAATAGGCTTCCTTCCCTCTGACAGTTTTCCCCTAGGCCTGACCTCAGTGGATCGTATTTAGTAGTTTTGTGGGCTTAGTGTGAGACCAATAGAACAAAAAAGCAGACAGCTGACTACAGCCAGCATCCAAGCAGATGGGCAGAGAAACATCTGCTGTCATCCAAAGCCAAGCAGAGAGGAAAAGCTGGCCCTGGCAGACAGGCGGCTGAGTCAGAAGCAGACCCATGCTCTGGTCTGGCTTAACCACCTGTATCCCTACAGCACTGTCAGGCCAGAAGCTTTGATATAGGTTAGTCATTCACAGAGTACGCAATGGCTGAGTGCATGGCTGCCTGCACTGGAACTGGTGGGGGTACGTCCTCTGCTTTGTGGTCACAGGCACAGTTGCAGATCGTGCCAGCCTTGTCCGTGTCCCAAATGCCATTTAACCTGATAACATCTGGGGAGATATCAAAAAGTCTGCTAATAACGTTTCTGATGCTGAAACAGGAGGCATTGTGCTGATTTCCAAGAATGGCAATGCTGGATCCTGGGTGACAACGAATAATAACAGCATTCTCTGTTTTAAAAATATCTTAGCATAAGAGAACAAATATTCCCACTGCTGTGCAAATGAGAGGGTGACCAGCATGTGCCTTTTCTGTCCAGTCCCTATATGGTTCCAGTTCCATAGTGCCTGGACGCCTTCCTACACAATCACAGTGACAATAAAATGTGCCTGGCAGCAAGCAACAAAGCACTGGCAAAGAACTGGGGCACAGACTGGATCCCCACGAACTGGGCGCCAGGAGGCGAGAGAAGGAGCTGATCAGAGCAAAACCCTTTCCAGAGGAAGTCTTCCCAGTGCAGATGCTCCCAGATTGCTGAGAACAGATATGGAACTGGGTTGAAGGGTCCTTTATTCTGAGGCCTAGTGGATATGATACTAACTTTGTGGGACGGTGGGTTTTTTTTTTTTTCATGGAGGTGGTTTTCATTTTATGGCATTATTGCCAGGAAGTTCCTTTATTCCTAGGAGCTCTTTTTCAATCTCTGCTGAATAAAGTTGCTTGCCTCTAGGAGAATAAAACAGTTATAAATTGGGCCTTTGCAAACAATTTGGAGTAGAAATATACTAATCCACTAAGTGGTCCGTCACCTGTTGAGCCTTCCCAGGCTGGTTTTTTTGGGAACAGGTGACTGGATCTGAGAGGAGAGGTACTGCTTTGGCTTGAGCGGGGAGCAGGGTTTGCCTAGCACCAGAGAATGCACAGGGCTTTGCCTTTTCTTAGTTCAGTACATCTGCACTCCCAGTTCAGGACTGTTTTTTGAAATTTATGTTCCTCCTACTGACTGGATGTGTGATGGGACCTAGGGGGATAAGATATCACTTCTGCACAGGTTAAAAATAATATAAACAAAGTCAGTATTAATGGCCTGTGCACAAATGATTCTACTGCAGGGGAAAGGGAGGGAACTGTAACAGGAGATTTACCTGACTCACAAGCTCTCCAGTGACCTGGAACTTGGAAAGAATCATACAAAAACAGAAAATGGGCCGGCTCAGTAGGGAGGAATGTAACAGCGCTGCATGTGAGCAATTGGGTTGGAGTCAGGTTGGGCAGGAGCTGGATGAGAATTAGAAGGAAAGGAGGTGTCTTGCCCACACCTTAGTAGCTCAGAGGGAGAAGGAGAGTGGAGCTGAATGGCAGCTCCCACCAAGAAGCACATCCCTCCCTCAATATGCTTTAGCTGTTCTTGTGGGGCTGTCAGGAAACCCCTCCAGGAATCTTGTACGCGGAGGATGGAGATGATTTAACCTACCTGTTCTCAGAGTGAGTGTGGATACTAATGTTTAGCTTTGTGTTGTTAGGGGAATGCCAGAGGGTCTCTCAGAGCTCCTAGCAGTCCCCTGTAGTCCATCTGTAGTCAAGCTCCAACGCTGCCTTCAATGGCAGCTCAATCAGATTAGGTCTGCTTCTATACCTGAAAGAGTCTAGAATAAATCAACACATTATTTGTAAGTACTTCAAAGATAACAAGGAGTTGAGTAACAGCCAGCACAGATTTGTCAAGAACAAATCTTATCAAGCCAACCTAATTTCCTTTTATGCCAGACTTTTGGGTACGAGAGAAACAGTGCTTGTCACATAACTCAACTTCAGAAGTGTTTTTAATATTACCTAGTTCAGCATCTCTGTAAAGAGGTGCTGGCTAAACAGGCCACTGGGGTGATGGGGTCACACCTGTGTGAAAAGAGAAATGTGGCAGTGGACAAGGGTGAAGATGTGTTCAGCAGGTGTTATCCTGAACTGAAGCTTGTTGGGAGTGGAAAAGTTTGCTGTTAAACACGCAGATAGAGTGGATACACTGGAAGCAGTACTGTAGCTAGGACAGAGATTTAGAGAGGTGGGCTGAGAAATAGGCTGAGAGGAAGCAGGACATTTTAAAGACAAGTGCTTGTGCAAGAAAGTCATAAGCACAGATCCAAGCAGGAGGGGAGTGACTGAGGCCATCATGAGCCAGCAGCCAAATCTGAGCTCACAATGTCATGCTTCTGCAATGAATGAGGCTGACGTCATCCTGGAGATATTCACAAAATCCAGAAAAAGTTGAGGAGAGTCCTGAGCACAGAAAATGACCGGTGGTCTGAGAAATGTGACCCTAGGAGAAAGACTGAGAGAACTAGAACTTTTTAATTTAGACAGTGGCCTAGGAGAAATCTAAGCCTTGAGCTATGTAAAGGGCAATCTGTGTCTTCAGGGTCTTGAAGCAGTAGCAGAGGAAGTTCAAATCAGACAGGAAGGAATTTCCTTCCTTGTATGTATAGATCCACCCAGAGTAGCTCAGGAGTGGGCAATTTCTATCAATAACAGAGGAAAGCTGTTATTGATACTGGAAGTGTTTGGTGTCTTGTCTCTTTTAGGACAGCACTGGGTCACATGAGGCCTTGGGAACTCTCCCTCTCCTGTTTTTACATGCTAGCCAGGCAAAAGCATTCGTTGTGTAAGCTGTACTTCAGTCAAGAGGCCTTCGTCCTGCATGATCTCCTGCTGCAAATGGCTGGTGGGGTAATATGCAAAGCAACCTACAGATGGAGCAAAGACCAAATCCATCCATACAGCCTTCAGAGCTTCCCTGTAGCTACCCCATATGGGCTCTTTGCTCCCAATAGTATCTGGGATGGGGATGGTGCTCGCCTGCCGTCTGTCTCCTTTGTTAATAATTAGACACAATCCAAGCTTCCCTGCAGGAAAGCCCTGTCCCTGTGGGGGAAGAAGCAAGGCTGCACAGATTAAGGAAGCTAATTAGATGGAAAGAGAGTGTTGGTACTGAAGCCCCAGCAGCAAACTTTGAGATCTAGATAAGGGAGCAGTATTTAATTATATACAATTAAAACACTGCATCTCAGCCCCCTGAGAACTGGCGGTCTTGGAGAACACTCCCAAAGGTGCTAATGAACTGATCTGAAGGTGGTGGTGGACTAAGGGCTGTGCATATTAAACTTCACCTGGCAATTAGAAGACCTTGGAAAATTCACTTGGACTACTGGCTTCTTATTTCTGCGTAGTGTCCTTCCTCTCCCAGAGTGGGTAATGGGAATCCAGTGCTCTGGCACTGTGTGGGGGGATTTCTTTGCTCCTATGAGTATCTGAGCACAGATCCTAACACAGTTACTTCCCTTCCTTGTTCTTTTGTCTTACTAATGCAAATAACCCCTAACCTCTGATCCTTCACCCTGCCCTCTCCAAGGTAGGAAGAGAGTTTGCTCTCCCTGCAAAGCATCTGCCTTGGGTTCAAACACATGCTGTTGCACCCCAGGTAACTGAGCCAGCAAGCTTTGTGGGCTGCAGCAGTAACTTCTATCCCATTGCTGCTTCTGGATGTTAATGTTGTAAAAAAGATGATGAGGGAAAGTTGGGATGAATCTGTACCATCCAGCAGAGAACTGATGAACCAACCTGAAGTTTTCTGAAATTCCTCTTCTCCAGCAACCACAAACCCTTATGGAAAGCTTTAGCTCAGCTTAGGGTGTCAAAGCTGTGGTGCTTGTTTTAATTAGCAAATATTAAGCGTCCGAAGGCAGTGAGTTTGAAAAGTCCAAGCAATAGCCTAGAGCTTTATTTCCTGCATTCTTATCTCCTAGTATTCCTCTCTCTTGCCTGGTCTTTGCCTCCACTTTCTTGTAGGTCCTGCACGGCTCTCTGTGGGTCACATTTACAATATTATAACAAACAGCTGCCGTGGTGATTTGGTTGCTTAAATCGTACAAGATCTGCAAATTATGCCAATGTCATGAGGTTTATTTTATTTGCCTGAGCCTTTCTGGTGATGTTTTCCTCTGCAGTGCTAAAAACTAAACCCTCCAGGGGTTTTTTGCACATTGTGTTTTAGGTGAAAATTAAATTTCTTGTTGAATCCCAGAGCTCCCAGAGTTGAGGTTTTAAGAAAAATGCTGAATAACATCCAGAGAGCCCTGTCTGGCCCTTACTGTGCCAGGGGAGAATTTGCTGTGCTTTTAGGAGGAAAATTGATCTTCATTGTCCACCCTGCAGAGCTGGAAGGGAAGGGGAGAGGCTCCTCTGTGCCAGTCTTCCTGGGCCTGACATAAATGAGTGCATTGGTCTCTTGCGAATATACAGATTTCTACAAAGCATTTGCTAATGAATCGAAACAGCAGTTTGTCCTTTCAGTGATTTGCAGGGAGTCAGTAAAAGACTCGACTTGGGGAGCTCATTATGCTTCTAAAGCAGTGTATTTTTAGTGGAGATCCCAGGAAGCCACTGAAGAGGCTCAGCGGCACAAAGGGGAAACCTGTGAGAGAAACCAGCACCACTTCTGTGCCAGGCTGTGCTGGTGAACGTGGCTTTGATCCCCAGCCCCAGTCACCATCAACTCACGGCCAGGCTGCTAGCATGTTGATACCATGCTGGGACCATTTACGGCCATGTCTCAGATGCAAAGTGGAAGAGAGGAGAACAGGGTGAAGGGAGAGCCACAGCAGCCTACCTGAACACTTTGCCATGTGTAGGGTACACATGAGACCTTCTGGAAAACACAGCTAGGCTCTTGGGAATTAGAAAAGAGGCTGGTTATGAAAAACTGTTGGGCTGTTGCTACATAATCCATGTCTTAAATTAATTGAACCGGTACTGCAGATATTTCAGCTTCACTGTGCTTGCAGGGAAAGGCCTTGCTTGATGCTAGACAGCCATAATAAAAGCAATAAGGAAAAAAAAATTAATTTGGGCTTAGGAAGAAAAATAGCCACCAATGCCAACACAGTTTCAAATTGTGCACGTGAAAGGGAGAGCTAGCAATCCGAATTAATCTGCTGTTGTTCAGCATTTTGGTGCCAGGGTAGCCAGATTCTTTGTGGGTGATTACGTGTATGCACTCACGAGAGATGGGAAGGAAAAAGGTAATGTGAAGAATTCCATGTTTAAGACTGTGTTCATCCCTTCTCTCTCAGCTACAGCAGAGATTAAAAATCACTTTGCTGGAAAAAAAAAAAAAAAAAATCAAGGGAATATATACCAGTCTGTGTGAAGAGGTGTAGTGAAAATGCTGAGTCACAGCCTGAACTAGTGATTGAGCACCTGGTGGGAAGGTGGGGCCAACCCAGGGGAGCTCAGGTGCATGCAACACTCCTGAGTGACTGGAAGGGCTGGAGCCAGGATCCACCACTTCCAAACCTCATTTAAGGTCTGGCAGTAGAGGTGAGGGTGTCTTACCTGGGGATCCTTGTCTACTTGAGGACCTTGTAGGCCTTCTAAAGGTAAGCAGTTTCTTTATCTTGTTTTGTACTTACTGCTGTCTTGTTTGAATGGATCTGTGCCTTGCTATGGCATAGGACCTTGCTGCTCTGCTGTCTTGCTGTGCTTTCTGTTCCATTGCAATAGCATTTACTTCAGGAAAAAGGCTTTACCTTTTAGGAATGTTGTAAGTGACTAAACTGGTATCTGAAGAGATTAATTGAACTCTGGTGGTCTGTTGTTTTGTTTTTGTTTTTTTTCTTAACTTACTACTTTACAAAAAGTTCAAGTTACAACTTGAGCCACACTTTCATTCATTAATGCTGGAAACTTAGGCAGGAGCTGGATTTTAGTCAAGTGTTTTAAAACTACTATGGCAGAAGGCAAAGTAATAATATTGTATCTCTGCCTATGTAAAAGCCAGAGGGTTAAAAAGGTGTATACTGTGTCGTGTCGTTTCTGCAACAGCTCCTTGCAAGCAAACAGTTGTTCCTGACACCCTTGTTAGGTGACAGAAAATCCTACAAAAGAGCAGCAGGGAGTAGCAGGGCTGCATGCCAGCTCTGTGCCTGGAACTGCGCATGGTGGTGATGTCCAGCAGCAGCTGTGGGAAGTAGGGCACAGTGCTCTTTAGTTTGTGCCATTGGTTATATTCATTTCTTTCTTCTGGAGCTTAAGCACATGTACTAATTAGAAGGGAACTGGTGAGCTCTGCTAACACATTTAAACATGGGTAGCTTCAGGCTTGCATTTGGATCATTAAAAATGAAGTAAAATGATGATCTCTTTGCACCAGCTTCTGTGAGCAAGGGTCTTGATTTGGCAGCAGTTAACTTCTCAACACTGTAGCACTAATGACTTTTAATATGAAAAGAAGTGTCATTAACACAGAGTGGTGTGAACCCACTGCGAGGCTAGGAAGGTGCATGGAGGAAAAGGATCTGGGAGTGTTGTCAGTGGCAGCTAGCTGAATAGGAACCAGCAGTGTGTAAGGTCAGGAAGGCCAACAGCATCATGACTCGTGTCAACAATAGTGCAGCCAGCTGGAGCAGGGATGGCATCGTTCCCTGCACTCAGCTCTGGTGAGGCTGTGTCTCAAGTGCTGTGTTCAGGGCTGGACCCCTTGCTACAAGAAAGGTATTGAAACCCTGGATCATGTCCAGAGAAAGGCAACAAAGCTGTGAGGGGTTTGGAGCACAGGTCTGATGGGGAGCAGCTGAGAGAACTGGAATGTTCTTCAGTCAGGAAGAGGAGGCTCCGGGGAGTATTGCTGTCTACAACTGCCTGACAGGAGGTTGTTGTGAGGTGGGGGTTGGCCTCTTCTCCCAGGGAACAGTGATAGGATGAGTGGAAAAATTGCCTCAAGTTGTGCTAGGAGAGGTTCAAGTTAAATTCTAAGAAACATCTGTCCTAAGAAGGAGTGATGAGGCACTGGGACGGACTGCTCAGGGGTGCGGGGGAATCACTGTCCCTGGAGGTATTCAAGAACTGTAGAGATGTATCACTGAGGGATATGGCTTGGGGCAGTCACAGACATGGGTTGATGGTTGGACATGGTGGTCTTATTGGTCTTTCCAGCCTTAATGATTCCATGATTCACACTAAAGTGAGGTTTAATTCCTTGTGTCAGAAGGGCAGCCATCAATTTTTAAATACCGATGACGGCTTGCAAATAAAGTCTTTGTCTTGTAGCTGGTCTAAAGGTTATGTGGCTGCAGGTCACTTACTGGCAGTGTTGTGTTGTGGGTTTCTGCCACTGAGAACAGGTGTGGGAAAGGCTGATGTTTTATTTTGCTCCAGGTGTCTTTGCTTTAAAAAAACCTGTAAAATCTGTGATTCTTCCTTCTGTAATTCTTAATTTAAAAATAAAGGTTAGGCTTCTGTAAGAAGTTTCCAATGTTCCTCACTTCCACTGAAAGGAGGAATTACACTGAGGAACTTCTGAGGAAAACCATTAATCAAGTATTTCACTGGCCTCAGCTGTTATAGGATTGAAACTAATATGCCTGTACAACGCTCTCCCCATAAGGAGACAACCAAGGTGGTCTGTACGTGCCATTCTGAGCGATCTCAGCATATGTAGCCATGTCACGTTTAGGTGTGATTGCACTGGCTGGAATTCACACAGGAAAAAGACAGAGGTATGAGTTATATTGGAGCTTTCATTGCCTAGTTTCTCATTGTCAACCACTTCCTGTTTTAAAGTCTAGAGTGCTTTACTACTACTGGAGTAACAAGATAAGCCTGGACAATTTTCTCCTAGTAGGGAGTGAGGACTAGATGATCTTTAAGGTCCTTTCCAAGCCATTCTATGGTTTAAACCCCTGGGGTTTAGTTCTTGAAATTTCTAAGGAAAAAAATCAAAGGGCTGGCAATCCAACCAGTGGTCAGAGGTAACCAGGCTTCTGAGGAGTGCAGAAACAATCATGCCTGATGGCAAAGTGGCTCTAGAACAGATTGGGAAGCTGGGAAGGGTCAGCAGGCATCAGTGTATCACTACACCATGTCCCTATTTGAGGTGTTCCCCCTGAGGGTGGAAAATATTGTCCATCCTTCTTCCCACAGAGTCCCTTTTTTTTCCTATTGCACCCATGTCCAAACCTCTCCTCCAGCCCTGGTTTCCCCTGCTCATGTTCTGAGTTTTATGGTCTTGTGCTCCTCCCAGGTTCTGGAGAAGCAAAGCAAGGTCACAGGGAGCTGCTAAATGATAGCTGTCTATCTGTAAATCTGTGGGTATGAAGATGGGTATTTTTAGCAGTGAGAAATGGCTTGCAGACAGCCTGTCAAGAGGTGCAGCAGAGATGCTGGCACTTGAAGGCTATGCACCCTGACCAGGTGGTTTCCTGGAAGATTGGCTGTGAGGAGCCAGAAAAAATGCTGAACCCAGCATGTCAGTAGGATTGTCTTCACCTCCTGCATTATCTTAAGATGTTTCTGTTGCACAAATATGCATTGTGACACAGCCCACACAATCACCACCAGCAAGAGCTGTGGTGGGTTGTATTTTAAACTACAGTTCTCAAGCCAGCATCCTTGCTGTAAAGAGTCTTATTGTGTCTGATGGTTGTTTCTGCCCTGTGTGCTCACCATTTGCTGTGGTGTAGCCAGTTGGCATTGCTTTTGGCATAGCACTAATGGAGATTGGGAACTGAGTGGTGGTGTTTTTTTAAAGTGTGAGTTACAGGAAGAGAAACAAAAGAGGGCTCGTGTTTAAATAGAAATGGTTCTCATGGTTTTGTCACTGCATATGGCAGGGACACATGCAGAAACGAATTTTCTGCTGTTCTCCCAGTAACAATAAGCAGGTTAAGACGGCATGTTAGAACTGAAAAGATGAAGCTTTCATTTTCTTTTACAATCTGTTTTTGAAAATCAGATGTTCAAATATCTTGCTAAATGCCTCTGCTCCTCATTGCTGTGCTTTCAGAGCCCTGTGGGTCACCCAGTGGCTTTGCAATAGCAACGACTGCTGTATATTGACTGCAGGGGATGCTCTGTGTGTTACCAGCACATCAGGCTGCTGCAGATGCAGCGGTGAGCACAGCATGCTGGCACATCCCTGGGACAGCAGAGCTCTTCACATGCACAGCATGGCAACCCAGCCTTGAAGCTGGCTGACAATGCAGGCTTGTTAATTTTAACAGAGGTTAATGGATCTCATTGCTAGGGACTTAGCATCCTTTTCTTTGACCATATATAGCCAAGGTGTCAACTTACAGGCCCGGGGATTTCAGCTTTCTGTTTAGATTTTAGATGAAAGGCTGCAGTTGGAAGAGATTGTTATAAATATTTCCTGCTATCTGGTAGCAGCCTGACTTCAGTCCCTTCTAAGGAATTCACCGGCATCATCTCTTACAACTGCCGCAATAAAAACCCTGCCCTTGATAAAGGGCATTCAAGGGAGGTAAGCCCCAGAGCTGCACCATGGGGTGCACAGGAGGGATGTGGGGCCAAAGCCCTGCATGGCTGCAGACCTCTGCCAACCTTGCCACAGCTCTGTTGCTTTGCTGTGGGACTGCTGCTAGGGCAACACGCATCTGGCATCACGCGCTCCAGCTCAGGAGCCAAAGAAAGACCATCAGCAACACTGTGAAGCTCCCTGTGAGCATGAACAGAGGGGAGCTGCTGGGATCCGGAATGTTGGGCTTGCAAAGGAGGTGAATGTGTGTGGTGAGAAGGGCCATCTGTATTCTCCACTAGTTTCTCCCAGGGATGGATGCTATGGGAATCTGGGAATTTGTAGCCACTCCATGCAGAAGAGCTGGAAAAAAACAAAACTGTAGCAATATCAGTAAGAAATCCTGACTCCTAGGGCCTCTGGAAATCTGTGCCACAGAAATGCTGGGCCCTCATGCAGTCTCCAAAGAATAAATCTGCTTTCAAAAAAATCCATCTGCATATTGCATGTATTTATAGTTTGCTGCAAGCCTTTCCAGTGAGAACTTCTAGAATTTATTTTAAATTAAAGTGACTAGCGTGACATACCACTACTTAGCCTTTTAACAAAAACATTTTAGTCTTATAAATACGGTTGCTATTATTAAACTCCAGGAAAAGCCAGCAAGCTGCTCCAAATAACATCCTTCAGATGTTTGCCTGCCCAAGCTCTCCAGATACAGAGAACCGAGGCATTTGAACACCTTGTTGGAGGCTGGGATTGTTTTATTTTGTTTCCATTAGGGGAGTTGAGGCTTGTTTGAAACTTTATTTTCCTTTTTGTGTTACATTATTCCTTCTACATTTTTCCTTAGGCCCTTTCTTCCATTCTCACAGCGCAGGGAAGCCCAGCTCCTGGTGGCACTCTCTGGCCTTCATAGAATCATTAAGGTTGGAAAAGACCTCCTAAGGTGATCATGTCCAACTGTCCACCTACCACTAATATTGCCCACTAAACCCTGAAAGTACCACATCTTCCCTTTCCTTGAACTTCTCCAGGGATGGTGACTCCACCACCTCTCTGGGCAGCCTGTGCCAGTGCCTCACCACCCTAAGAAACTTTTCTTAATTTCCAATCTGAAATTTTTCCTAGTATTCTTACAGAGGGACCTATCTCAGCTGCTCCAAAACTGTCTGATTCGAATAGGCCAAGAGGTTAAAAGGAGAATTTGGGTCAGTCCCATCTTTTGAACGTTGGTGTTTGGCCAGTTTGTTTCAAAACCAGAGCTGAGCAGCTCTTCTTTGTGCAGCCTTTAAGCCTGTGTGGCTGCTGAGGGAGGGAGGAGGCAATAAATCTCTTCAGCCAAAATCATGGACCCATCCAGTCACTTAATTAATGAGGGGCTTTCTCCTTATTTGTAACCTCCTTTCAAAGCAAATGAGTGTGACTGGTAATGAAAGGAAACATATGCAGTAGTTTAAAAATAGATGTCAGTGTAGCAAGGAGAATCGTTGCCCTGCTATGTGTAGCTCAAGTTGGCATCCAGCATATCCCATTTGCCTGAGACTGTGAACAGGAATGAACCAGAGTGCGTGGGGGTGCCTTTGCAGAGCCAGGATTTTCTGCCCGTAGAATCACAAAATGATCCAGATTAGAAAAGAGCTTCGAGATCACTGAGTCCAGCCATCAGCCTGGCCTGCGGAGCCCCATTACAGAACTATTCTCTTTTGTGCCATGTCCACCTGTCTCTTAAACACCTCCAGGGATGGGGACTCCACTGCTGCCTTGGGCAGGCACATCCTCGAAGTAGGAAAGCTTAAGATCTCATCGTTTCTCTTCCTGTCTGGCATGGGACACTGAGAGGTATTGAGAGGCTTCTGTGAGAATCATTTGTTTGCTTTGTCCTTATTTCAGGTTTTCTTTTTATTTTCCCTCTTAATTCAGACAGTTAAAAGGACTTGTAAATATTATGCTTGTGAACAAAAAGCAGACAAGCTTATTCGGTCAAGCTCTGGAAATAGCCAGGAGGTGGAGAAGAAGGGGCAGCAGTTCTCACCATCACACCTGCCCTGGTCCTACGTGGAGTGACTGCATCCATGGCCACATCCACCCCAGGCAGGCTCCTGCCTGCTGCTTCTCTCAGTGCTTATCATTGCCACCACCAGAACAAGCAGAGCAGTTCTCCATGCAAACTGAAAGAAAAGCAAACACTCAAGCATATGGGGGGGGGGGGGAAATTAGTTAATCTCTGTTACAATTACTTTATTATTGTTTTTTAGCCCTGGAGGTTTTGTGATGGTTTCAGAGATAAGCCTGCTATATCAGTAGCATTTAGTAATCTGCCAAGTAATTGCGTTGGTTGTAAAGGTGGTGTGGTAATAAGCATGTGTACAGCTGAGATGCAAAAAGCAGAGCTAATCCGGCTGGGAGTGCCGAGCAATAGGCAGTGCAGAAGTAATGATTATTAATAGTGTGTTGACATAGGCTGATAATGCCCCAGAGCCTTCATTCTCCATATCTCACCAGCGCTAGATGGACGCTTGGTGCGGAAGGCAAACACCATGTAACTAGGAAACTGCCCACCACTGAACTTCCTTAGTGTATTTGTATAAGGTAGTGTGTCTCTAGAGACACAAAGCTCACCAGTATAGAGGCTTTAGGGTGCACTTGGAGCTGAGGGCAACCAAAATACCAGGGCAGGGCATGGGGCCCCATTTCTTATGGTTTTCTTTGCACAAAGGATTGTAAACTGTGTTCAGATGTGATAAATGTAGGCACAATGCAGTGTGTAGGCAGGAGCAAGGTTGTGTATGGGGTGGGCTCTTGTCTGAGTTAATTATTCCCAGAACCAAAAATAATTAATGCTGAGCCTTATTGTTGAAAGCAAATGCAAGATGAGCTAGAAAAATATTAAACATGGGAAATTATTATGCAGCCTAAATGATAGGACTGGTTGAAAAGGGAGAAAAGAAATTTAACTGAAAATATAAAACCTCATGGTGCTGGGGGGAAAAAGAAAATCCCAAAACTAGAATCCTCATGGTTTTGCTTCCAGGTTCTTATTTTATCTAACCAGTCAGGACTGTAAATGACTGCCAAGTCACACAGAAGGTTGGGGAAGTAACTTACTTTTTTCCTTCTCATTCTAAGGTGTTTTTTTTTTTTTTTTTTTTTTTTTGCTTTGTCTGCTCTTCCAGAATTCCTTGGGTTTGTAGAAAGAAAGTTCTGATATGGCAAACAGAAAGTAAAACTATGCCTGTTGAAACTCTATAGTGTGTTAGAATTCCTTCAGCTTTAGAAGTTTCTTCAACTATGTAGGTTGCTCTGAAAGTAATGCCTCCTATTTCCATGGAAACGACAACAAGGAATGCAGTAACACTAAGCAAGTTCTCAGCTACAAAGCACTACTTTTCAATATAGTCACCACCATTAGCTACACATTATTTTTTTTCCTTTTGCCAGCAGTAAACAAGAGCCTACATGCTGTGCTCAAAAAATCTGCATGGCCATCCAGAACGTGATTTCTTTCAGGTCTCCGTTGCAACTGCTGGAACAGACCACCCACCACCTCACTGTACACACATCCAGTTTGGTCTGCAGAAACATTCAGCAAGCATTAATCTGTGTCAATGGGTGCCATTTTTTTTTCCCCACGTGGAGGAATTCAGTTCCACACCTTTGTTCTATATGCACTCCCACTGTGTCAGACTCCCCCTCTGTTGCTGTCTGTCCCACAGCAGTGAAATGAAACAGAAATATTGGTGGGAAGGTTCAGCCTCTACTGCCATAACATCATCTGCCTCTGACATCGTGGATTCCCATAATAAAATGGGATGCATTAATTTTGGAGCAGCCCTCATACAAGAAGTGGGAGAACAGATCCTTCTTTTTTCCCCTGCATTCTTGACAGTTTCAAAAAGTTGGAAGTAAAAGAAATGGGTAGGAAAAAGCAAGAATGAGAACTAAAAGGAATTGAATAGGCAGCTAAAATGTGGCATTTAAACACTTTGTTTCAAGGATGGTGAGGGCTTGAAATTTCAGCAAAGAATTGCGAGATAATTTTCATGGAGGGAAAACCTTCTAGCATGTTTCTGTGTTTGTTTGTTTAAAAAAAAAAAAAGCTCTAGTAGTAACTTTCTTCTTCTGAAGAGATTTGTGGAGTTTCAGAGGAAATAATTTTTTCATAAGCCAAATCACTGCATTCTACACAAATACAGTGATTTCCTCTGCCTTGTTTAAGAATCTGAGCTCCCTTCCCTAGGAAAGCTGGGAAAAACTCCTACCATAAGGACAATTAGTACTTGAGAGAGTACTGTCATGAGCAGAGGTATTTCTGACTGTAAGGCACCACTCAAATCATGAGTTAGTGTTATAATGGGTGAAAGCAAGCAGTGAAATTGAGCTATGGTATGCAGGAGGCTGATCTTATTGCTCTCCACACTCTGAATATTCACGTTGGTCTTGGTTTTGTTGCCTCAGAGACTTGAGTCTCCCTTGACCAGAGTGGTGTGTTGTTATCAACAGCAAGTTCTCACTGTGTCTTGGGATTGAAGCTTGTTTCCTACATAGAAGGGTGGAACTTCTCATAGCTACAGCCTGGTCAGGAGGAAAGGCGTGTAAGCTTTCCCTGCCACCTAGGAGAAACTAGCTATGGCATAGACCTTGTATGCTGTTCTGCACACCAAGCCTAGCACCTTGTTCCTTCTACTCTGAAATGATCATCTTGGCATACTTCTGCAGATGCCTCAAGATCCCTCCTTGTGCAGCTCTGCAAGAGGTGTGCATGGCACAGTTGCAAGTTGTGCAAACCAGAGGGACGTCTACACTAGTTTTGCTTCAGGCCACTGCAGTGTGTACAGGGACACTGGTCAAACTGGGGCCTTGTCTTTACAAGGCGAATGCAACCACAGCCCAGCACGAATGACTGTGCATCTTCCTTTTTGGATATTAAATATGAAGCAACTAAAAGCCTGTGCTTAGACATGCAGCACTGCGTAGTTAATACTGGAAAGAACTGATTTTTTTTCATTGGTTAGACTTGTGGACAAGTCTTCTAGATCACAATGTGTGTGTCCACAGAGAATGGAAAAAGATGTTTCTCAGAAGAGTCCAGTTGTTCACTCACTCCTCAAATCATATCTGACGATAGTTTTTTTTTACCTCTCAGCCCACATGCTTAGTCAAGCATCTGTGGACTTCTGTCATGACAGGCCTTAGAAAGATGTATCTGTGGTTTTCTTAAGTTGAAGACAACCAAAATTGCTTTTGTTGCCGAGTAAGTGGTTTGGATCTCATTTTCCCACTGCATATCATACTTTGCAGGCTAAAAAAGACATGAGAAATAGAAGTGACTGATTTTTCCATTCCTTAAGCTGCCTCCACGTGGGTTGATTGCTCAGGGGATTTCAAGGCAGACTGAAACACAGACAAATGTTGGCTTCATGTACACTCTTAAATATTGCTGTGTTTTGAATTTTGTTAGAAACTTGGCAGACTTTTCCTTGAGCTCTATCTTCCTTTTCTGCCTCCAGTTTATCAGCTGCCATAATTTTAGATGCACAACTGCAGCGTACAACCATTTACCTCAGCACGCATGAGCAACGGAAGCACTCTAAGAACATGTCTGATTAAAGTACTTTTCATACTAGAAGCTGGCAGGCAGAGCCAATTAGCCCTGAACTGGTACATTGTACAACTGAGGAAACCTGTCTTGTGCCATCAATCCTACTGGGCTTGGACTGGGAGCTTAACTGCCTGGGAAAAGGTCACTATCTTCACTGAGTTGTATTCTGAGCTCTGCCCGAGGAGACTTTGGGTGCATATATACTCAAGGGCATATATATTCAAGGCAGAGGATGTCATAAAATAGTGCCTTGCTCAGAAAGTAAATTCAGTCTCATGATCTTTCTGAGCTGACCGAAGCTCTAAATCCTGCCAATGATGCAGCCATAATTCCTTGTGTAAGGCGCTGAAGACAGATGTGCAAATCCTTGTTTAGCGCAGCAAATAGGTGTTTTTCCACTGCTCCAAAGAAGATTTTGACTTGTGAAACCAGAGTCCTTCATTTGGGTTTGCTGTAATGTGTTCTGTTCCCATCTGAAGAGGTCTCGCAAGCTGGAAGGAGGGCTGGATATGGACTGCAGCAAAAGCTTGTTTCTTATGCAGCATTACAATGGATGTGATAAGAGCAGGAAAAAGCTGTGCTGCATACACGGTCACATCAGCCTGGAGTCTGAGAACTCACGTCCATGAGAACAGGCAGTTCTGCTGACCCAGTGACCAGCATCAACCTCTCAGGAGGACAAAAGCTTCTGGGTAGGCACTCCCTGGAAAGCCCCAGCTCCCCTGGTCAGCTCCATGCATCTGTATGTTTTGCTGCAATTCATTAATTAAGGCTGCTTTGACTGACATTTGGGAGTGGTTATGTTCTACTCAGTGTCTCTGTGTCTCAGACTGGAAGGGAGCAGGTGTCTGAGTATCCTTCATGCCCAGCAGAAGTTTTCATGTAGCAAGCAAACTCTTCAAAAATGCTGACTCAAAATCCCGCTGGAGAACAAGGCAAGTTTCTTGCTAGCTTGTCTGTGTATCTATGTGATTAATGCAATTCAAAGTAGGGAATAGATTATGTGGAGACCCATCTGCAGCCATGGCTCTTTCAAGGTAAACCGAAGTGGAGATAGCCTAGGGAAAAATCCTGAGGCATATAGCCAGGGAAGCAGCATGGACAGGCTGGGGGTGGTGACTGGATGGGGTTGGAAGAAGGGTGCTTGGAGATTCTGCACCCCCTGTCACAGGTTCCCCTGGGGTCTCTGAACCCCCATTCAGGTATTTTTTTTTTTTTTTTTTTTTCTCTGAATTTCAGCAGCATTCCAAAGGGCATAAATCAGTGCAGCATTGCAGGGCATAGGACATCACTTCAGGGCAAGTTTGTCTTTGAATTCTGGGCATAACTATTCTTGAACTATTCACAGCCACGTGTCCATTCAGGGTTTTGCATAGCTGTGCAATGGCAGAGATCAGGAATGCAGAATAACTCCTCTCAGGAGCAAATGAAAATTTTGTTTTGTGTTGCCTGGGTTTGGCAGCTATTCTCGTACTTTCATCTGAGTCCTCTGCGACACAAGGAGTAGGGATGGTTCCTTGCAAATAGGAAGTACTTTAATCATGCTATGTAAGCATGAGTATGAAGCAATCCATCCTGCCTGTGATCCAGAGACTTGGCTGACTTACTTATCCAACCCCTCTTAAACCATTTGGTAGGCATCTGCTGCTGGTTTTGAGGGCTAACCACACATTGTTTTGGTTGTGAGGAGGCACGGTCCCTGCAGGGGGCAATTTGATTTTATATGTATTTTCTGGAGCTGTGGTTTGCATTTTCATGTTAGCACGCGTGAGCCTGCATATGCTGGAAGAGCTTGGGGGGAAAAGGATGGCCACAGCAATAGTCCCAGGCAGCATGACCCAGCCTGGCCATGGCCCCAGTGCCTGCTGTGTTGCTATGACCTATATACATCCTCACTGCCATGGATATGTTTCTAGATTTTGTTCCTCTTGGCCGCACTGGGAGGAGCAAGAGAGGTTTTTTGGGGCCAGGCTCTGTGCATCTGTGTTAGAAGCACTCCTTAGCACATGCTTTTTGCTGTGTAAATAATAAATAGCACATTTAATATTAAATAGCCTGTGCGCTTACTAAGCCTCACTGTGCAGGAGAAACCTGGAGGATGCATAACAAGGATGATGGAGCAAGTGCAAATTCATGGGTTGGGGAAGAGGCACTGTCTGTGGGTGATGACTGGTCAGTGAGCTCAGACTGTGCATGGGTGTGCATGTCGGTGAGGTGGGGAGCAGCAGGATTGCACAGTTGACTTTTCCATCTCTATTTTCTACAATTCAATGGTCATCAATCATTTTGGAAAGCTAATTATGCTCCTCTGCAGCTCCAGGTGAATAAGGAGTGGGCATGATCCCTGAGGATCTGACATGCTGCAAATCAGGCATCTGTTTGCCAGGGTGTTATTGCATTAGCTAAGCATTCCGGTTTCTATTGATGCATGCTCTGCTCTTGCATGGCTGCTGACAGTGTGTGGAACAACATGCAGCAGCAATGAGGCAAGGCTGGGCAGCCTGATTTGATTCTGCTGTTTGCTTGCGGAAGATTCATGTGAGATAGAGGGAGGAAAATAATCTAGATGAAGATGAAAAATAACGTTGCAAATAAAGGCTAGTGGGGAATATTCTGAGCTGGTCTTTAAATCAGTCTTCAGAGTCTGAAAGCAACGTGCACACTCGCATATGCAAAGCCCAGGCTGCACATAATGGATTTTGAGAAAATGAGCCCTCCGCTCCCTCCTCTCAGCTTTACTTTTTAGAGAATGCCTTTCCTTCATTTTGGAAATGATTGCATTATCTCAAACTGCTTGTAAATCTTGTTAGCCAAGTAATATAGTTTGGACTAAATGTCTGTTCCTACATAAGCCCCAGGGGAATATGGAAAATAACCAATGCAGCTCTTTGTGAACTCCCACCAGCTCTGTGAAGAAGACTCCTTTTTTTTCCTGATTAACTTCAGTTTTCTCCTTGGTGAGGCAGAGAGAAAAAAGCAGAAAGATTAATGAAAATTAGGTCTATTAAAGCTACTGTCATTCTCAAGTTGTGTGTGCAGCCTTGCCACGAACTGAACTCATCACCAAATGCAGTATTAATCAAACTGGAGTGCAGGCACTTAGCTACCCTGTGTGTGTGCACGGTTGTGTCTGTGTGTACACCATGGTGTCTGCATCACATGCATTTGCAATTGAAAAGAGTGGAGAAACAGAGACAGCATGTTAATTTTCCTATTTATTATTTATGCATTTGAGAGTCTGCACCAGCAGGGCTCACAGAGCTGCGACTGATAAGTTAATTGGACACCACCCTGGCATAGCTAGGAGAAGCTGCAAACCCAGTGCCAGAAATAGTGACTGGGACTGTAGGAGAGCATGTTCAATGCGTGTTGATGGCTTAGAGATGCAAAGCTGTAGCTGCTGCTCTTGTTCTAAAGGGAATTGAGGCAGGGAGTCTCTTTGGGCTCCATATGCATGGAGACAAGTTACGGCCATTATTCTCTCTCTACTGTAGTGGTTATAGCATGTCTTGTCCATGTATGGCTCATTTACAAATACAAGTAACACATCCGTCACATCTCAGGAGCATGGTACCCCTCTGCATCAATGCAGGAAGGTACTGTGTTCCCCTTCTCATCACATTTGACAAGTCCCTTTTGAGATAGTCCCTACCCTAGTTGCTGGGAGTAGCATCCATGTCTTCTGGGGAGACCCCGAAAGGCAGTTAGCCACCAGTCCCACTGAGCAGTGGGGCTCTGTACACCATTTGCTTCTGCAGGAATTACCTTGCCCAAGCCCCGGTTGCTCTTTTTCTGCACCAGGCAAATCTCGCTTTTGCTTCTGCAGATGGGAACAGCGCTGCTAGCTGTGCTCACTCCTGCTGGGGAGCACACCTACAGAGAGGTAGCAATGTCCCAGCATCTACTAATGCTTCTATAGCATGAGAGGAAAAAAACTGATATATCCTACAACAGATGCAGCTAAGAAATAAAGCTACTTTCCCCTACAAATACCTCCCCACACACCATGGCAAGAATTTTCTGTAGGGTCTGAACCTGTGATGATGGATGTGAGTAGGTTTAGAGAGCTCTTTCCCATGGGAAAGGCCAAAGGTGACTTACACTGTGGGCTACTTGCTTGCCCTCTGCAGCGTGCAAGTCATTTCCTAACCCAGTGCTTCTGGCTGAAGCATGCAGCCATGAAGCACGAGGTTGAACATAGTCAAACTAGGAAGGGAGGATGGGGAAATAGGGCTGCTGTAGGGTAGCAAGTGATGAGGGTTGAAGTCCTATTCATTGGGAGTCAGTGGAAACCTTTCTCAGAGGACTATGCTAAGTCTTGCATGGACCTGAGAAAATCAAGCTCAGTTGCTCCCTTTCCCCGCAAGTTCAGTCCTTTTGTTCTGTCTGCAGGTTTAGCAATTTTCTTAATTATTTGCGTGCATTTACACACTTCAATCACCATGTGAGTTTATCAGGCTTCTCTTAGCACAAATTCAGCAGTGGGCTATTGGGTTTAGATAAGTCTCTGCTAGATGAGCAGAGGGTCCAGTCTGCCAGCTGAGTTTTCCAGACCTTAACTTGCTTGTTGTTTTTTATTGAGCCCAAGAACCATGTTATTTTCTAAATTTGCATTTAAAGTCACTGTATCTTCTGTGTAAATATCTAATTCCTTCTTAAATCCTACTAATCTTCTGACCTTAAAAATACTTTGTCAGTTAGTGCTGCGCTCTGTCATTCTTTGAGAAATAAGAGAAAAATCCTTTTGTTGCTTTTAAATCTGTTGCTTTAATTTCTCTGAGATCACTTGCTCTTGTGTTAAGTAAGGATAAATAAGAACTGTCAGGCAGGCCTTTTATATATTGCTTTATCTTTGATCAAAACCAATCCAATCTATGCAGCTTTACTATGGAAATGTCTACACCCCTTAGTCAGTTATCACCATGTTACTGATGTTGTCTCTTTTGGGGGCAGAATGACAGAAAAGTGAGTATGTGCACTGCCTGCAGATTTACCAAATGGCATTTGTGCTGGTTTGATACTATTTTTTTCAATCTGCTATTTGCGTGTCCAAGAGGCTTTTTGGTTTTCTTGATGTCAAAGAGGAGCCCTGCACAGGGCTGATTACAGCAAACACTAGCCCTTTTTGCCAGCTGCTACAGCTTATTTGCAATGTAGGGTATGTAGCTGCAGTTTTCTTGATTGTTTTCCATCGGTGCATGCATTGCTTTGCATTAATTTCTATGGACTTCATCTTCCTATTTCTCCACCCTTTGCAGGTGATTTGAAATTTCCCAGTCTGAGCTTGAGTCAAATTCACATGTATAGAATCATTAAGGTTGGGAAGACCACCAAGATTATCATGTCCAACCATCAACCCATCGCCCATATGCCTCCTGACCACGTCCCTCAGTGCCAATCTCCATGGTTCTTGAACATCTCCAGGGATGGTGACCCCAACACCTCCCTGGGCAGCAGTGCCAGTGCTTCACTGCTCTTTCTGAGAAGAAATGTTTCTTAAAATTTCACCTGCACCTCCTCTGGTACAACTTGAGATCATTCCCTCTTGTCCAATCACTGTTACCTGGCAGAAGAGGCCAGCCCCCACTTTGCCACAACCTCCTTTCAGGCGCTTATAAAGAGCAATAAAGGTCTCTCCTGAGCTGCCTCTTCTCCAGACTGAACAATCCCAGTTCTCTTGGCCGCTCCCTGTAAGACTTGTGCTTCAGAGCCTCCACAGCTTTGTTGCCCTTCTCTGGACATGCTCCAGGGCTTCAGTGTCTTTCTCTGTAGAGAGGGGAATAAATGCATGCATATATATATACATATGAATGGCTTTGTGTGTGTGTGTCTTCTCAGGATTTTGAAGACTTCACAAAACCCTCTGTATTCTCCAATGCAACTGGATGGCACCTTACTGTCAAGTCTCTGGAAAATAGACCTTTTGCTTTTCTCCCTTGTTTTCCACTTCTGAGCTATTTTTAAACCCATGACCTGTCTCAGATCTTTTCAGTGGTGATCACTGTCTGTCATTGCCATCTTTCTGTGAGGCCTGGACCACACTGAAGCTGTTTGAACTGTACACTAGATAGTGCTGCACAGAATGCTCTTAGATTCTTATCATCAAATTTCCTGCTCTGACACCAGGCACCTTCAGTGATAGCTCACCCTCTCTCAAAATCTAATCCAGTTACTGCCTGAAGCCATTTTGCTCACTGAGAAAGAAATTGTTAGACATTATTTTGCAAGGAGGCAGGAGAGAAAGCCAAAACATTGAAGGGCTGATATTGCTCCACCAGTGAGCTCATGAGGCTGAGCGCATCCAGGGCTCAGTGCTGCACCGTGTGTTGCTGCCTGTCTTGGTATACCAGGAAAGTCTTAGCCCTGCTGTTACATTTTCCAAAACCTGAATAAGCAAATACACAAGCAGATGTAAATCCCCCTTGGTAACCCTCTCAGAAGCAAAGAGAGCTCTTTCTGCTTCCTGTTGAAGTCTGCTCATAGGACAGCTCTTATTTTTCCCAGGTGAGTCATGAAGCAGCAGAACCAGAAAGCCTCTATTGACAGAGGAAGATGGGCAGCAATTCTAGGAATCCATAAAGAGGCCAGAAACAACAAAAGCAAGTTTTCACATGATACAGTGGGGAGTCTAGTGGCCACTGATACATCTTGGTGAGGCATTGGAACAGGTTGTCCGTGGAGGGTAATCCTGTCCTAGGAGACATTTTGTTAGACAGGATGGGGCTGCGAGCAACCTGTTCTAGCTGTAGGAGTCCCTGTTCATTGCAGGGGGGTTGGACTATGTGACCTTCCAACACAAATGATTTTATGATTCTATGAAGGTAAGTGGTAGCCCCTTCTGTGGACGTGACACCTTGTGTTATAGGTACGTGTATGTAGGAATATATGGTACATAGGAATGTATACTTTATAGCCTTTCAGCTTCAGACTCACCTTAAGGGGAACCTTCATTTCATGAAGTTATTTAAAAAAAAAAAAAAGCTAATTCTATGTTCAGCAAGTCCCTTGATGACAAATAATCTGATGACAAGGCAAGTGGAGTGTTTTGTTCTAGCACAGGCTGGTCTCTCATTCAACTCAAGAGGTACTCTATAAATGGTTCTGTAAATACAATTCTGGTTCACCATGCTGGGAGAAATGGAGTGTATCATGCATGCTGTCACTGAGCCATTGTGAAACAATGTTAAATAGTGTAAAGGGGAAAGAGAACATTAAAAAAAGATTACGAGCTTTTTTTTTTTTTTAATCCCAAAACAGCATTGCAGTGTGTGTGTGTGTGTGTGTGTGATGGGGGTGGAATTCAGAAGTGCTGCGTTTCAATGTTGTCACAGTTCCCTTCAAACTGGAAAACAAGTCCCATTAAAGAGCACTAAGTACCTTTTGAGGCAGAAATGCTGGCAGCATCCTCAGCTGACCTGGTCAAGCTGTCCATTAAAGTGACATATGAGATGGACAGTGCATTCTGCAGACACATGAAGTCTGGGGACAGCACTGCATGTAAAGTGATACTGCTCCAAGCACCCTTCAGCCTTGCTTGCTAGAGCTGTCTTTGTGTTCTCTGCTGGGTGGCAGGCAGTTGTTCACTCAGATCCCTGTCTCAGCAGGTCTAAAATGAAAATGTGGATCCTTCTGTGGCTCCCAGTCTACATTTCTCTCATGGGCACATGTACTATGTTGCTTCTTAGGACCATAGGGATTTTGCCTTTGAGAGGTGATTAAAGGCTCGGATTAGATGCAAAATCTATATAAACCATCACTTCCAAGGCAGAGCCCTAAGGCTATGAATTTCAGAGTAGAGGCAGTGGTATTTTATACTAACATGTTGTTTAGTTGTCTGTGTTTTTGTTGCTGATTTAGGAGCTGAACCAACTAAAGAGTTTAAATGTCTTCAAAGCACAACTTTCCAGAAGTTGCCACTAGAATGTGAGTACGTATGTAGATATACATTGTCCTGCAGGTCTGGAGCAAAGGTCCTCTGAGAAGCAGCTGAAGGAATGGGGATTGTTCAGTCTGGAGAAGAGAAGGCTTAGGGGAGACTTACCATTCTCCACAACCACGTGAAAGGAGGTTGTGGTGAGGTGGTGTTTGGCCTGCTCCTATTTAAGTGGCAATAGGATGAGAGGGAATGTTCTCATGCTGTGCCAGGAGAGGTTCAAATTGGATATAAGGAAACATTTCTTCTCTGAAAGAGTGGTCAGGCACTGTAGTGAGCTGCCAGGGAGGTGGCTGAATCACTGCTCCTGAAGGCATTCAAGAAATGTTAAGATGTTGCATTAAATAAACATATTTTAGTGAGAAAGTATTGGTGATAGGTGGACTGTTGGCCTAAATGATCTTGGAGATCTCTTCCAACTTTGATTCTGTGATTCTAGTGGCTGTATTGAGTGCTTACTGCTGTGTTAGTGTCCTGAGCAAGGGGATTCAACAAATCTTAGCCGACATCATTTGAAATTATCAAAGTCCATTTTCTAAATTCACCCTGTCAAGTTTTTTTTTCAGCTGGGAGAGGGATTAAAAGCATTATCTGCTGGCACAAAGACAGGAGAATAAGCAGAAATATGGAGGTGTTCCTGGAGGGGAGTCTCATGTGACAGATCCTTCAACAGAGAGGAAGCAGTAGTGAGTCCTAGCAGAGGATGTGATGACTGTTATCTATCATGTGAAAATGAAGGTGCGAAATATGGTTCATGGTGAGGAATCCCTCTCCCACATGATGCTGTGGCCTGCTGCATGGCCATACCTTTATGGAGATGATGTGCTCCCACCTTCTTGCCCAAGCACTGTACACAGCTCTGCAAAACCATGCAGAAACTACTCAGCTGTCCTCAGGAGTCCTGGTCTGACCATGTCACAGAGCAGGATCGCATTCCTGAGCTGGATGTGATTTTTCTCTTAGTGTCAGTGGGGCAGCAGCACCAGCACTTGGAAACCTCCTATGGCTTAAGATCTGAGACCTCCAATCTGAACTGTATTAAAATGAAGGATATTAAAAACCAGGAGGGGAAAACTTGGCCAAGATACTGATGTTCCTCAGTGCTTGTGTGTGTGCACATGCAAAAAGGAGGAAAAAAAAAAAAAAAAAACACTTGGGTATGATTCACCCAAATATTGTGTAGGGGAATCAATTTCCACCAGGGAGATAATTGCTAATTACATGAATATGAAGCAATTTGATTTGCAAAGTTTTGTTCTTTGCAGTCTGAGAAACCTAATTTTGCTGGAACTGGAGTTACGGGTATGGAGGCAATGGAGGTATTGTTGTATCTGTCAAGAGCCCTGAATTTAAGTTTTCAGGAAAGCTGCTGCTGCTCTTTAGAATAACTTAGCTTTATTTTTTAGCTCAAAACTTTCCCAGAGCGAATGACAAATAAAGCCTGTGGTATTTTTCCAGGGCTTATTTTGAGATAAAAGCTATCTGGTATAAAGGGCTCCATTGGCAGCAGAACAAGACCATAAATCAGCATTGGGGAGCAGGCAGAGCTCTCCAACAGAGGTAGGGTGTGCCCAAGGATTTCTCTGCTCCACGTGAACTGGGGCTGATGTGGTGTGGAGGTGAAGACAGCTCTCTCCACTGCAGCCTAGCTGCCTCCTCCGGTCCAGAGGCTGTGTCCCCTGCAAGGCCCTTCTTACAGCTGAGAGACAGCCTGAGCTCCTTTTACAGCTCTATGTCTGTCTTGTGCTGGGAGCCTCAGGCCTGGACACATACACCACTTGGGGTCTTGGGGTGACTGCCAGCTGGTTTTGCTCAGGAAGAGATAGGTGGATAAAAGCCTGAGCACCTGTCTTCTGTTAATGCCCATGACACACACGGTTGACTTTTAGGGGCAGCTCAGCTAGTTTTCAGTACTGACAAAAGCCTGTGGACTCTCCATGGTGGACAGTTTTTGCCTCAAAAAGGGGTTTAAAAAAAAAAAACTGCCTAAGGAGAGGATGGTTGGTGAATTAGCTGCTTGTCTGCAGCTTCTCAGAATAACTATAGATAAATACATGTTGATTCTGTACCCTGCAAGTGCATAGGCTGAAGTCCCTGGGTTTTTTCATAGCATCATTCTCCTCTGCATGCTTCCTCCCATTTTCATAGCGGGCCGTATTTCCCAAGTTTACAGGACCAGATTTTGTGCAAAGCTAAACCAGAGCTGCATGTGTCTGTGAAAGCATAGCTGGACTTCATTTAGATCAGCAGTGCTCAGAGGACAGCACGTGTGCATACATACATATAATACAGTCTTTAAATGTTGTCAGCTCTTTAAAAGGCACTGCTTTCAATCTGTCTTCCTAACCTTCCCCCTAAAATGCTGCTGGCTGCACAGAGGCCACGTTGCCTTCTAGTCCTGCAGCTGAGGTTTAAAGCTTTGCTGGCACTCAGAGCTGCAGCTGTGGTAGGGTCTTGGGTGTTTTTGTCACTTCTCTGCACCAATGTGCCAACTCACTGTGAGTGATCATAGAATCACAGAAGCATCCAGGTTGCAATACAACTTCAGGATCACCAAGTCCCTTCCAACACTGAGAATTCTATGATTCTATTCTATGATGTAGTTGGGAGCTGCCCTTGCAGACTGCTGAGTGCTTGGAGCTGCAGCCCACCACAGCAAGGAGCTGCAGAAAGCCTTCTTCCTAAGGGAGCAGCTTTCACAGTCCAGGGTTGGGAATATCATCTTAAGAAGCCCTGGAACTGCAAGAAACCTCCTAGGTACAATGTTTTAAGAAAAATGTAGTTATTTCCATAGCTTGAGGACACCATATCTTTAGGAGAGCATCAGCTAGCACCGTGCAGAGCCCTGCAAATAAACACTCACTGCAGCACTGCACATTAGGGACAGGGCCCAGACCCCAGCTGGGATGCATCCTGTGCTCAGTACCAACACCTGCAGCTTGTGACAGTTCACAGGTGACTTCTCAATGGTCTATGAAGATCACTCCCTGAGGGTCAAAAATGTAATTGATGTTACCTACTTTAGAGCAAAAGAGAAAATATGGTATCAGCTGCTTATGTTGCACAAGAGGCCATCAGCTGGTCCAGGTGACTTATGGTTTTGTTATTCTGCCTTGGGGGATACGGTGAGAGGCTCTAAGCTCAGGGCTGTGCTTGTGTGTTGTTGTTTTCTTGTTTGTTTTTTTTTTTCTCTTCTGCCCTGTGCATTTTAAATCATATCTCACAGCAGCTGCAGCATCCTGGCTTATTGCAGTTATGTGTCTGTGTATCATCCATTCTTGTTCTCCCCACAGCTGAAGAAGCTTTTGAAAATTAAAAATCCCTCCCTCACAAGCACCTTACAAATGAAATATGCGTTCCTGCGTAAAATATTAAATCTCTTCCACAAAGGCACAGCCCATGAAGATGCCTTTAAAACACAAAAGGAGGCACGGGTACGATATTTACAATCTGGAGCAGAGCAGTTTATGATCTGCCTAAACTCCCTGGTGCTATTTGAGCAGAATTTTTTTTTCTGGAGCATATCAGAACAAATTAATCAATGTTTTTCTTCCTAACTATATGCAAATGGGCTTCTTAAATTTCTGGCTGTAGGTTGTAGCACTAATTGCTCACTGGGCTCATCCAAGCGGCTTGGATTTGATAAGCCGAAGAAAGCACCAGACACTTGAGTGAATTTCTAATGCAAACTGACCAGCCCATTTTCCCTTCTGCAACTATTAAAGGTCATCACAAAACAAAGCAGAGAGGCGGAGGGAAAATGGTTTTGCTTTGATGCTGGGCTCTTCCTTCTCTTCTTGCAGCTGTGGTGGGGGGAAGGAACAGGAGTGAACCTCCCGATCTCCCCTTTTACTCCCCAAAGCATAAATGCTTATTGACAGTATAAGGACTGACAAATTAACAGAATGCCTGCAAAGCCCTGAGCTGCATTTCCTACAGACTGGCTCTGACCAGATGGAGCTGGTGAGCTCCCATATCTCAGCATCCCTGCAGTGACCCAGGGAGGGACAAAACTGCAAGGAGGCACCTCATAAGCTGGGTCTGAAGCCAGACCAAACCTGGACTGGAACTGTCACATCAAATCAATGCTTCTGTAGGCAGAGAAGGACTGAAATTGCACTGGAGCAGGTGACACCACCTGCTCATCCCTCTGGAAACAGAGGTTGCAAAAGCCCTGGTATTGCTGTAAAATTGTCAGACCACAAAGCAAGCTGCTTTAGGTAGGTTTAGAGCCTACTGATTGCTACTGGGGAAACTCAGCTTTTGTGCGTGCAGCATCTCCCAGCAGGAACTGCTAGTCTCTTTGCACCATAAGCAGGCAGTTTGCAATTTGTCACCGTAAACGGTGACATAAATCCTGTTGTAGGGCTCGGGAGTAAGGTTCTCCCAGCAGCTCAGTTGTGCCTGGTAGCCAGAAAGGAAAGCTGGACCAGGGGAGCTCTGCAGTACTTTGGGTTTGCTCTCCTGAGTATCTTGAGCGCTCTCCCAGCAGAGCTGTGTTTTTTGGAGAGTGTGTGGGCAGTATGTTTGGCTGGGCACCTGCAACGTTCTGCTGTTAGCAAGGTTATTTCAGAAGCATTGAGTAAACTATTGATACCATGCCTTCCCTGAAAACCCATTGGGAGTGAGAATAAGATCCCTGTGCACGGTGCCCAAGCTCAGTGATGACTGGGAAAATCAAAAGGTTGAGCAATTTGATTAATTATTTATCCATTATTCATTTACCCAATGTGCATATAATGCTGTGCGGCAAGTGAGCAAGCGCAAAATTAAAAACCAAAATGATGGATGCTGCCTTATGAAGGGCTCTTCATCTCTACTCTTGAGACTCATTTAGCTTTAAATATTGATGGTGAACCTTCTGCTGGCAAACAAATATTATGTAAATCCACCGTCCTCGGCTTGTTGGTCCTGTTTGGGAGGCAAAGGGTTTGTGCAGTTGCATGGGCTGAGTCTTGTGGTCTGTACCGGCTAGGGTGAAAGTGGGCTTAGATACCCTTTCATTACCTGCTACAGCGAGGCAATTAATCTATGCTTGAGGGCTTGCGTACTTGATAATAAAGCATCAGTAAGCTGCAGTCTTTAATATGCTGATCCATACATCACTCAGAAGCTGTCATGAATTTGGGAAGGGAGTTGTGCATCGAGAGCTGGGCTTTGTTCTCTCCTCAGCAGCTCCTCTGGGACTGAGGTGACAGATGGATGGCCAGGGGGAGCAGCAAGCAAAAGGCATGCTGGAGATGTCTTTGCCAGCTCTCCTGGGCCATAAGCACATGGAGAGGTGCCTCTCTAGAGATGCTGTCCTTGCACGACTCCCAGCCAAGCGTCACTGCGTGCTGCAGCGTGACTCCCACATGGCTCACAGAGTGCTCTGGCAATATGCATTTTGGGCTTTCAGGCTGGCAGTAAACAAGTTTTCATCTCTCCCATGCCAGAGAGGGTGACGTCAACTACAGTGTCCAGGTTTGTTCTTGTTGGGCTTGTGAGGATGCATTTCTCAATGCTGAGACTGCCCGTAGTGTTTGAAGAGTGGGATGCGAAGTACTTGCAAAGCCATTGATGTTCTTCAGAACTATTCATCCATAATCACCTTGCCCCTGTTCTACCAGGAGGATGGTTTGTCACCCCTTGAGTTCTTTTCAAACCAATCAACCATTTGGGAGGCTAAGTACAGCCACGTGGAAGCAAATGGTGAGAGCTAACTGAGAGCATCGTTGGCCTCTGTAGAGAGCCTGCTGTCGTGGTAGCGATCTCCTCTCTCCCCAGCAGGAAGCCTTTCTCAGCACTGTCATAACATGAGGAGGTAAGAACAACACCTTCCCAGAGTGGAAGTCAGTTTTCAGCTGCCTTTGCACATCACACACTATCCAGAAGTTTGTCAGCTCCTGCGCCTTCAGCAGTGTTAGGATATGCGAGCTTCAAGGGCTGGGGAAACAAATGCCATGAGCCCCTCTCTTCCTCGCTCTCTGGAAGAATGACCTGATATTCCTTTCATATTTCAAAAGCCTAAGACAAATATCTTAAACATGGAGTAAGGCCAGTCCAATTACTTCTCTTGGTCCCCTGCCCAGGGTTTATTCTGTGAAACAACTCGGTGACAAATGTTCTCATTGCAAGAAACTTTCTAGTACTTTTTTCCATTTCTTGATGCAATATAAACTTTTGCCAGAAGCTGCCCAGAACCAAGGTGTAATTCTGATCTGTTCAGGCCTCTGGAAAATATCTTAGTGAGGTGATAATCTCTACAGCCTTGAGAAATAGATTTGTATAAATGAACCCAGTGATTTCTTTTGTAGCAATAAACTCCCCTTGTAGCTATTCCATCCTTGTCCTCCTTTAATCTTTTCCCTAGGATTTCCAGAGCAGCACCCCAAGACCAAAGTGGGCTGCATTGCTCATTTTCAGTCCATTCCAGGCACAGACTGACTGCAGATATCCGCTTGGCTTTCTCAGACTCCTGTTTCCAAATCCTAGCTGTATGATAGCATTAAATTGAACTGCTGCCAACCCAAGCACGCAAAAACCACAGCAGACAAACTTCACTTCCAAAAGGAAAGGGTCCTGGTGGCGGGGCGGTGAGGGATGGCTGGCAGAACGTGCTGGCTGCTTTGCCCTGGCCATGCCTTGCATCTCAATGTTAGGGCTCTGTGCAGGCTACTCACCAGCCCTGACTGCTTAGCCAAATTAATAGTGCTGAGCAGGAACAAGGCGTACTGGCAAGCTTCCTCAGGTCTGAGCAGATCGTGGCTGCCCCACAGCATGTGGAATGGGGCTTTCTCATCCCTGTCACTGTCCTCCAGCTATTTATTGCTAAACACAGCAAGCAGTGAGCTTTTTTTTTTTTCTTTCATTATTTCAGTAGCAGTTACTCTGTGCCTAGCCCAGGGCAAATCCCACATCTGTGGCCAGTGGCCCAACCACATACTGTTTCCCCTGAAAGCTCACTGGAAAGCCCAGTGTGTTGAACATCCAAAGGAGTGAACAAAATGGGAATTACTATTTTAAAACACCTGGTCTGCTGAGGGCTCTGTTTGTCATAAAAGCATTCGTGGTACCACCACAGCTCCCATCACATTGCCCTAGCAGATGAACCCACCTTCTTTCGATTCTCCTCAAAGAGAGCTCAGTAACCAAAATTCAAAGTGCGGTGTAGAAATCTTTAACAAAATGCTCTTATTATCCTAAATATAAAAATGTTTAATTCCAAGCCTTTTCTCCTAGTAGTATTAGACAAGAGCAGCTTGTTCTAAACATGTCACTTTAGACAAAACCAGCATCTTTGTGGCTGAAAGGAAATACTTTGAGAATAAATCTTTGTGCCAGTACTAGTGATAAGTCTTTCATTTCATGCTCTAATTGAACATTGGCTTTACAACTTAAAAGCAATCATCTTAAATTGCCTTTTGCTAATGTTAATGCTTCAGACAAAGGGTAACAGCCAGATTAGAGGTTCTTATATTATTCAGGCAAATCTTCGTTCTTCATACATCACGTTTTAAAAGAAAATTAATTTTTCCTTGTGTCAAAAGTGAAAATAGAGATAATGAATGATACACTTACATCATCCTGTATTGCTCAGATTGGCAAGAACATTGCCTCTGAAGAAAGCAAGCCTTGGCTGCATTGTCACCCTCATGCCCACCCCACAGCTGGCCAATGAGTGTCTGTTCTCCAAAATGCCACCTCCTGTCACTCAAAATCTTGATTCCTCTTTGGGGAGACCAGCTCATGTCCTCTGCCCTGATTAGCGACATCATTGCCATCTATTTGATAGATGGCAGACATTTAACTTCCTTGCTCACCAATGACTCACCCGTTGAGCTGAGAGCAAAGCTGGGTGCTCTTCCCAGAAGCTGTTCCCACAGCTTCCCTCTCCCCACTTTGTTCCCCAACCCATACCTTCTTGACCCCGTAGAAGTGTGCCTGTAGGACTCCATCTGCATGCCCACAGACTGTACTTGCCTGAGGTGGAGGGGGGGTTTGCATGGCAGCTCTGGTGCCGCTGTTCTCCCTGCATTTTTGGCCATGCCATGGGAATTCCACTCTTTCCCAGGGCTGTAGTAGAAATGGTCTATTTTTAGCTCTCCATGCTGGGGCCATGTGCCAGCTTTGTGGCCCGGGAAATGCTGGTGACAAATAAAGATCTCCTCAGGCTTCTGGGCAGGCATCAGAGGGTACTGCATTCAGACTGCACCATCCTGGGGCTAATCCAGCCCAAGGGCTCTGTCCCTCCTTCCCAGCTGTGCAAACAGCTGCCCAGCAGATTGACAGCTCCTTGGGCGGAGCAGAAGGTCCTGAAAGCTGTGAAAGCATTGTGCAGCACAAACAGCAATCCAGTTAGAAAAAAAGAATTGCAGCCTAGAAGCTGTATCTGGCATTGGCAGCGCAGTCCCCCAAGGGAAACGTCACCGCAAGCAGGCACTTTGAGGAAGGAGCGGTCCTTGCCCTGGGTGGGAGCGAAGGATGCGGACAAATTTCGGTTCTTTCCTTGCCAGAAGCCAGGAGATGAGGCTGTGCAGCTGGAGGCTTTCTTCTCCAGGTCAGGACAGTTGGGAGAGCAGAGAGCACTGCGTGGCTGCAGCCCTGCGGAGCGCACTGTGTACCGTGATGAGCCTGACGGCAGGTTGCTCCTTGCTGACATAGGGCTGCTGCTACCAACAGGGATGAAATGGCCACACAGGAGATCCAGGGCTGTGAAGGGCAAATCCCAACTGGCTGCGCTGCTCTCTGTCACCCGTACTCATCCCAAATGTAAACGTGCAGCAGCTTGAACGTATGCAGCAATATCTAGGGTCTTATGTAGCACTTTTGTCTCAGAGGTCCCCAAGCAGTTCACGAAGCCCATGGTAACACATAGAGACAAAGGAAAGTGAAGCCCAGGAAGTCTGAGGGAGGGGCTGTGTGCTGGCTTACGCCACATGGCTGCATTCCCCAGTATCTCGCTCGTGGTCTGAGCTCTGCCCCATGGCTGCGATCAGCGCTCTGCACAGGCATAGGAGCACTCAGCTTTTATCTGCTTTGTGTTATTTACTCTGCAGTTGTCAGTCTCCTGTTAAAAGTGATACAGTTTGAAAGCACTTCTTGTTAATAGCTTGTTATCAGGATTGGTGCCGCTATGTACAAGCCTTATCTCCTTGATCCCATCTGTCTCGGGAAGTGTGGTCTGGAAGAAGAGCAAGGCTGTAGCCCAGGAGGAAGACCTGGGCACCCCATGGTTATGCTGCGACTGTCTCTAATTCATCTCCTCTCAGTGGAGCACTTAGAAATGTCACCGGAGAGCTGCAGCAGCCATGATTGATCTTGTCTCTGCTGCGCGCCAATGGAGGAGAGCAGCTTCAGCAAGAGGAGACCTTGGCTCATGAGCCTCCCCTTGAAGTGCAGGAATGAATTATGCAAAGTAATCCATCCCTTGGCTCCTCCAGCGGCTCCTGCTGCTTTCCTGTGGTCTCTGATCTTTACCTCTTTACCTTTGAGTGGTTTCGGAGCCACAGATGTCCTTTTGTCTGGTCCTCACGTCTGTCCCACAGCACCGTGGAGATCACGGTGATTCATCACCTCTTGGGTGATGTTGTCACAACGAGGGGATGCTAGCCTTGGCTGGAGTGTAGCTCCCCTTGCATATGGCATGATGCGGCCACCATCACTCCTCTGGGAACACAGTGCATTCAAATACCTGCAGCCTTGCTCATGCCAGCAAGTCAACAATCCCAAATTGCACCCGCAGAAGATAGGTTTGGGCTTGACTTTCTTCAGAGCAGCTCCTTTAGGGCTTGTATTTTTGAGATGCAGAGTTGGAATTTCTCCCTGTGCATCAGCATTCTAGAGTGCTAAGTCTTCTGCATGTGAGCTAATGAACTCCCCTATGACTAGTGCTTGTGGTTTGCCACTGTTTCCAGAAGAAAATAATAGCTAGCTTAAATACCTATTAGTCACCCACAGCTCTGCATGTCTGCACCATACATTTAGAAAGCAGATGCAATTTAGCTGGCTAGGGGATTTTCTGAAAGAATTTTCTAAATGTGCACTTGTGAAAAATTGGCTTTAAAGTATGGGAGAAAGGATACAGTTTGGCAGCTCTCACCAGACGAAAAGCCAGTGTCCAAAACCATTCCTAAAGTGCTTGTAGGCAGCAGGAATACTTTCTGGGGGAGTTCAGAGCCCAGCTGATCACAAGCTTCAGGAAACAGATGCAAAATATTGTGTGGTCTTCTTAAGGCTCGTTTTCTCTTGCTGATTCAGACAAGTTAGGTAAAAATTTGCCCTGTGTGCATGGGTCTCACCCCCTCAGCAATGCTTTGTGTTGCTTTACGGGTGAAGGCATCTCCTTTCCTTTGCAGGGGAGGAGAGACAGAAGGGATGCACTAGCATCTCCTCGTGCTCCTGGTCCTTGCAGCAGCATGACACACAGAATCTTTGGGGCTGGGTTGGACTGAAAACTGTGGTGAGGCTGATCTGAAGTGGCCAGTCCTCTGTGGCACTGCCCCGCAGAGCAAAGGATGCACTTACCTAGGGAAAGTTGCAACTAATGGGTATCGATCGGAGGAGAAGAGAGATCTGTGGGCACAAATTTATGTGCAAGCCTGAAAGAGGTATGTTCCCTAAATGGGGAACGGTGTGAATAATTAGGCGTTGAGACAAATGCTAATCAGCATTACATTTTGCCTCTGAGTCTCCAGACAGAATGTTTAATCTCTGGAATTAAATATTTCCCTGGTGAGAAACTGAAAAACTCCAAGAGGCTCCTGTTTGAAAAATTAAGCCTGATGCACATCACTTTTAGTTCTCTCTGATTGTGTGGAGTTATCTACCCAGAAGCTGGCCAGCCTCCAAGTGTTTTGAACTTTGTCTTTGAGAAAGACATAAAAGTATTAATTCTTCCCCATTTCTATTGAGACACCAACAGAGAAACATTTATTAATCAAAGACAACCTAAGACTGCTTTCGATCAGATGTAAAGGCACAGCTTTCCATACAAGAGCCACAACACAAACATTTTCTCACTGTAAAACATTTTATTAAAGATTAAATCTTAGATATTTATTAACTGGAAAATTATCTCCTACAAGTTGCATCTCCTTTTTTTTTCTTTTTCTTTTTTTCTTCTTTTTTGCAGTCTCAGGGGTTACATGGCATTAAATATAGGAGCTGAGGCATACGAAAAAGGATGGATGGGTTTAGGGCGATGTGAGTTGGGCATGTGACAACTGTAGGCTCAGGCAGAGATAAATCAATAACTGATTTCCATCCCAGTTTTTGCTCTTGTTTGTGATACCTGCTTTAATGCACTCTCATGGGGGTTGACCTCTTATGATGTGGTCTGGGCTTGCTTCTGAGAGCCTGGAAAATATCCCATATGGTTGTGTGTGCACTCACCTGTATGGTGACATATGTGAGCACCGTGAGCAAGCTTTGAGGTTGAGTTTGAGCAAGGGTTGGACCAGAGGGCTTCAGAGGTTCCTGCCCACCCAAATCCTCCACGGTGGTACATTTCTGATCAGACTTAGAGAGTATGTACTTTCCTGAACCCTACTAGCTCATATAGATATGGAAATATCTATGTTAGTGGAGAAAAATCAGCTGAATGAAGTCCCTGCTTCACAAAGAAGCAACAGGGAAAACAAGATTGCCAATTAAAAATTCTTGCATCTGTCCTTTTTTTAAGAAGTAAAGAAGGAAGGGAGATATTTGTTTCTCTTCGGAGTAAGAGTTCTGGTATTATGGTACTTATTTTGGAAATTTCATGATAGTGATTTCATCCTCTTGAGCAACTTGTGGTACATTTTTACCATGGTTGCCAAGTAACAATCACTAAGCGTTTTTGCGTGTCGATCAGTAAGGGAGAGTGGAGAGAAGGGATAAAATCTATTTTCAGAGATGTAATCACTGGTGGATCTTTGTAGGTTAAGTTCACTGAGCAGTGACAATGCTTCATTGAAGGCCTTGGGATTTACAAGCAGGAAAGCAAAGCAAAGAGACTAAAGAGGGTTTTCTATTATTGTTATTACTCTTTCAGAACAGAGTGGCTTAGGAGCGATTAAGCAGGCATTAACTAAGCTGGACATCAAGTCCCACACGCGCAACAGGCGCATGATAATCCCTCCTTGAGCCCCCAGGTTTTGCTATGCCAGACCTCCCGGCAGCCAGCTCCAGCTCTGTTTTGCACACAGTGCATGCAGTTGGAGAAGAGGCTTCCTTCACTGCTGAAAGCATGGAGGAATGTGGAGAAAAGCAGAGAGATCTGGTGAAAAGTCACTCCATGAGTTCTCCCAGTGTGGCAGAAGCTGCCTCTAACACAAACATCCTGCAATGCATCTCAAGGTCATCCATGTCTTTCTAAAGGTACCAGGCTATGGGGGGGATAGCTGAGTCCTTCTGCAGTTAGCTGGTGGAGCTGAACCCCATCTGCTTGGAAACTGTGATGGGTGGTGAAATAGCAATGGGAATCCCACAGTTCGCCTTTCAACTGGGGAAAGGTGTTTGGTTGTTATTTTTGGGGACAGAAGGCCGAGTAGCTCTGTGATCTAATGGTCTCTTGCAGCAGCATTCAAGTGGGGAGAAAAGGAAGGCTTTTAGGATGGTGAAGTTGCTCCCTTACAAGTGAGATTCGTTTTGGCAAGAATCTGATGAAGATACTGGTAGGAACATTATGACCCTTATGCCATTAACATAGAAACTAAGACTATAAATGAATTGACATTTAAATGATAGTGTAAAGTACTCTGGATGCATCCTGGAATAATAGAGCAATGCATCATTGTTAATAAAAATGTAAACTACCTTTTTTGGGTCATAAAGAGAATATCTGAGGAAAAATTCTGTTCTTATCTACCCTCTTTTAGCACCTTGTTTCTCCAGGGCAAGAAGGTTTTATGTCTGGGAGATGTAATAGAGCCAGCTTAGCACCACAAGTGGTGCCAAAGGTGCCAAAAGCCATTTGTGCTCCCAAAGCCACTTCAGATCTGGTGGCAAGTGATGCCTGGTCTTCAGCAGGGCAAGTTTTGACTTCCAGACCAAAACTTAATCCTCTTCTTCTGCTCGTCAGAAATTTGGGGAGCAGCAGAGCCAGAGCACTAATAACTGCCTAGATGTTTAAAGACTTCATCTTTCTTTGGGGACCACAAGAGGGGAAAAACCCGTAACCTGTTTTCCAAAGCCTTCTATGGCTGCCGTCATGGAGCAGGAGAGATAAGGAGTCCTGCAGGATTTCTGTGAAGCATGAGCTCAGTGCTGGTTTTCACACCTCCATTATCAGTGAGTTTCTGCTTTTGCTGTGCCCTACCTATCTGGGAAGAGGCATTTGGCATAGCTGCCCTGGAGGTGTTAAGAGAAAGGCAGCCATGGCTGTATCTACTTGGTTTCAGCCCAGTGAGACATAACTTTTGCAGACAGATTTGGACATCCTGACATGTGAGCGGCTTCCTGTGCCACCAGCCGGGCTGGGACATTTCAGCCAGCACATACCAGAGCGCTCAGTCAAATCCAGTGCTGATGAGCTGTTTCTGCCTCCTGGCCAATTCAGGTCCATCACATCTTCCTTTCCATTTTGACCTGAGTGATTTTTAGAGAATGAGAGAATCACAAAATGATCTAAGTTGGAAACAACCTTCAGATCATCAATTCTAACCATCAACCTGATCTGCCAAGTCCGATTTCTGAACCATGTCCCTTAATGCCATGTCCACACATCTTTTAAATACCTCCAGGGATGGGGACTCCACCATTGCCCTTGGCAGCCCATTTCAATGCTTGTTCACCTTCTCCACTAAGAAGTTCTTCCTAAATTTGAATCAAGCATCTTGAACTCAAGTTTCAAGTATGCCTTGAAATATGGGGGGGATTTGTGCACTTTCAGGTAGTTTTGCAGGGAATCAGCCATCTGCTACTCTGAAGCAGCTCCTGGGGAACCCATCTTCCAGTGCCCAAAGGCATCCACGTGAATCGAAATGCAGCCCAGAATGGGCATGTTGAGGGAAGGAGAGGTAGACCAGCATCATGAACATAGTAGAGTAACAGAAATAGGGCTGCTGGTGTTGAATCAGTTTCTGATTCAAACCATGCTGGAAGGGTTCACAACCAGGGAGTTGGGCAGCCCATGGTCTGATCATTTTTTGAGGCTAAAAATAGCAACAGACTGGAGTCAGACCGTGGTTAATTTGGATTTGTTAGGGCCAGGAATCCAGATCCAGTTCAGTACTTTCATCAAAAAGGCGTATTATTTACAGAGCTGCTGAACTGGCCAGTTGCCCACTGGGGTGACACTGGCCACCGGGCACTGGGCCAGTTTGACTGGGTGACTTCAGTATCCTCCTCCTCCAAAGACTGCACTGAAATTGTTGTCCTAACTCATCCTCCTGAGACCTCACACAGTGGGTCATGAGCAGAGCTGGGATCTCTGCTGAATATCTCAGCCTCAGGATCACAAACATCCATTTCTGCCCAACAGAAACCAGGTCACAGTGCACTTCCCCAGGAATTCCCTCTTTGAATAAGAATCTGCCATCTTCTGTCCTGACCTAACAGCAGACCTCTAGAAGGTGTAACAGACTGGCCTGTTTTTGAGATTAGAGGAGGAAATATAGCCTTTCTGCAAGTGCTGGCATGAGTGGGGTTCAGCTTGCTACCTGGCTGATCGATGAGTCTTGGTTTACCTATGAATACATCCAAGGAACTGCACGGAGCTGGAGAGACCATCCTTGCTGTGAAAGTGGGGTGAAAGTGTGTTTGGCCTCTGGTCAGCCTGAGCAGTGTCCTCTGTAGACATCTACCTGTCTGACGGCAGAGATCTGGAATGAGTCCTGTACCTCAGTGTATCATGCTGGGTGGGTGGCTTTGTGGCTGTGGGCTAAGCAGCCTGGCTTGCCCACTGCTGATGCCGTGACAGGGGAGAGCCAGCTCCCAGCTGTGAGTGAGGTTACTTGGTTGGCCCACAGTCAGATGATTAAAAGAGTATTTTCCGCACATTTGTGCAGTGATTAGAGATGAAATGCAAATCATATGCAAATTGGTGCAAATCTCTGCTGTGCACAGCCAGCTCTGAAGTTGGAAACTTTAATTTTCTCTGAGGCATTTGGGTTCTTTCAGTGGAAGAACAGGATGAACCCAGTGGTGATGTGAGTGCACAGCTGAACCCAACAGCATAGAAAGAGTGATAAAAGTCAGCCTGAAAGCACGCACTGACCAACATCAGTCTGGGCTGCAGTGATACATGGAATCTAGCCTGTGCAAAGATCTTTGTTAAATAAACAGCTAGAAACCACACAAAGAAATCTTCCACATAGCTCTCTTACCAGCTTTGTTCCTCTTGTTTATCATGGACTGTCTGGAGCCCGCTGGCTGGAATAGCCAGTTGCATTGCAAATCAAAATGCCATAATGGTTGCTGGATATAGCAACTAAAGATGTTTCCCTAAATATCAAATCTGGAAAGGTCTATAAACCCAATGAAAGCAAGAAAACAAATTCCCAAACCCTTGCCACAAAGAATAATTGCAAATATATGTGAATGTATATTTTTAACTCACATGCTATTCCTCGTTGGCTTGCCGACCTATAGCCTGCTTCAGTCTGAAATGTGGCAAGGCCATGTCTCCTCACTTCCAGGCAGCTTCATGGGGATGGCAGGGCCAAGAGAAATAAATAAATAAGGCTGATGAGTCCTCTTGAAACACAGTTATGAAAACTTTAAAAAGTGTGTGTTTCCTGTAGCTATCAACAAGCTAGAAAAAGGGAAACCCTATGGGCTGGTTGAATATTTCCCAATGGCTCTAGTGACTTTCACAGCTGGTCTTGATTTGCCTGGATATTGCTAATTTTCCCTGGGATGGAAATCCTGACTCCCTCAAGGCCACATGAAGGCAGTGAGGAATGGAGCAGCCAGGCACTGCTGTGCTTGTATGGGCACTGCTATTAAGACTGGGATCACATTTGGATCAGCTGGCAAAGCCCTAAGCCAAGGAGTGAACATAAATCCAGCCTTGAACATCCCCCTTGACTGGTGAAAACCCTGCTGAGCTTAACCCTGTCTTCTCAGGGAGATCGCTGTCTGAGGGAGCAACAGGCGGGGAGTCAGTGTGAGCAGCTCACTGACAAAGCAGCTGTCCCAGAATTACTCATCCCGATTAGCTCTTGAGGAAACAAGGCTGAGCTCATGAATAATAGAGTGAATAACAGAGACCTAATCAAGGACAAAATTCATGGTAGATGTAGCCCTGCAAACAGGTTTCCTCTGCTTGTGCCATCACCCTCTCGACACAATCCAGTGTCAAGGCTATGCATATCTGAGGCTGCTGCAGCTTTGCCTGATTCTCTGGGCTGTGTGTGTGCAAGTGTCCATTAAATATACATGGTCCTGCTCTATGTGGGGCACCATATGTGTAGCAGGGACATAACCCAGCTGGCTGGAGGTTGAGTCTGCTCCCTGCTGTGCTGGCAAGGCCCTTTGCACGTCATCCATTTGGAATACACCTTGGGCATTTCTGTCTGGCTTTCTGGGAGCTTGGAAACACACTTTTCTGAAGCCTATCTGCTAGGTTTTGGATGTGAAGCTGTTTATTTGAGGCACAGAAATGGAAAATCTCTTTTTCACAATTGGAAATTGGAATTTTCCTCCAAAGATCAGTGAAAGCAATCATTATCACGGGGCATCGTTTACAGCTCTGCACAAAATAATCCTCCAGGCTCTCTGGCAGCTCTGAATTAGCAAACAATAAGGATGATTACTAAGGGTTCCTTCTCTTTAAAAAAAAAAAAAAGAAAAAGCATGTTCTTTGATTCAGGCTAGGGCTGGAAGCTGCAGGCGCATGGCCAGAAGCTCTAGCCTTGCTTGGGCCCTGCAGCAGTGGTTGTGATTAGGGTTAAGCTAACCTTAAACACCTAAATAACTTTAAAAAGGTGAGCTTTAGTGAAAAGTTGGAGCTGCAGCTGTCTATGACAATTAGAGGATCATTACTGGGCTGTAACAAATAAACACATACATGGTCAGATTGGGAGTCAGTCAAAAAATAGGTATCACAGTGAGGTGGTGGGTATTGATGTGAATGTGATTGACAGCAACATAGGTTTCTATCACCAAAGGCAGTTAACAACAGCTTTGTTTCTGCCTGCCTTCACCCCAGCCATTGCACTAGGAGGGCTCTGGGCAACTTTGCTCTCTGTCCTTCCATCCAACATTTTCCAAACCATCCCTGCAGTTCCCACTGCAGAGCCAGGCTAGATGCTCCCAAAGACATTCCTTACATGTTCTTCAACCTTTTGGTGTTTTGAGTGCCTTTAGATCTTGTTTTAAATTGTTCCCTGGGTCCCTCCTGCACCCAGGGGCATGTTGGAACGTGGTCCCATTTCTGGCTTTTGCAGAGTCGAGCTCAGGATCAGGATCAGAAAAGGGAGAGCTGGTCATGGCCAGAACTCCCCAGCAACTCCCAGACATAGGGAAAGCCCTGCTGAGGGCACAGCATCTATAATGTCAGGTTGGCCCTGGGATAGGATGGAGCATTTCCAGAGGAGATGAAATCTTCCAAGACCTTGAGCTGCCAGTTCAAAGGAGCCTACGTGTTTTCAAAGTTTTTTGAGTCTTATAACTCAGTCTAATTTAAACAAATTTTTATGGGATTGGCATATCCTAAGCACTGGAGAGAGCTTTCTGCTAAGTTTCATTCTCTGCAGTGAAGCATAAGGAGAAAATTACTCAGTGTGGTGTTTGGGGAAAAAAAATCCATGGGCAAAACAGCTTATTTCTCCCTAAACTGAGCCTACAGAGCAAGAAGCACTCAGCGAGATGGCTCTTTGTAACTCTCTCAGCAGTGGCCACCCCACATGAAAAGTTTCCATCTCAATAGCTAAAGTCTGGCAAAATTTCCATAGGAAGTCCCAAGCAGGTGTAACAACAGGCATGCTCTGCCTGAATCTCAAAGCCCTGAGGGTTTCAGTGGTGCAGATGAGCAAGTATAAGAGACGAGGATCAGATGGAGAAAATGCATCTGGGAACCATTTCCCTTCTGATGTCTGAAGCAGGGGGTTCACAGCAGGATGGAAACCAGCTCCTGGCCTCTGCTAATGATGGGGGAATCACCACTTCCACCTCATGTTATGGTTTCCAGGTGGGGCTGGGGTATACAGTAAGTAACTGGAAAGTGGAAAAGCCCTGCCTTTGCAAAAGGTCTTCTGGGCTTTAGCTGCAGGCTTTTGACTGTCACAGGAGCAACGCAGCACATCTGCCTCCATGGAGTAGGATTTTTCATCCAGCATTTTATACATCCATCAACCGTCTGGGCATATAAATGGTGATTGGAGGTGCTGAGCTGGCCACGAAGAGCAGCCTGTGGTTAGGCACTTTTTTATGTTGCCATTTTAAAATATTCCTTTACACCTTCACCCAGGTCTATGCACTCTGAAATGCAGGCTTCTCCCCCACGAGGAGGGGAACAGCCCCTGGCAGGGCTTGCAGCAAGCAGTGACAAAGCACTCACGTGCTCCTCCATGCTCGCCTTCCCCTCGGCCACCCGGTTCCTCTTGTTTTTAGCTTTGTTTAAACAGTCTCCTTGGTAACGGGAAGGAAAAGCAGAATTCTTTCATCCTCCTTCTGCCTATCTCAGCGCCAGGAGGAGGCATGAAAGGTCTCCCAATGAAATGCTCTTATTAGCAAACGTTTGCTTCAGTGCTCCCACCGCAGATTTTAACCCCACTGATCACTGGGGATTTCAGGAGATGTGATGTCTCTTTAAAAAGACTTTCCATACCTAGAGTTTCAACAGAGAGGGCTGTATTTCACAGTTTAATTTACTTGGCAGCAAATCAACAGCATGTCGGTCAGCAAGTGGTGGCTCTTGAAATTGTCCATGTGATCCCTCACAAGTCTTGTCTCACTTGTCTCAAGTCCAGGAAGGCCATGAGGGTCCTCTGATCTTCTTGTGGCAGTTTCTGAGGGGCTGAGCACCAATTGCTATAGCAGCTGCCAGAGGTCTGAAGATGTCTGAAAATGCTGGGAAGAAATGGCATTGCACAGCACCAGGGTGAAGCTCAGGGATGGGGTTCCTGTCTTCAGAAATGAGCATCCCTGGAATTTGAAGCCTGCAGTACAACAGCATCTCGTGTGCTGATGCCCACAGGCTTTGTGCTTTTTACAGCCAGGTCTGGACCAGCACAGGTGAATGGCCCAAGGGAGGCTGGAGCATGTGGGCACCCTGCAGCCAGTCATTTCAATTGCTAAAACAGGAGCGTTGCATCGGAACCTTCCTTGACACACAATTACTTACAACTTCTCCTAATAAAAGTTCAATGTGACACTCACTGACAAGCTCATAAAAGATCAAAAGGCTCTTCTGTATCTCAGAAGCCCATTAGCTTCTGCAGAGCCCCAGCAGGGAGAGGAGGTAGGATGTTTGCTTTTTGCTGGGCTGCAGATACATATCACATCTGCATCACTGTGCACACGCAAGTCAGGGCAGATGTTTTGCTCAGCAGCTTGTGTGTGTGCACATGCACGCACGTTTTGCTAAGTTTGAACAGTTGTTAAGAGCAGCAGGCACGCTGGTGTGAGCAGCACAGCAGAACCATGGGCACATTCCCACTCTCAAAGCCACTCGCTTGATCACCAGGCAAAAGAAGATAAAAGTAGTGATGGTGCAATGCTTTTTGCAGTTCTTGTCAGAGCATTTGGGTCGCTCCAAAAGTCTGTGGGGAATGCCTCCATCTCCCAAATTGAAACAAAGGGGCTGATCTTTGGGCTGGCACCAAACACCAGGAGCCAGATGCACACCTCCCACGGAAACCCATGCCAGGAAGTTTGAAAGGTACCTTTCAAGAGGGAAGCACTACTGACCTTTATATACTACCTCTCTGCAGCGGCAGCACTGAGCTGCACAGCAGATGTGTTCTGGGCTTCCTTCAGCCTTGATTCCTGGTGCTGAAGCCTTGCTGCCCAATTTGGCATGCTGCTCTCTGTTTTGTTTACTCAGCATAAAAGCAGCAAAGTCTGCTAAATAATTTATAAGGCTGCAGAGAAGTCCCCTCTGCTGGCTGTTGCTCATTGAAATTCATTCTCAGGAGTGCCAAAATCATTTTGATAAGAGTGATGTCTTCCCTTTGAGGAGCATAGTCATGGCAACTATGCCAGGCACGTACAGAGAAGGTCAACAAGCATTTATTGGAAGAACGGAGCAATTATTGTTGTAAAGGGAACCTGCCTGTAAAGAAAAGCTTCTATGTGCTCAGATAAGCGGAGAAGTGAGAAGCAATTGAATGAGTTTCCAAGTGCTTTCTCTTGGGGAAAATGTATATGAGAACAACCAGGGGTTGGGGAAGAGGTAAAGTACCAACTTTTGGCTCTGAACTCTGAAGGCTTCTTAGAAATGGCATTTGCAAGCATTGATATGCAGCAAGAGTATTGGGCTAGACTGAGCCCTGGGCACTCAACCCTTTGCTTGCAGCACAAGCTGAATTTTTTGGAAATAATGAAAGTTTTTAGCTGGCATGGGCAAGGCAGTGCAGTGCCAGGGGTTGAGTTATTTCTGCCTTGTCAGCTTTCTCAGGCGCCTTAAGCAATTGCTGTTGGGGGTGTTTTTGATCAAATTCACATTAAATGTATTTTTTCTCCTAGTCGTTGTCACTTGCATTGCACTGTCTGTGATGCTCTCCTTGGAGATCCAGACATTGATGTAGACAGAATGTCTCCTGTTCAGTGTCCCCATGGTCCTGCCTGCAGCAGGCACCCAATGAGCTTTACAAGGTAGCTCATAGAATCATTAAGGTTGGAAAGATCACTAAGATTATCACTTCCAACCATCAGTCCATGACTGCGACTGCTCTAGACCATGTCCCTCAGTGCCATATCTGCTCTCTTCTTGAATACCTCCAGGGATTGTGACTCTACCACCTCCCTGGACAGCCTGTGCCAGGTGCTCACCACCTCTTGATGTACACAGCTAAGGGAGTGTGAAGGAACAGCAAAACTTCAGTTTGTCCAGACCCGTGGGATGATCACACCTTCAGCTATCTGGGGATGGTGAAACCTTTAAGTGTGACTGAGGGCTCAGGTCTTGTTTTGGGGCACCTCAAGAATGCGTCATGGCTTTTTGCAAAATGTGACATTGGCAGATGAGCTAGAGTGCAAAATTCACAGGCAACATCAGGGATTCCCCAGAAAAGCAGTGTTTCTTATCTGACAAATCCTGCCCAATATGGCCTTCCTAAATAGAAATTATAGCAGCATTCAGCCTTGCATGTGAAATCATTGATTCTGCTGCCCCTGCAAACTACCTCCCATGTCTTTCCTCTCCACAAGGCTGTGGGGGAATGAGCTGGACAGATAAGGCTTTGCCAGGGCTCTTCTAGTAGCGATGCTCTGGAACAGACCAACGTTGTGTGTTTGAGCTGTGTGTTGTCATTTAGACTTAATGCATCCTGAGGCCAGAGGAGCAGTTGTTTCATGCTGCCAGGGAGATGACAACACATCATCTGTGCTCTTAGAAGCATTGATTCAGCGAGCTTGATTTCTCGGAAAAAAAAGAAGTGCGGGGCAACAAAGAAAATAAGAGCAGCCAAATAAATTTTGGCTCCAGACATGAGGGGAAAATGATTGTTTCCCCACCCTTCACAGATTTCAGTGCCAGGTTGGTGTGCTGACCGTTTTGCAGATATTAGGCTGTACAGCTCCATTCAGATCTGGGCTGCTGGACCTGCAAACTGAGCTGCCTCATCAAATCTGCTCACTTTACCCTTCCCAAAGCATGTGTCAGGCTTAGTTTCAGGGAGGCTTTCCTTTGCCCTCCACGTCATGTTTGCAGCATGCTTCAGGCAAATTTTCAGCAAGCACGGACATTTTGGATAAGCAAGCGCCGGTTCTGAAAAGGGCTCTGCAAGGGTGACTCGTGGGGCATCACACAAATATGGGATCCCATCAGCATGGGATCAGGGATGGCCATCACCCCTGTCTCCCTCATGCTCCCATTTCTATTTGACCTTCATCTCCAGACAGTTGTGCAATTTATTCTCCATGGTGGTCCAATTAGCCCAGTGGAAAGAAGTACATGTCATGCTGATAACCACCTGCAAGCTTTGCACGCCAGAGCTCAAATCTGGTGGAGTCGGACCTGTAGCAAGCCAGGAGGCCTGTCTAGTTCCCACAGCTCAGCCGTGTAGTGTCCATCCCCAGCATTTGCAGTAGAGCTGTGGCATCATCAGTGCCCTGAGATGCTTTTCTCACCAGCTGGGCAAGTTGTTGTCATTCCAGATTTGAGCAATAGACAAGAGCAAAGCTTGGACCACTTTTGCAACTGCTTTCTTTCACACCCATGTAGCAGGGAGTTCGGATTTACTGCACCGTGTGTGCTCTCTGTCTCATATCTCTCCTTCACCTATGATCAAAGGCAGTGGCTATCTTTGCAAAGGAACTCTTCAGATCAGATTCTTCAAGTGGGAAAAATCTTCGAACCAAGGATGATTCTGTTACTGGCGGTCACCGTCATGGTCTCCATACTGTTGATGGGATGATGACTCAGATCTGTAGCTCTATCTGAGGATAAGGGCTGTGTTTCTCTGCTTTTTGGTAGATAGGGGATGAGTAAAGTCAGGTATTTCACTGAGCATTTCCCATGTAGTGCAGCTGGGATAAAGCTGGCAGTTCTGGAGATGGTCGTTTCTTGACTCAGTGTACAACACCGAGAGGGACAGGGCAGATGCATGCACTGCCAGTGATGGAGCTGAAGGGACAGCCTCTGCCTCCAGATCTGATCACCTGCTCCTTCTCAAAACCACTGAGAATGCTTCAGGAAGGAAAAAAAAAGTGCAACAAATTCTCTTTAGACATGCGGGTGCTGTAACACTCCATATGTGTGCTCTTTGAGCTGCCAGGAGGCTCTGGGAGTCTTTTCCACCCTATTCCAGTGTGTTTTTGTAGGACTCCCACAGGTCTGTCCCTTGGAAAGTCAGGACCACCACGCTGCTGATACAGAGAGTTGCTGAGCCCCTACATACCACTGCATGTCTTTTTTCTGAGCCTGCCCTAGAGGAGATGAGGGGTTTTGCTCTGCCTTTATGCTTGTGCTAGAGGAGATTGCAATGGCTCCCCCTGCCTTCCATTGGATTTTTAGTGGTTGTGCACCTGGAGAAGAGGCTGAATCTGAGCTCTGTGAGTCTCAGAATCTCCCAGAAGACGTTTTATGGCCTCTAGGCAGCCTGAATTGGTGGCTGAGAGCTGACAGAGAACTGACACTCCTCAGAAGGGACATCTCCTGTCTGTTGGCATGAAATGGAACCAAGATTGGGCTGCATGATCTTTGTGTCTTTCTACACAGAATCATAGCCTGCTGCTGCTGCCCTCCCCGTACAGCTGGGTGGTAGAGGCCTCCAGAGAGCATGGCCTTGCATGGGAGGGACAGAAACCCTAATGAACCCTCGCCTCCATCAGAGACCCCAGGTAACAGCTACAAACCACATGTGATAAGTAGTTGTCTACATTCTGGTCCACAGCTGCATCTTCTGTCCCTCAGGAGCAGGTGTCCCTGCGCTGGCACAGCGGAAATTGCATGTACCTCCCACATGTCCACTGCCAGCTGTGCATCAACTGCAGTCAGGATAAGCACTTTCATCTTAGAGCCTCTGCACACAGAGCTGTCACCTCTTGCTATCAGGTGCAATTTTGTTGTCAACTAGTGGAAGAAAAACCTCATCTCCTCCTTTTTACTTCCCAGCAACAAGACAACTTTGCTCCTCAAGTAGCTGTCAGAAGTGTGAGCAGTGAAGCTGCTAAGTGCACAAAAACGTTCTCCAGCATCTGGGTCTGAAAAGGTGTGCACTGCAGAGGGAGGCACAGGAGCAGCTAGGGCTCTTTGCATCTTTCACAGCACGGACAGGGCCTTGAACCCTTGCAGTCTCCAGGTAGATGAGAGCTCACCAAAAAGGGGAGGTGGGGATGGGAAGAGAAAGATCTGCTTTGCTCTTGGTGGCTGTTTCCAGCCATGCATTGGGATCTGCTCCCTGCTTCTAATGGCTTAGGTCTAGTTCAATTGGCCTTAGCCACTGGCTTTGGTTGTACTCAGTTCTGGTGCTGGTTTTTATGCCCTGCAGCAGCCCCTTGTGCCATGCTTGCCCCTCTGCACTGTGCCCAGCACCTACGTGAGCTGCATGAAGCAGGGAATATTTCCAGCCACGTGCTGTCTCTAGCTTTAACCATGACTAATTAAGTGACTGGCTGACAGGCAGATGTATGAGAAATCAACGTGGCAACTTTCTGCAGTAGTCTAAGAGCACAGGCTGGAATGGACAGTCCCAGCAAATGTGCTTTCAAAACATCATCTCCAGAGCATGCATCCTTCGTGGTTATTCTCTTACTGCCATCACTGACCCATTGGGCTGGGAAGTGCTTAGTTACTGTGGGATTTGGACTTAGGACATCACAGCCCTCTGACCTGGATGTTGTCATTATGAATCTGGAGTTGGAAGTCCTCCAGTCTGTACATATAACTCTCCTGGGTGATTGCTGGAAGTTGAATGGGTGACAAGCTGCAAAAGAACATAATTGTCTCTGTTGATTCTGGAATAAGTGTCTGTCCCCGCAGCAAAAGCGTGCTACGTGCTTATCATCGAGCTAGCTGCTGACTGCTGTATCAGTTGGTCGGCTGTACGTACAGATGTTTATTTTCGCGTCCCACTGGGCACACCGTGACTGGCTACATGTAGCACTTAGTTATGTGGTCTGATCACGGTGATGCTTTCTTAGCCATAAGATCTCCAATCTAGGTGCACAGCAGGGTGAAGGTTGGCAGGGACTTTGGAAGGTCTCTGGTCTAGCCTCTGCTCAGAAGGCCATCACAGCATGAGCAGTAGCTTAGGCAAGCTTTGCACATCTCCAAGGATGGGGGTAGTTGGCCTTGTCCTCTCACTTGAAGGAAGGAAAAAAAAAAAGGGAAAAAACAAAAGCAGTGTTAAAAAGGCATTGCTAGGGATCTGTAAGAGAGCTAACAGATGTGTTGTGCTGTGATGAAAGCCATCTTTCTCCATGCTGAGCCTGAGCAGACAGCCAGACATGCGTGCTGGACCTGACACATGTCTGCTCCTGGACACCTGGTCCTGTCAAGGAGGACGAGTGCTCTGGGGGCCATACCCCAGCACGTCTTGCCTGTATCTCTCTGGAGCCGATTGCTGATGCTCTGCTGTGTTCAGTGCTTGTCTGAGTCATGACAGGGGCTTGTGCCATTTCACATCACTGAATGATACCATCTGGATTGGGAGCAGCAGGATTTTTGCAAGCACATGGAGGATTTGCCCAGTGACTGTGAACATATTCGGGTTCAAAATGAATGTAAGTTCCAGGCAGGCCGCCACCAGGCACTCCTGACCCCACAAGAGAGACAGGTATGGCAGAGATAGTTGAGGTGGGAGTCCCAGCTCCTTGCGTCTGTGCTGCCGCCACAGTCTGATGTAGCCTTGGTCAAAAAAATACTTGCAGAGAAATACTCCTCTGCTGCCCTCCATCTGGCTCCTGCCAGTCTGTGCTAACTTATCATGCATGGACCCATCCCTGCTCACGTACGAGGTTTTTCATAGAGTACTTACCCTTCTAGGGCATTGCCAACAAAGAGGTTGGTACTGAAGCTTTCCATGTGCTCCAGTGACCAAGGATTGTGTGTGGAGGCTGTGCTGAAAGAGCTCTGCAGTTTGACTGAAACAGCATGATTTGAAAAGAATGCTGTTATCCTGGTGGAGACCACAGGCTTAGAGCAACAGTAGGGATGTTGCATCCCTGAAGACAAAATCCTTTTGGGAAAGAAGAGCTGGAGCTGCAGTTCTGCAAGATTTGTTTCATTTTTTGATTGCTGGTACATGGAAATGAGCTGAAAATCATTCCCTCAGAGATTGCCTTGCCTACAGACTCAGGGACAAGCAATTTTTGATGCAGAAATGCAGACACTTGTGTGGTTTCTCCTTGGCAACATTTTGCCCAACTTTTTGTTGGTATGAGCACCGAGCTGGATGCTGAGCCCAGATGGCTTCCATGGGTTTTGGCAATGCTAAGAGGAGGCACCAACCACATTTCCCCAACGTTTTATCTGTCTTCCATGCACACAGTGTCTGTGCACTAAATGTCTGTGATGTTTCATGGCACCAGCTTCCCTGCAATAACCACGAATGGCTAGGTTGATGCAAGTGCTTTCTTTTACCAGCAGAGAATGCATCGCTGGTCAGATTGATCCTCCCATGCACTCAACTGGAACATAATGCTGGGAAAGGCAATAACTCCTCTCCTACTGAGAACTCAGGACTTCAGCTGGGGCACAATGGAGAGGGTTTCAGGGTGCTCTGCAGAATCCAGAAGGCAAAATGCGGTGCAGTGAAGATGTTCCATGCTCTAAGAATAATCTGTCTTATTTCCATATAGCTGTTTCTCAAGCAGATGTGGTCTCGAACATCATCAGAAGGAAAGGCTTTTGTCTGGGACTGCAGTATCATCCCAGGAACAAATTTGCCTCAGCAATTTTTTGCTGATTGGAAATGCATCCAGTGAGCAGACTTGCTATTTGTTCCTCCTAGCCTTGTGCAGAAAAAATGAGCAGTGCACGTGTCTGCCTGACACAGAGCACTTGCTCACACCTTGGAAATGCCAGCCAGAAAACTTCATTGCAGCAACACCTACTGGCAATGGGAGATTCAGCCCAGAGATTCCATATTCAAGTCCTGTTGGTGCTGAGTTTCAGCACTGGCAGCAGCTTTCTTCTTCCAGTTTCTTCTTGTGAGAGAGAATTATTTTGCAGGGCTCAGAAATGCCGCATGTAGGAAGGCAGAGCACACCCATAGGAAGCTTACGTCTTGATGGCTCTGCTGCCCTCAGCATTGCTGAAGACAGCTTTTTTAATTAACTTTCCTGAGAAGGGCTTTGTTTCATATGTGGAGGGAAGGTGCAGAATGCATTTTAATGGGAGTTGCCAGGAGAATTATTGATTTGGCGAGTAATGTTTCTGAAATAGTGCCATTCTGTTAATTCTGTCAGGTCCTCTGATAGCTTGGCTGAGAGCATTAGGTTTTTAATACGCAATAATTTCCTCTAACTCATCAATGCATAGCAAGATCAGCTGCATGCTTGGTAACCATTTTTCCTACGTACAAAACCTTTGCAGCAATAATTACAAACAGAACAAATTATTACGGATATTCATTCTAAGATACCATTACCCCATACTGTGCTGCACTGTTACACTTTTCACAGCCATTGCTTGCTCTTGAGTAAATGGTTTCATTATAAGCATGAAGGGCAAACTTAATACACTTCTGACTCACAGCGAACAGCACAAGAAATCATCCTGGCTGTTCCACCGAGTGCTTGGCAGTGTTTGCCGTGAAAGAGAGTAAAACGTCACCTCTGCTGCCAAATACCTGTCAGCCAGGCAGAGGGGCTCTGCCTAGCAGGATGCAGCAGATGGGACTGCTGCATCCCCCTTGAACTCGTCCACCAAAGCCCACAAAGCCCAATGGAACAGCCAATGGTACTGCTGCAGATCAGCTGTGCCGGGGCTGGTTAAATGGGAGTAAGCCATCGAGGGGCTGCTTTGCACCTAGAGTTTTTGAAGGTACCCTGACCCCGTGGACCTCCCTGCTCGTCCTCTTGGCCTCTCAGCCTCTGCCTTTTGCTTTCGGCTGCGCTGCCCCTCCAGCTGTGCTACCAAACCCACTGTTTTCTCTCCGCAGCCTCCTTCTCCTGGCCTTTCCACCCTCCTCCTCTCCCTGTCTCCCTCCTCCCTCTTCCCCCCTTACTCTTGAATCTCTATTTCTTCTTCTCTGTTCCAGCAAAACGATATCAATCAAGGTGATAGATGATGAGGAGTATGAGAAAAACAAGACCTTCTACCTAGAGATCGGGGAGCCCCGGCTGGTGGAGATGAGTGAGAAGAAAGGTGGGGGACGTGCTCCGGGGCTGAGCCCAGCCTGTGTGTCCCTGTCTGGCTCACTCATGCCTAGCACCTGCAACACCGAGCTCACATCCGCAGCGCCTGCGGAAAAGGGCAGGAGCGGAGCCCCCAGAAACCCCCAGGGATGCTCCTGCCCTTCCCCGCCTGCCCCATTGGGATGTGCAGCCGCTTCCCTCCCTCCCCAACCATCTCGGCACCACGGCGGACGTGAACTGCATGCGCGTGCGACGCCAATCATGTGTTTGCCTTTGTCTTGTGTTCCCACAGGAAATTCATTACCCTTAGAATACTTGACCGTGAGGAGTATGAGAAAGAGTGCAGTTTCTTCCTTGTGCTTGGGGACCCGGTGTGGCTACGACGAGGAGTGAAAGGTGTGAGAGTAACACCAGACCAGCTCTCGAGACGCTGCCGTCCGCTTTTCTCTGTGTCTCCCTACTCTCACACTCCTTTCTCCTCGCACTCTGGCTCCCGGCCGTTTTGCCCTCCTTCCTTCGAAGCTTGGCCCCTGCAGCTTTTTACTCTGTTTTCTGTTCTCTTTTGTTTTGGGGGGGACTCTGTCTCGCTGGCAAGGGCTCCCCCTGGTATCCAGGCAGGGGATGATGAGCATCGCCAGCCCCCACAGACATTTTGAGCGTATCGCCCCACCACCCCACAGCTGCAGCTTCATTCAATTCTGTAGAAAACCAGTAGAATTCAGTAGAAATCAATTCAGCCTCCAGAAGCAAGCAATGCTGCATCATTTTTATCAGAAGATACAAGTAGCCTCTGCTTGAAGTAAAATGCATGGCCAGAGCAGTCTTTTCAGTCTTTTCTACGCTGGCACTAGGGTCTGAAAATAGCTCAAAATCACGGCACAAGCAGGTAATGCCGTAAGATGCAATCAATCCAGGAGAAATCAGGTTACACTCAAATAAAGTTTCATGGCTCTGCACTGGATAATAGCTCCTCATAGGAATAATAAAAACAATTTCCTCTTTCATTACATAAAATAAAAACATTTCTCAACCAACTACAAACCCTTCCGAAAAGACACGGCTCACTTCGTTTTCCAAGCTTTCTTTTTTCTTTTCTTTTTTCTTTTTTTTTTTTCTCCCAAGAAATTAACTAAAAATTAACGTCAAGGCTAACCCTCCATGCTATTGGTTGCCAAGCAAGAAGCAATTTTAAAGCTACTTAAGATAATTAGTTGCCCTACAACAGTCCCTTATGAAAGCCTTTGTAACAAATTGGCAGGAACGGTTGGCCTGCCTGTCTGGATTCTGGGACAGAAGCTCTCCCTGCAGCAGCCACAGGGCTGGCACATACTGCTCTTCAGGACAGAGAGGGTCCCCAGCAGTCCCCATGCTAGGCAGGGAGATACCACACTATTTCAGCCTAATATCTGGCAGTGATTCCCCTTCCAAACAGGTGCCATGCAGGTCAGCTTTGCCATCTTCTCTGTCAGGTTTCCAGCTGGTTTTTGTGGCTAGCTGCGTTATGTGAACTGGTAGGAGGAGTCAGGCTAAAAAAAAAATCAGTTTCTCGCTCTCCTGGTCACAAATTGAGGGTAGCTGAGAGATGTTCAGTTTTGCAAACTAGCTAGTTGAAAGGCTAGTCAGGATTTAAAGGGATGCTATTTGCTGCTTTGGCCATGCTGTGTTGGGGTTTTTTGTTGAGCCAGATTTTGTGCTTGATTTTACAAGAGGCAGCGAGATGGGGTGAGCAGCGCTCACAACCTGCAGATGGGAGCACTCCTGAAACGTCACCGCTGCGCCATGTAGCCACACTGCGGTCTGTGCCTTGGGAGCCAGAGACCCACTGTGCACCGAGGGAGAGCTTTTTTCTTTCATTTCAAAAACCTCAAATGTTGAGTAAGCAGATCCCTGAGCCAAACTTTGCCCCAGACTTTTTTCCTCTCATTCCATATGTTAGAAGCACAGCTGTCAGCAGTAGTTCTTGCTCCCCATAAAGCAGCTGGAAGAGGTCAAAGTCATTACGCACTGCACATGGGACACGTTGTATCCTCCTCCAAGGCAAAACTGCCCCCGAGACCAATGGAAGATCTTGCACATATGATTCAAAGGGGAAAAATGAATTTTGGGAGTGTGCCTTTTATCTCATACCCACCCCATGTCTGCAGTCATTTTTATTTTAAATCCACAGTCCCATGAAACATTTCCGTTCCTTTATTTTTAGTGCATCTCTCTCAACACTAATGGTATCCTGCAGTTTTACAGATCTGAAAGCTCTGCCCTGGGATCTGGAGTTTTTCTGTGAATATTCCTTTTGATTTCATTATTCATTTACTTTTCTTCTTCTGTGTTTGTCTCTGTCTGTCTCCTTCACAGCGCTGTTGTTGAATGAGCTTGGTAAGCGCGCATTCCTTTTTCTTTTCCATTTTTCCAGTTTGTCTGCATATTTTCAGAAGACGATTGATTTTGTTTGACATTTTTCCTTGCTCACAACATTCTCTTCTAGGGCGGTCAGCACTATTTAAGTAAGCTCAGGTATCTGATGCCCCATCAGCCTTCGGAATAGAGCCCAAAAGTCAGTGTTAATGAGCAGTAACCCACCATGGCAAAGAACATTTTCTGGGAGTGGAGTAGTAACTGGCATAGCAAACCCGCCAACAACCCCGGGTCACGAAACTGCACCATGACTAGTCCATAGCTGCCTATGCTGACATGGCAAAAATAGAGTGGGCTGGTGACAGGGTCAGCAGAATTGGCCAACCCATCTGGAAGAGGTGATACCTCCTGTTTGGAAGACAGGGAAGGAAGTGAAGCACCCCAAGGCCCCTGGCAGGCTATTTTAGGTGCCAGGGAATTACAAATACTTTTGGGCAGGGTGTCCCCATGCCATCCCCAAGCTAGAAGTAAGGAATCAGCCCCCATCCCCACATGGGGCAGGGAAGGACCTCCATGTCACTGTAGGCTGCAGAGGGCTGCTGTGATGATGCTAACCCTCTCTTTCTCTTTCTCTTTCTCTCTTTCTGTCTCTCTTGTTTTTGGTTTTGTCTAGGTGGCTTCACCATCACAGGTATGGATTTCTGCTTTCCCCCTGTCCCTCCCCCTTCCCTTTCTAATGGCTGTATGCTTATCCTGCTCTTTCCTCTTGGTTTCCTCTTTGCTTTTGTTCCACCCTGGAGGGAAACTCTGGAAGGGTAAGCAGGTGGTGAGGCCACCCTCGCTCACACCGCGTCCCCTCATAGCATACCCAGCCTGCTATGCATGAGGCCCTTGGCAGGACATGATGGTTGGGAAAAGGCCCAGCGGGCCGCAGAGCAGCCCCTCAGTAGCACTGTCAGTGATGCCTGAGGCTATAGCAAGGCTATGGCCACGAGCAGCTCTCTGCAGGCAGTGGGGCAGCCGGGAGGGAGCCACGCTAACCCCGTTTGCAGTAGAACGTAGAGTTTACTAACAGCACAACATGGGTGTGCACAGGGCGTGCAGTGCCTCCGACTGATCTCCTGTTGATCGCTCTGATAGGCAAACCTGTCTTCAGGAAGGTACAAGCTAGAGAGCGTCCTCTTCCTTGCACCGTGGTCACCATCCGAGGTACCCAGGGGTCTAACACAGACTGATTGGTGTGTTTGTTTACTGACCCAGGCAGATTAACCCATTTCTTCAGCAAACCCGGCCCCCCTTGGACCCTGGTGGCCTTCTGATCGTCCCCAGGGTGGGCTGGCAGAGAGCAACGTGGGGGTCCGCACAGGGACAATGACAGAACGTCCCCTGCCTTGAGGCTGCAAAGATGTCAGCAAAGGTGCAGAGCAGCTCCATGGCTCTTGCAGTGCTGTCACTGCCAGCTCTCTCACATCTGAGACCAGTCATGCCCTTGGAGATGGCTCCTCACACAGTGCTAGCCCAGCTCTTCCCTCCAACCCCATGCTCTGCAGCTGCCAGGCTGCTCTCCCTCAAGGTCAAGCCCTGCTCAGGAAGGTCTCGTGCCCATCTCAGGCCTGGGGTTGCAGGTGGCTCTGTCTGGTTGCAGTGGGGTGATGGAAATGTGCTAATCATAGACCTGAAGGGCTGGGAATTGTAGCAGCTTTAGAGGCAATCTGTTCCTCCAGGCAACCCCATAGGAGAGGCAGCAGTCACCAGGCAATACACAATTCCTCCACCCAAAGGGCGAATTCAACTCTTCCTGAGGTTGGACAAGTTGCAAACCAATTTTGCTAGCATTTCCCAGCAAAACTGCCTTATCTATCGCTCCATGACCTCCTTCTTCTTGCCTGCTCTGTTGCTCATGTTCCCCCCAAAGGCTTCCCGACCACCAGCTGATGGGAAGCCAGCTCCAGGGAGTGGCCGTCCGGGCCTGGCTCACAGGCGGGCTCTTTGCTTTACAGAGGAGAACGAAGAGAAGCAGCCACTGACCAGCAAGGAGGAGGAAGAGCGTCGAATTGCAGAGATGGGGCGCCCCGTCCTGGGGGAGCACACCAAGCTTGAAGTCATCATTGAGGAATCCTATGAGTTCAAGGTACTGCTCGCATCTCATGCCCTCATCCTTCATCTCCTCTGGCTTTTGGGTTTGCACAGCGTTGGCAAACACATGCTAATGGCATAACAGCAAAGCAGGGCAGCTCCTGGCATCACTAGGGCTCAGACAGTCTGTGATCACCATTATACAAGCAAGCTGTTTTCAAATATAACCTTGCTATGACAGCCATGCTTTGCACTCTATTTACATTCAGTCTTGAGTGGTCCCTGGTCGTGGGACCCTGGTTGAGTGCTCCCCCCGGATGTGGGACTCCCATGGCAAAGGGATGATACCCTAAATGCAAGCAGTAATTGTGGCTCTGTGGTGAAGCCTTCCCAGGAGCATCTCCTGCCTTCTCCAGCAGCACTGAACTTCTCCTCCTGAGCAGCACGCACAGGCAGTATCTTTCTCAAGTTTCAGTTATTTACAGTTCTTTGAAGAAGCCCAGTAAAAAGTCCTCCCAAGGTGTTATGAACAACGTGAGCTGCAGCATCTCACTGCTATTTGCTGTTAAACCTCCACCAAGACCACTCAAACTCCCACTGTGAGCAGGTTCGAAAGGTCTTTATGAGTGGCAATAAGGGGAATTGCTGATGCTTACATTTGCTTTCACTGAAGGGGCACTTGATGTGAACTTAGCATCTGCTAAGCTTTATCCATAAACATACAGCTGTAAGCACCAGCACTGGTGGGTTTTAGTCCAGCATCTCCAGCCTCATGGCCCTGATTCTCTCTTCTGCATCTCCATTTGCAGAACACGGTGGACAAGCTCATTAAGAAGACAAACTTGGCCTTGGTGGTTGGCACAAACAGCTGGAGAGAGCAGTTTATTGAGGCTATTACTGTCAGCGCGGGTGAGTTTGGTCTGCGGCTCCAGGTGAATTACAGTCAACCTCAGTCATGTCTCAGATTGGCTGTAGCAGTAATATGGATCATAGTGGAGCAAGAGGAGGCAAAACAAGTGGTAGAGTTATTTACAGTGTCTGCATAAATAGGGCAGTTGATTAAACCCTTTAGTGAGATCACCTTGTCTGATGCATGGGAAACCTCCTGCAGTAAGTGTATTTGTAGTGCCTGGCAGAGAAACACCCTGGCTGCTACTGCATGGCAGAAGGGAAAAGTGACTTCAGTGAGAGAGCTTTGGGGTGCAACTGCTGTGTTTAAATTCAGAGTAGCACAGATGGTGCTGGTAGGAAGTGGTACTGCTCCCTGCCCCTGGTGCTCCCTGCAGTGGGGTCTGTGCAAGGGCCAAGGTAACAGGCCTTGAAGACAGCCTCTGCATCCCCCTCTGATGGCCAAAAATTTGCTCTTGATCCCCTGCATTCAGGACAGGAACGCTCCTCCAGCCAGCCGTATTTATGGCTCTGCAACCCAGTACTTCCCCCAGTTCTGTGAAAGGTAGATCTTGTTTCAACAACTGGGGACATTATAACTCAGTGGCTGGATGCTACAGCCCTGGGTTCTGTGTCTGCAAGCTTTAAGGCAAAATCAACCAGCTTGGATTAAAACACAGCGGAAGGCAATCTGAGCCCACCTGGATAATTTGGCTTTGAAAAGGGTGGGGAAACACATTTCCTACCTCGAGCTCTACTATACAGGGCAAACTCTGCGCAGCACAGATTAATTAAAAGTGATGGCTGTACCATTTACCCTTTGCATCTGAAAATGAGGACAGGACATCGTGCAGCAGCTATCCCCTCAAATTGCCATCCCTCTTTTTGTATCGTAGTTATTCTTAGAGCCTCCAGCCAAGAGCTTCCTATTATTTCAGATACAGAATGAACATATCATGCAAGACAATCCTCGCTGCAGGTTTCATAGCTAATATGGTTAAAATAATCTATGCCAGAATCAATTATTTAATTGCATCCCATATTAAAGCAAAGATAATCACTGGTATTCGGATCTCATCTCTGTGACGCATGTAAAGGCTGCAGTTATGTGAAAGCCTCACCACTGTCGTGCCTTGAATATACAGCTACCATCAGTGCTAACAGAATGATTAATAGACATTTAATAAGTGTGGCATAATTTAGTGGAAATGACCCGTCCCTGGCATCTGGGAAAAAGAAGTTTGTCCCTACATTTTTGCTAGGATTTAGCTCCTCAAGCAAAAACATCCTGGAATTGGTGAGCTGAGCTGCCTGGTCACTGCCCAGCCTTGCTCTGTGTTTCGATTCACCTCAGCAGGATTTGGCCAGCAATTCAAAAGAGAGCCGTTATTCCTGCTTAACAAAATGACAGACAGATGTGGATGAGCATTATGACAGTAGCACTCATGTTCATTTTTCAGTCTGCTTTATCATCTCCCTAAAGATCTAGATCCACAGCAGTCTTGCTGCCAAGTAGCTTGGGAAAAGGATTAAAATACCTGCTGCAAAATTACAATGTCAGCACAGTACAGCGTATCCTGCCAGTAGCAGCTTTTGTGCAACAAGCAAAAAAAGGCAGGCATAAGCTTCCCAGGCTGAAAAAATTCCCTATATCCACAACAATGCACAGGAATAGGTTATTCATATTAGCCAAAATAATAATACCATGCTCCTGATTTGCTACCGCTTCTGCCATGGTGAGTGCAATGTTTTAAAGCCAACGAACACATGATTTTCCATCAAGTTATTCTAGAGAAACCATGTTTACATGTTGGTCTTGAACTGCAAAAGTACTTTAAAGCCAAGCAATATGTGTGCAGTGTTGCCCCCCCAGCAGGGTGCTGAGTAGGACTTTTCCCAGACTGGTCATTGCTTTATTATCTTTCCCCAATAGCTCCTTTGTCATGGTATGTGGGGTTAATTGACGCCTACAAATCAGCCTTCCCCCAACATGGGTGAGTCTAAGCAGGTGTTTCTCTCCAGGAGAAGATGACGATGACGATGAATGTGGGGAGGAGAAGCTGCCCTCCTGCTTTGATTACGTGATGCACTTTCTGACCGTCTTCTGGAAGGTCCTTTTTGCCTTCGTGCCCCCAACAGACTACTGGAACGGCTGGGCCTGCTTCGTTGTCTCCATCCTCATGATTGGCATCCTGACAGCATTCATTGGTGACCTGGCGTCCCACTTTGGCTGCACCATCGGCTTGAAGGACTCCGTCACTGCAGTTGTGTTTGTGGCACTGGGGACATCAGTGCCAGGTAAGGACAACAGCAGAGTTTGTTGGAAAGATCCATCTCTGCCCAGTCTGGTCCAGGGTTTGGGTTGGGAAAGCCAGCGAGGTCCTCAGCTGTGTTCTGCAGAACCCAGTGAGGGGCAATTGGAGATGTACATGGGAGTTGTTTTTCAGTCTCAGATGAGACAGGAGGATAAACCAAGATGTGATTTCACTCCTCTGGAAATACTTTCAAGGTCTTCCCACTTGCAAAGGCTGTGAAGCCTCTATTTCTTTGAATAGCCTCCATAGCATTGGCTCTCAGAGTGGGAAATCAGTCTTTTATTAAAATGCTGCCAGTGTTGACCATCGTGCACTTTTTTTGGAATGTCTGCTCCTTTGACATTCTCTCCCAGGTGAAATAGGTGCTTGCTTGCGCTACACAGTACAGGCGTTTCTGCATGGGATTCAGATTGATCAAGATGAGGCCACTGAGCCAAGGGGAGCTGCTAGAAATGCCTTTTGTAAAAGCTGTAGAAGGCCCTGTGTGCACACATGTTCAGAGACATGTCTCTGATCACTTGGTCAGGTCATCCAGCTTCAGAAGACAGCAGAGACTGAGGACTGACCTGGGAGATATAAAAGATGAGTTTCTATTGCCATATACCACTGTGCTGACCAGACACAGTCTGGTTCCCGGAGAAGGGGCTGTAACTCTCCTGCTTCAGTCTCACCAGTCCTAGACTTCCAGTGATCAACACTTAAGTGCTCAGAGATCTTGAAACTGACCTAGCACTATCAAAGCCCAAAAGGGAATCAAAAGAACCGAAAGGAAGAGCAGATTTGGGCAAGGAAAGGAAAGAAGCAATTTATAGTCTTCTGGCACTAGTGCTACGTGTGAGTTTTGCAGGGCTGTCTCATAGCCTCAACATACAAAATCTCCCCTCTGTTTTTGTTGACAAAAGTTGGCATTTCGGGAAACAAGGGAAAGCGAGAAATTCTTTTTAGGATGTATTTGGCTTCTTGTTTGAATTAGCAGATGCTCACAGATGGTGCAGTGTTAACTGGGCTCCTGGGTTTGCATGTAAAACCAGCACTTCCCTATGGAACATTACACTGGTCTACTGGACACAAAGTCTGCAGTGTAAGAGGCCAGTCAGGTTTATTACAGATCTTTTGCTGTTGGAGCTGGTGAAACAGCAAATGTGCACACATCTGCATGGCTTTTAGTCCCTGCTAAAGGGGTGAAAGATGAGCTCTTGATTACCAAAATGTTAGGCTCCGCACAAGGCTCTGGAATTTAGTGAGGGAAAAGGCATTGGAGAGAAATCATTAAAGCAAACACAGAAATGCAAATACAAACATCAGCAGACCTGATGGATAGAGACAAACCATTGTGGCTCCCACAAAGCTCTTCCAACCAAGTCAGCCTGTCAGCGCATGTGGGCCGGAGGCCGATACGCAGTGGTACTGGGAAGGGCTGCCTTATCTTGAAGCACCATGGGGCATCTGAGGATCATACTGGGGGAGGTGCCCCATATTTCTGGAATTCGAGTTTTCCTTCCTGCGAATTTCTGGACCCTGCCTGTCCTTCCTTGAGAACACTTGTAGACAAGTCTGTATCCTTAACCAGTGCTTTGTGGCATCTGTCCCCAAGATACCCTCCACTAGCTCTCCCTACCTGTCTGTTGCCTGAGGGTTTCTCTCCACCTTCCCTTTGCAGACACGTTTGCCAGTAAAGTAGCAGCAACGCAGGACCAGTATGCGGACGCCTCCATTGGGAACGTCACCGGGAGCAATGCTGTGAACGTTTTCTTGGGCATCGGAGTGGCCTGGTCCATCGCGGCCATCTACCACGCAGCACATGGACAATCCTTTGAAGTCTCACCCGGCACTCTGGCCTTCTCTGTCACTCTCTTCACTATTTTTGCTTTCATCAGTGTGGGCGTGCTGCTCTACCGGAGGAGACCCGAAATTGGAGGTGAGCTAGGTGGGCCGCGGACTTCCAAGCTGCTCACATCCTCACTCTTTATCCTCCTCTGGCTCTTGTACATATTCTTCTCATCTCTGGAAGCCTACTGCCACATAAAAGGCTTCTAAAGGAACAATCAGAGATAGTAAATATATGTATATCTATATGTATCTATATAGAGCAATATATAGGTATAGATATAGATATAATGCTGTGTATAATGAACAGAGAAAGAATAAAAGAGATTTGCCATGTTCACACACCTGCTGATGGAAAGCAGCTTTGGAGAGTCCTATGAACTAGGCAGGACCCCAAAGTTGGCTGGACCCCTCCTCAGGGGTCCCTTCTTTGCAACTCTACCAGTGAGAGCAGCCAGCAGCCCCTGAGCCCTTTCCCATTGCTCCCACTGACTCCGGGAGGATGGATGCGAAGGCAACTGGGCGAGTCGACACAGGGAAGGCCGATGGCTGGCTAGAAGTGGACACAGTGGGCAAGGAAAGGAGAGCAAGGGTCCCGACCTCCAACCATCCTCCGTCTGCCTTCGCCACTTGGGAACATCTCCTCCGGCCCTATTGGAAAGAAGCGAGAGACCAGACTGAAGACAAGGGGAAATTGGGAGCCTCCTAAGGATAGAACACAACCATTTTCATCATTTGATTTATTTTTTTTTCATTTTGACGTATGTACAATTAGCATTCCTCCCTTTCTCCCTGCTCCATTTTCCCCTTTCCCCATGTTCTCTGTGCTTTGGGGACGCAGCCACATGTCTGGTGTCCTGAGCTGAGGTCCCACCTCATCCCTCCCTGGGCATGCTGTCATGGTACTAGTAACATTTGCATGAACAAAACGACCCCTACCTGTATATAACATCCTATAGTGATAGTCCTTCCAGCTGTGTGGGTTGAGCATTGCTGATATAAGTGTTTTCTTTTCACCAGGTTTTATTTATTATAGTTAGTGTAGTTTCTCTCATAGGTTTGGGTTTTTTGTTGTTGTTGTTGTTCTTTGGTTGTTTCCTCTTCACAGGGAGTGACAGGAGGGAAAGCTTTCCCCACTCCCTGTTCAGTACATGTGTCCCCAAGAAGCAAAAACAGCCACACAGACATAGGTTTTCTGTGTCCTTGGAGGCCAAGTGGCAGCCCTCGTTTCAGGACATGTCCTTGGGGCTGCTCCTTCCCCACAGCCATTTGGAATAATTCAGCACAAGGGCTGTAAGGAGTTCTCCTCATGTGCCTGTAACGAGTTCTCCTCATGTGCCACATTGGGGCGCAGCTCTGGCACAGAGGTGAGGGGCTGGTGAGCAGGGTGACAGGGAGGAGGCAGAGCAAGGGATGTGTCTGGCACATGCTCCTTCTGAAACCAATGGAAGGGGCACAACAGGGCCACTTCAGGATGCCCGCAGAGTCTGGGGGATGTCCCCTACCTGCGCTTCCCACCAGCCATACCAGTGGCCCAGACAGGCAAACCCCTCATGTGCATCCACTGGTGAGCTCCTCCAACCTGGCTGGAATGCACCTCTGCACCATAACCCTTGGGCTGGGGTATTTGTATCTGTTGTGAACAATCTGCAGGAACTTCAGTGAACCTGTTGTAAGAGTTTCTCCAGGAGTCTGAAGATCTTTTTTCCTTGTCAATCCTCTTCTCACTTTTGAAGGGTTATTGTGGTTTTCTTTTTGTTGTTTTTTTTTTGTTTGTTTGTTTTAAGGGAAGAATTGAACACAGATGCAGGTTGTTCAGGTGTGTGATTACCTTTATGTACAATGACTTCATTTTCATTTGTTTGCCTTCGTTGATTTTTCATTGTGTGTATTGCCCACCACTATAGGCAGTGATCCACTAATTGTGATGATCCTTATCAATGGTACACAATGCACAGACAAATAAAGTTTGCAATGATTCCTCATGGACCCAGTAGTGCTCCTGCATATTCTCTATGGAGAACCCTCCCCTTCCCCCTTGTTGTCTTCCTGTACGTGGCACCCACCTCTTATTTCTTCATCGCTTTGCCTTTGTTGTGTTTCTGCTGCCAACAAGGGCCCCCACGTGCCCGCTCCTGCCCCATGGGTGAGGATCAAACACTATCACTGAGCCTGGCTCTCCTAACCAAAAATCCAAGGCTGCTTTGTGTCACCCGATCTGCCCACAAGCACTCGGCATCCCCCAGGACGAGCACAGGTTGAGCATCAGCAGCATTAAGCCGAGCACAGTCTCTCACATCCACATGCTTTCCCTGGGCCCTGAACTATATGAGCAGAGCAGCTCTCCTGACCCAGTAATTACATCTCCGGAAAGGTGATGCTGGTGTTTCACTCTCATCATCCTTCGCTTCTCTGCCATGAACTGCACTCACTGAAGTAATTAACAAGTCAAATGGGACTTGTGCAGCAGCCTGCTTTAAGAGGCAGTAAATAACTGTTCTGCTCAAAGAGCCTTCCAGCGGGGATGATGGAGCACTGCTTGCTTAGGACACGGCCTAAATCACGCAGTTAACGCCAGCCTTGTTTATGCTATTACTCTGCCAGCCGCATGCTTTTGGCATCCTTAATGAGCTCGTGCAAAGCATGATGCCTCTCTGCCCTGCAAACCGCACTCCTCGAGACACACAGGCTCCGGATGCCTCCAGTTTTGGGGGAGATTTTCTCCCTATGTTTTTCACTTCCTACAAGGACAAGAGGGCAGGGGAGGGCTGGAGACCCTTTCTGGTAGACACATGCCTCAACTATGCCAAGCAACTAGATGTGGTCTGTGAATTCAGTGTGCTATTTATTTTTGCTGCGTGCCAGGAGGAGAGGGCTGGAGCATGTGTGTTATTGTTAGGGTTATTTTTAAACGCTTGGGTATGAAGCAAGAGCGGCAGTACTGGGGGCTATGTGTGTGCCTGAGGAGGAGGATCGGACACCTTACCAGCCCAGAAGTGCCGGTGTGCCAGTGTGCCAGAGGGAGAGAGAAGAGGAAAAGCTTCATGCTGGAGGGAATAATTCTGGGAGAAACCTTTGCAGGATTCTTCCACAGGCTTTGGCACCTGCGCCCATCCCAGGCAGCACATTTGCAGAGCACCAGGAGCCTCCCCAGCTTCTCAAGATGCCCAACCACACACACAGGCACAGCTGCGGGAAAGCCTGTTTATCTTGTAAAAGCTCGACTTGTGCAGGAAAGCATCCAGAGGCCTCTGTATTCTTGCAAAATGCGCCGAGGGACAATAAATACAGCCAGATTCCTCACCTTTTAAGGACTTGAGACTTCCCTCTTTTGGAAGCGGAGGTGCCAAGCTCGTCACCAGCCCTGGCATGAAGGAGTGGGAATGCTGCTGAAACAGGCGCTGCCAGCTGGATGTCTGGCATGGGGACAGGGGCAGCACCGCTATGTCCCTCCGCTGGAAACCCCATTGAGGGGCTGTCCCCAACCTGAATGCTGTGACTGTCAGCTGGATGCACCTGATGGCTGGGACACAGTGACAGCGATGCTCCCCAGCATCTTGGACGTGAGGCCAGGCAAGCAATGGCCACCGTGCATGTTTCCAGGTGGCAGTGGAGAAGGCGGGCACACCGAGCCCTTCCTGATTGCTTTTACTGTCGCTCCCTCAGGGGGTGTTGGAAGTTCCAATGTTTCTGCTGAATTTCCACGTCCTCACGGCCCACACATGCTGTTGTTCCCCACCTGAGCATGTCAGAGCAAACTGAACACTGTAACTGGGGGCTCGAGGTCCACTTCACCTCTTTCAGATCAAAAAAGCGCCTGTTCTCAGCACTAAATGTTCTAAAAAACCCACCGGCTCCACATTACAGTGGGCAGAGCTCAATCAAGGCCCAGTCCTGCTGCGTGGTGATAGCATGAGGTTGAGACAATGTCCTTGCTGGGAGACATCCAGCTGCAGCAACTTCTGGTACTGACCCAGCCTTAGAGCTCCTGGACCCTCACAGGACACGGGGGACACTCACAGGGCCCTCCCTTGGCCTCTCTGTAGAGGCTGGATTTATTTCCTCTCTTTTATGCCCAAATCAAAGCCTGTCCCAGGCCGGTCTGGGGGTAAAAACAGCTTTCATAGACTGCTGGCTCTGTGGTGGTCTGGTCTTGCTGAGCAGTGAGAGCTGCCCTGAGCAAAAAGACAAGCCAGCACCTCCCATATCCTCACCTATCTGTTCCACGTGGCTTCCCTCTCCTTCCCAAGTCAATGTGTATTTGTTCCCCAATGGCCACCCTCGTCACAAGGCTCCTCCAGCTCCTGCCCTGCACAGAGCACTAAGCCCATGGTGCCTCATGGCAGGAGGCTGGGCTCTGCTGATAATCCGGACCTTCAGGCTTCCCAAGGAGGCCACAGCTCAGCAGCATGGCCAGATGGGACTTTTTGCAGACTGAGAGAAGATAGCGGGGAGCCCTCCTCCGAGCTCCAGCCTGACGCTGGGACAAACAGCCAGATGATGGTAAAGCCACCTCAGGAGCAGAGCTCTTGCAGCCTCATCGGAGGCTTCCATCAGCGAGGCAGAACCTCACTGGGGCAGGAGGGAGAGCCCAGCAGCACTGCTCAGCCCTCCGAGCCCCAGTGGGCGCACCATGCCGGGCAGCCTCCAGCTCAAGCCTCTCCATCTCTTCTCTCGCGCGGTTCCTTGTCGGCTCACACGATGCAGCTACACTATTTGAAAAGCCATACTATTTGTTGGTACGACTCTTTTCGGACTGTTGATTTATATATATTTGTTGATAAAAGAGGTCATCTTGGGAGACGCTCGTAGTCTACTGGGGAACAATCACCCAGTGCTGTATATTCTGTACATGCTGTATAAACAAAGCAAAGTATTTAAGCCTAAATGTTTGCGGGGTGAGGGGAGGCCAGCCACCGGACAACCTGGCATCCCTTGGGGTGACTGTGGACATGGGGACGGGACCTGGCCCAAAAATGGGGCAGTGCACCCGGAGATGCGAGGCCACATCCGAAGCCATGGTGACGCCACACATCCCGTCCCCACCGAAGGCTGACCGTCCCACACATGGCCATAGAGCCACCCTGTGCTTTCTGTGTCGTTTGAAACCATCAGAGATAGTCGTGGCAGCCTCGAGAAATTGTGCTGAACTCATCTATTTTTATATCTGTGGTGTTTCCCAGTTCATAGAGAGTAGTGAACAAGTACCCCTATAGCTGAAAGTGACATGTTCAAAATAAACATACGACTGTGGAAATTATTTGTAATAATAATTTATTTGAAATATTCTGCCAAAGATAGCTCTCTTAATGGTCTGTAAGCGTCGTTTCTCTCTCTTTGCTCTGAATGTCATTGTGAAAGCACCTTTCTCCCTGCTCTCTTGGGAAGACTTGCTTTTATTTTGGTATATATATAAGGGCAACAAAAAAGACCCATGTTTTGGTTTTTTGTTTTTTTCCTTTTTAACCAGAGCCGTATGTAGAGGAGCAGAGGGACACAGAGAGGCACAGGGAGACGTAGGATGACTTCTTACCATTCGGGTGATGGATGGGACACAGCAGAGGGGAGGAGATGTGGGCAAGTGCCCCCTCCACAGTTTGAGCACCTGTGGGATGAGCTGGGCCCCCCAAACCACCCCCGAGGGATCACGCTCATATGGCCCTGCAGCTCCATCTGCAATGCCACAAGTCAGAGCTGGGCCTGGTGGGTGTGAGGTTAACCAGGGGTGAAGCTGCCCAGATCCGTCTGCTCTGAAATTAGAGATTTCTTTATTTTGTTGGGAAAACAAAAACAAAAACAAAAACAAAACAAAAGTCTTATTATCCTTCCTCAGAGTTTCTGCTCGAAAGAGCTTTTTAATGCTAGAAAATCACCTCCCATCATCGTCTGCGATCCTTACACTTGTTGCACCAGGAACTCGTCCTTATCTGTACCCATCAGACCCCACCTTACCAGAGATACGTATGGCAGAGGGGTTGGGTTGGATGGGTCGCTGGGTCGGGTGGTTTGTTTTTTGCTTCTGAGCAGTCATAAAACTTCTTGATGGTAAAAAGCCAGAGATTGGTGACAAAGGGATGGGTCGGGATCGGCTCCTCATGCACTTGTAGTGGAGAGGAGGCAGCAGTGTGAGGTGCAGGGGGTGAAGCAGGGATGTGGGGTGTGTGGGATGGAGCCCCCGGCAGCGTCTGCAACCGTGGCATCATGGGGATGGGCAGCAGCTGGGAGAAGAACTGGGTTTCTGATCACTGTGCATTTTGTTAATTAGGGAATTCAAATAGTTTTATTTTTACCAAAAAAGAAAAAAAAAAAAAAAAAAAAAAAACAAACCAAAAAACAAAAAATTTTTTTTCCTGTAAAGAAAACTGTTGACTTGAGATATATATATATATATATATATATATATACATATAAAGCATATATATATATGTTATTTGAATGGTTTATATGCTACATAACATGGAAACGTTGCGAGGTGTGTCATCCCAATGTATAAAATAAATGACTTTTCCCTGCATGCTGCCTGGGTATGTTGTGACTTGAATTAAGAATTGCCTTATCCAGAGGTTGTATGTTACCCACCCGGGGAATGGCCTGGCACTGTCCATCACATCACACGTGTATTGGTGCTGTGTTGTGTCCGGTTCCGACAAGCTGTCTGTCACCTGTGTGCTTTGTGGGAGAGCTTTATCTTGTTAAACCCGTGCTATGTAAACCTCTCATTGCCTGAAGTAGCCCAGAGTTGTACAAATCAGTGTCTTCAGCCGTTTTCCTAATTTTATCACATTTCCTAACACAAAATATAGATGTTTGTAAATTCTTCATTCATTTTGTCTATCTCTATGTTTTCTAATCTGGCAAAGAGCTGCCCCCAAACGACCACCCCTGCTCATGGCTGCTGTACCCAGTGGCTCCCTGCAGCTGGAACTGGGGATGGATGGAACTGAGGATGGGTCAAGCTGGGGACTGATGGAACTGGGGATGTGGAAGTGGGGAAGGATGCTGATCACTGCGATCCTTCCCAGCTCAGCAGGACGGGCTCCTGAAGCACCAGCACTGCCTGTGTGTGCCAATGGTGCCAACGTAGAGACCCATGAAATCAGAGAGACAAAGTTCTGGCAGTGAATGCCCACAGCAGGACAGGGCTGGGTGCCTGGCCTCAGGCTGCCAGATGTCCTGCCCACCTGCAGGAGCCCCCCACTTCCTCACCCCCATTGACTTGGGTTTGGGCAGCACCTGGGGATGGGATGGGGACCAAAGGCAGCGGGAGCAGAGTGGGCTGGGGCACAGGCCAGCCTCGGGAAGGCCGTACAGAAGAGCAGTGAAAACAGGTTCACCTTTATATTCTAAACATTACATTGCTAATCGCATTTGGTCCAATTTTAAACGCTGACTGCATTTGTTCCAATGATAAAGTGCATTTCAAAGTGCAATTTAAAAACTCAATTCAAAAACGCATGTCAAAAGCCAATTCAAAGTGACTGTTTTATATATATTTATATATATATATATAATATACATACACACACACACACATTTATTTATTTAATTGCCCCTTTTCACCGCACCTTCCCGCGCAATCCCAGTCCCAGCGTCGAACACCCGCCCCTTCCCGCCTCGCAGCCCCGTTCCCGGGAGCCGCGGCCTCCCTCCTGGCCCCGCCCCTCGGCTCCCATTGGCTGCGGGGCGGCCAAATTTCCCGCGCGCGCGGCACGGCAGCATGGCGGGGGAGCGGGCGGTCGGGCTTGTGCGGGAGCTGCAGAGCGCTGCGGGCGGGCGGCTGCCGCCCTTCCGGGTGAGTGCGGTGGGAGCGGGGCGAGGGCCGAGCCGAGGGCGGCCCGTCCTCACCGGGCTTCTGCGGTGCTGCAGGCGGAGGAGCTGCGGCAGGTGCTGGAGGAGATGCGGACGCTGTACGAGCGGAACCAGGCGGATGTGTGAGTGCCGCGGTGGGAGCTGAATGGGGAGGGCGGGGCCGCGGAGCTCTGTAACGCCGCCCTGTAACCGGGCTCCTCATCCGCCAGGTCTGAAGCGAAGTCGGGCCGAACGGATCTGATTTTCCTCATCCGGTTTCGGCACTGCTGCCTCCTCCGCAACCAGCGCTGCATCGTGGCTTACCTGTGAGTGCTGCGTGCTGGGGCCCCGGCCTGCAGCGCCCCCGGCTTTCTCCTCTGTTCGAGAAGTTCGAACTAATGAACGGGTCAAAAACGGCATCCTTCAGAGGAAGGAGAGAGCCCTAAGCAGAGCTCTTGCCCAGCGCTGCGAGGGCAAACAGGCGCTGCATCAGCAAAGATGCCGTGTTTGCCACTCGTGTCCCCCCCAGGTACGACCGGCTGCTACGGATCCGGGCGCTCCGGTGGGAGTATGGAAGCATTCTGCCCAATGCCATCCAGTTCCACATGGCAGCCGAGGAAGTGAGTCAGCCTGCTTTTCAACTGTTACCCTATTTCCCTCTCAGTATTCCTTCACTCCTCCCAAATGATTTAGTACAGTCAGAACAGCATTACGTCTTTTTCCTTTACTATAAACTTGAGACACCTGATGTGCCTTACTGTAAATACCAGTTTGTTTCTTTATGCCTGAAGGATGCAATCCCAAATGCATGATAAGTACCAGTAATGCATGACCACTTCAAGGATCATCGCCTTCATCAGATCAGACTCACAGCCCACAGAACTCTGTTCATAGAAGCGTAAAGGTTGGGAAGACCAGTAAGGTCATCTGCTCTGACCATCCTAGTCTTCACATGCTGCTTTCAAATGCTGTCAGTCAAATGCTGGACTGAAGCACAGAGCTGCTGGTCAGCATGTTTGCCAGCCCAAATCCAGACTGCCCTGTGCCCAGAACAGATTTTATTTTTTTCCCCCTTTAGAAGAACTCGTACTCAAAGGAGAGCTGTGACAGCACAAACAAACCAGGTGTCACCCATCAGGAACATGTCCTTCAGCATGAGCTGTGTGGCTCTGCCTGAGGGACTGCTGTTGGCATCTGCAGGTGGAGTGGTTCAATCGGTACAAGAAATCCCTAGCTACCTACATGAGGTCAGTGGGAGGAGAGGAGGGACTGGACCTTACACAGGACATAAAGCCTCCTAAAAGCCTGTACATTGAAGTAAGTGCACGAGTGCTGGCTGCTGCCTGTGAACAAAGTATGCTGACAAATGCATGACTAGTCTGCAGGAAATGTGTGTAGTAGTGGTGAGTGCTCTGAATGGCAGTGAAAAGTTCTTGCAGCCTGTAGTTTGTAGCAATTCAATTATTCTTCTAAAGACCTCTTCAGATCAATTAGAAACCTTGTTGTCACTTAAGCATTGTTAACTAGGTGTTGGTGCTTTCTTGTCATTGTTTAATAGATTTTCACAGATCAGACTATAAATCATTTTATGCCATTGATACAGCAAAGCAAAAGCAAGTGGAAAATTATTTCGGAGTCAGTAGCTGAGTGCTGTGTTCTCTTAGAAAGAAAACATACAGGCAACCAGCCTGCTCTTTATAACTGTTTCACTGCTAACAGACTGACATTTTCTGCTACATGTGTGAGGAGGCTCTAGAAATGCTGCTGTTGTGCAGTGCTACTCTTTCCCTAGTCTCTGGAGTGCCTGCTCTGCCCACTGTGCTTCATGTTGCAGGCAGAGGCATGAAGAGAACATCAGGTAGGGCCCTCAGACTATGGGGTCCACCTGGTTTTGTATTTTCAAGTCAGGGCTGTGTGAGGTGGGTAGGAATATGTCCACACTTCAGACACATGCTCCATAACTCTTGCGTCTCTTGCAGTGATGTCTGACATTTTCTGTGGGAGGTGTGCTGCTGCAGACACAGCTACCCTTCTGCTTCACAGGTGCGGTGTTTGAGAGACTATGGAGAATTTGAGATCGATGATGGCACCACTGTCCTGTTAAAGAAGAACAGCCAGGTACCTGTGACATGAAAACAAGGTTTAAATCCTCTCCTGTTCTTTTCCTTCCCTTCCACTCTTGTGACGTAGCCCTGCCCATCCCAGCTTTACAGCATGTCACAGTTCCCCCATGTGTGGCTCCCTTGTGTGTGCTGCAAGCTGTCTGCATGCACCAGGACTGCACTTCACCCCTGCCTGATCTGTGATGTAGCAGAATTGGCTATGTAATAACAAATTCAGTCTGCCTGTATTTCAGGGAAAATCTGTCTGTGTTTCTGTGCAGCACTTCTTGCCCCGCTGGAAATGTGAGCAGTTAATCAGACAAGGAGTCCTGGAGCACATTCTGTCATAAGCGTGCAGGACAGGAGCCTTTGCTTGGTGGTCTGTGCAGGACTTCAGCCGCCTCAGTATTTTAGAGCACCCTACAACTCCTCATAACAGCTTGACACAAAGATCATCTCCAAGCTTGTAAGCAAACCACATTGGCCAGCACTTTGTGACCAAAGGGTGCGTAGCAGTAACACAGTAAGCCTGAGAGTCCTGCAGTGGGTGGAGGGTGTCTTGTAAGCACCAGAGCTACAAGCAGGGTTTGTGAATGCAGTTTTGCTTGGAGCAGTTCTTTGTGCCTTGGAAAATAAGAGACTGACCAGCTGGGAGAGTTCCACAGCTGCCAAATAAAAAACTGCTTCAGCTTTCAATGTTAATAGCTCTTCGAGAGTCTATGTTATGCTCTTTACAGCTCTCTGACCTGGCTCTTTTGTTCAACCCAGATTGACTGTGCAAAGTGATGCTTAGGAGGTCATTAGGTGTCTCAGTGAACTTCAACCATCAGGTCAGCTTCAAGAGTTTCTTTCTGGGGCTAGATGTGGAGCTGCTCACTTTCAATAGTGGCTGAGAGATAGTACTTCCAAAAGCATAAGCTCTAGGTAAGACTGCAGGCTTTCCTGGCCTGATGCCCATCTGACAAGCAAAAAAAGCAGTAGCTTAAGGAAGAATGCAAGCAGAGAAGTGCCCAAGCAGTTTTTTCACTGCTGCTCCCAGCCTAAGCTAGGGGTAGCTCAGGAGTGTTCCCTGCCTTGTTTTGCCACCCTGTGTGGGCTTTCATCTTTACCAGCTTCTTCAATAGCCCTACTCTTTAGGGCTGCCCCAAGACAAGAGAAGTCTCTGCCATCTTCTGCAACAGAAAAATCACCCATAGACCTGAGGCCTTCTCAGTCAGCCCTCTCCTGGTGTTGTCCCTATCCTGTCCCTTATAGAAGCAGGGCTGGAGAACATCCCAGCACTGCCAGGCTAGGAGTTAAGAGCCAATTTATCCACCCTTATTTTCATTCCAACATTAGGTTGATCATGTTGAAGCCCTTTTGCCTATGTTGACTGTCAGGCTCTGTGTCACCACTCTGTTGCAGTCAGGCTTGTTTAGTCTTTCTGCTGCAGCAGTCACCACAGTCCCTTGAGAATCACAAGTCCTTTCACAGCCTGGCAGAGAGCAAGGCAGGGTGTAATGATGTACAGAGGGTAATACCCTGGGCTGATCAATATATCTGTTATCTGCTCCTGTGAATGCTTGGTTTTGTGGCATCTTAGAAAGCTTGCCAGTGAAGACTTAACACGGAAGGTGAAATGCTGTGCTTTACTTACCGTGCTTCCTGCTCTCCCTGAGAATGTGCAATAAGGACAGCTTGCTGAAGTATGGTGGTGCACAGGGGACACCAGCCCTGCCCCAAGCTTTGGAGATTGAAATCTGAAGAGGACTCTTCCCTCAGATGCTCTGATCTGCTTATGGCAGAGGCAACAACCCACCAGCAAGTTAGTTTGGATCCTAGGCTCAGGTTTTGGGAAACTTCAGGTTCAGAGTCTCCTAGAGGAACTGTAGGGAAGGAGGAAAAAAAAAAAAAAAATAAAAATTCAGCAATAGTTGCAGGAGACACCTGAAATTCAGAGGAGGCTGGAGATGGCAGGAAGTACTGATACCACAATACAGAATACAGCTTTCTACTCAGAGTACACCAGATGCAGGAACCTGCAGCCCCCTCTGCCCTGGCTTTCCAGATGCAGGCAGCTCCTGGGGAATGGCTGCCCTGAGACAACAGCACATGCTGCCATTGGGACTGACACCAAAGATTGCATTTATAATAAGAAAATTAAGCTACCCACTGGACTAATTTCCTTGAAGGACTAGCATCTCTATTTTCTACTTTCTACCCAGGGAAATCCTGGCAAGATCAGAGAGAACAAAGCTGATTACTCGGCCAGATTTCTCCTTTCATACCTGACAAACCTCAGCCAGGCTCAGGAGCAAGGCTGCCATAGCAGTGCTCCATCATGCACTCAGAGATGCTGGTGTGATTTTTCCAATGAGCTTCTTCAAGGCCAAGGCCTGCTCCTCCAGCATGTGGTTCTTCTTCTCAGCGCTCATCTGCTTCAGTTCAGCTGCCTGCAGGGCCATTGCAAACCCTCTGTTTTCTTCATGGAGATCTTTAATCAGCAGTTTGTTCCTGCACAGTTGAGCCTGCGGTACAGACAGGAGGCTTAAGGTTCAGTGTCCCTCCATGGAAGTCCCAGCCCAGCAGAGACAAGTGGCACCAGCACCTCCTGCACTCACCTGTGCATCCTTGAGGCGAGCTGCCCCATCTGCAAGCGCAGCTTCAGCACTCCTTAGGTCACACTGCAACCCCTCTGCCTGCTCCACAGCTGCCTGCAACAGGCGCTCATGTTCTTTCTTCAGCACGAAACAAAATCCTGATGTTATGTTGAGCTGTCCCAGGTAATGTATACATCCCACCAGGTCCCAGCACTCTCCCTGAAGTGTGAATGGGGGAGCAGTGGAGGTGTTGCAAGATGCAAAGAGTTTGGTGGGGAGTGCTTAAGACCAGCACCACCTTCCCTAGTTCAGCACCAGTCTGTTTTTTAAAACCCAACACCTTGTTGTCTTGGTGCCCTACATTTAAAGCCAGCCTGCTCTGTGCATGTCCATGTAGAGGGCTCAAGCTTTCTTTCCACAGCCTAAGCCAACACAAAGTGTCTCCCTAAATGATTCCTGCCCTCTAGGCACAAGGTATCTGGTCTGAGGTAGATGAATAGAAGTGGAGTGTACTCCTGATCAAGCACAGGGTGGTGACAAGATTCATAAGGAATGAAAACTGCAGCTGGAACTTGAAAATCAATTGCATTTTTCAGGTACAGAATTTTCCATCCAATCCTCTGGCGCCCTTGACCACAGCTCCATTCCAGGCTGGTAGTGCTCCCTCTCTGGTACCCTTGAGGGAACTTTTGCAGCTCCCTGCTTACCTGGGTCCTGACCAGCTGTCTGCATGCCTGCTCAGCCTGCTGCTGGAGGTTTGCCTGGAGCTGCTGAACCTTGCACTGTTCCTCTTCCAAGCTGGCTTGCAGCTGTTCAAACTGTTTCCTTGGCACCACGTTGTTCAGCTGTGCCTTGGCCTGCTGCAGCTGCAGTGCATGCTGAGTCTGAGCCAGACTCAAGCTTGCTTTGGCTTCAAAGAGCTGCAACAGAGAAAGGTTGCCAGTTACAGCATTGTGCCAGCAATAGGACAGGTTGAAGGTGTGCTGCACATAAAAGGAGGGGCTAAGCAGCACATTCAGCCTCCACCCTAGGTCTCATGTCATCATGGCCACAGCAGACCAGTAGAATCATGACAGGTAGGCTTAACAGGCAGCCTGCAAAGCCATGGATTGATAGTGCTGGGAGCTGCAGAAGGGTGACTCCTTTGTAGCTCTCAAAGAGGACTGTCTCTTCTGTCTGGGGAAGGTGTTCAATACAGCCCTAAGTGGGGAAACACCAACATCACAGGGACCACCCAGCTGCATGCTACCTTGTCAATGACCAAACAGCACCTACTTCCTCTTGCGATGCCTCAAGCTGCTGCCAGAGCAGCTCCATCTCCGACCGACACGCTGCATGCTGCTGGCAGTGCTCCGGCCTCATGGCCATCTCCACTCCTTGTAGTTGCTTGACTTCCATGAGCCTCTGGTTCTGCAGCTGGGTGGACCCAGTGCTGGCGCTGCGGCCGATGTCATGCTCCAGGATCTTATGGCTCAGCTTACTCACCTTGATGTTTGTCTGGGACACCTCCACATTGCTCTTTCCACTCTGTAAATAAAATAAAAACACACACAAAGGTTTGGAGTGGGAATACTAGCAGAAACTGCTGGGTCCCTACATAGGAACACTGCTGTCACCACAGGACCTTGCATGCACCCAGAACTCATTTTCCAACCTGAACCAAGCCCCGAAGCCATGAACAGCCTCATGCTTAGGAAAGCCTACACAGATTACAACCTTGGAAGAGGCTGGACGGGAAGGAAGAGAAGGGGTCCTAAGGTCTGACAGTAGAGCCATGTAACAGAAATACTGATTGGCATCAGTGCAGTATGAGTGGACTATCATAATAGAAGAAGGGCTACAAATGCAACCTCCATCAACACCAAAGGGCACCATCCCCTTGACGTTCCTGGGAACGTCACCTGAGCAAGGTGCAGTTTCCGTAGTTAACGTGTCAGCAGGAAGCCTGCATCTACCAGCATACACCTCACGGCCCCCTCACTCCTGTTAGCTTCTCAGGAAAACAGGTAACAAACAGCTTTCTTCAAATGGAGGAAAAGTGTGCAGTGTACCTGGGCCTAAGGCTTATGGAAGCTGACTCAGCAAGGGTCAGGAAAGGACCACCCAGTTGCAGATGATGGCCTCTGTAGTGGAAATGCTAAGTCAGGGCTTGAAGCAGTGACTGAGCACCTGGTGGGAAGGCAGGACCACCCCCAGGGGAGCTCAGGTGCATGCAATACTCCTGAGTGACTGAAAGAGGTGGAGCCAGGATCCACCCCTTCCCAGACCTCATTTAAGGGCCAGCAGTGAAAGTAAAGTGACCGTGCTGGAGATCTCTGCCTGCTGGAAGCCTTCCAAAGGTTAGAAAACTTTTCTTCCTTCATTTCTGCATCTGGGGCTGCTGCATTTGGACTAGGTTTGTGCCACCCTGCTATTATTGCAGTTATTATTATAACTCTCCATCATGTTATAGCATTACATCATTACAGACCCAAACAGTGAAGATATTTCCAGAAAAGTTGCTGTTTTTAGCCAGGAAGAGTCCCAGAAAAAGGGTGAGTACTTGAAAACCTGCTATCCTCAATCACATGAGTATTCTGACCAAGCCTTTTGCACATACTTGTTCACAGGCTTGGGAGCATGAGTGTTTGAGACTGGGATTGAGTAGAAACTCAGGGAATGAGAGCAAGTGCTTAAAGCTAATCTTTTTAGAGACGTATTAAGTACCACCTTTCTCTTCTGCAAAGACTTTCACAGGCTTTTGTCACGTATCTTTTCCCTCCTTGATAGTTATAAAACAAAGCAGTTTCTTCCAAGTAAGATTAGATTCGGTTGCTTGAGATAAGACGTTTGCATCCTCCCCTATAAGACCATGCAGTTTTTGTCCTCTTAAACCCCACATCCAAGAATCTGTCAGTTATTGTTAATGGCTTCTTACCGACTTCTTCAACTTTACTGCTACAGCCAGTTTTTCTACCTTCTCTCTGCTCAACTTGCTCACGTGTTTCCTGTCAGGTAGAGGGATATGATTAGCTTCATAACAGAAAGCAGCAAACACAACCTCTGTTTTGGGGACCTACACAGCTGATCTCGGTCTGGAAAAGGAGACAAGCCAGGCCAGAACAGACATGGTCCTGAATTGATTCCAGAGTGGGTGTTTCAGCTCAGGGCAGAGAGGTGGGGACACCTGAAGTCCTATAACAGTGTTAGAGACCAAAAATTCAGAGTATGAAGTACAGTGGGGAAGCCTGGCTCCCTGGTTTATGGTTGAGCAAGTGTGTGGGAACTGCTGAGTCACGGCCTGAACCTCTGATTGATCACCTGAGGAGAGCCATGAGTCAGCCACAGGAGCGCAGGTGAAGGCAATTCACCTGTGCTGCAGGAAGGGGTGGAGCCTGGCTGCACCTCTCCTAGACCTATTGAAGAGCTGGCTACCAGAGGGGAAGGATCTCTTCTGGAGATCTGCTCTGCTGGTGTTTTGTAAGTGAGCCCAGGATAGGGGTAAGCTTTCTATCTGCTTTTTGTTGTTGTAATCTGTTTTGCCTAACTCTCTTGTTTATTTTGTAACTATAACATCTTAATATTCATTGATTATACATTTGGCGAGCCAGGCAGGCCAAATTTACATCATGTCTTTTCTTTGGAATTTCTATAAATGGGTCAAGGGGGAGAACAATACCCCTCTAGAGAAAATGATTCCAGGGCAGATCCCAGGATGTGTGGGATCCCCCTGTTATGAACTAGCGGTTATCATTGAAAAATGGGGTCCCTTACGTGTTATGGCAATATCTCCCCATATCACGTGGCAGATTACTTTCAGGGACTTAACAAGGATGTACTGATCACTAAAGAAGGACAATTGGCTGCCTCCACAGTGGCATGGCCACTATTAAAACTGGGGGTTGGGCGTCTCCCACCCCGGGAGTACAAGGTGTCTATTGCCCCAGTCCAAGAATACATCCTGGGCATCGATATTCTATGGGGTCTGGCTCTCCAGACAACCGTGGGAGAGTTCAGGCTTCGACAGAGATGTATCAGTGTCTGGGCAGTGCAGGCAATATTAAGAGGCCATGCAAAACATGGGCCTGTTTGCCTGCTGAAACCACACCGCATTACTAACGTGAGACAGTACAGGCTCCCGGGTGGGCAAGATGAAATATCGAGACCTGCACACAGCCCATATAACTCCCCCACATGGCCAGTGCAAAAGTTGGATGGCACGTGGAGAATGACAGTGGATTACAGGGCGACCAGGGGGGAAGGATCTCTTCTGGAGATCCACTCTGCTGGAGTTTTGAAAGTGAGCACAGGATACGGGTAGGCTTTCTATCTACTCTCTTTTTGTTATCATAATCTGCTTTGTCTAACTCTTGTTTATTTTGTAATTATGACATCTTAATATTCATTTATTATACAGCAAGAGACACCAGTATCTATCCCAAGCTTACAAAGGCAGCAGTTGGCCACCAATAAAAATGTTTGTGTAAACAAGAATCTCACACTTTCCACACTCGGCACATCTCTGCCCCCAGTGTCTTCTCCAAATGCAGCTCTGAACCCAGTCCTCTGGCCTACCCAGCCTTTGGCTAAGCCTGATCCAGCATTGGCTGCTTTTGCATGAAGTGAAGGCGGTGAGAGTGCTGGCTTTTGGAAATAAGCAAACAAAAGGCAGCTTGGGACAGCTGAAATCAGGTAAATGCACCTGAGCAGCAGTCTCTTTCACGAATATTAGCTATCCACCCATTTGCCAGCCTTCCCACAACTGGCTCCTCTCTTACTCGTCATGTCTGCTGCACTCCTCCTTAGCCTCCCTCAGCTCTTCCTGGAGTCTCCCAGGTTGACTTTTCAGCAAGCTGTTCTCCTCCAGAAGCCAGCCCTGCTCTCCCCTGCAGGGAGAGAAAGAGAAATGTGAAAAATCACGCCATACAAAAAAAAAAACCATACAAAAGCCCAGTTTGCTCTTTGCATCTTACACAGTCTTCCTTCTCTGTTCCCATCCATGTTGTGAGGACAAGAAGAACGAAAGAATTCTGAGAAATATCCATCCAGTAGCTCAAGCAGAATGTGGAAGGAGAATCAAAGAACTGTCAAAGGTGGAGAAAGAGTAGTAAGTATTGATGGCAGGAAAACAAAAGAGAATAAGGAGAAATAGCATAAGATGCTGAATTTATGTGGCTTCCAGCTGACTAAAATCTGTTTGCAAACCTGTTGGCTTGGCCCATCATGACATACATAGACTTCATTTCAGGATAACCAGGTGGCAAACCCAACACCTGAGTGCAATAAGGCCATGTCAGGAAAAGCCAGCTTGTTTGTGATTTTACAGTGCTAGGGGTGACAGCTATGAGACCAAATGCAAGGAAACCTCTCAGCCTCGTTGTCTTTCCTCTCCTTCTCTACTCTTAGCCTCCCACGAGGCCACAAATACTGGCATCTGCTGAAAGGCAGGTAAGCCCTGTGTTAAAGAGCACAGTACTATCCAATAGTTAGTGCTAACCTCTAGATCCCTACAGGCTCCATTCTTCTGCAGAGAAGAGCATGGGAGAAGAGCCTATCTAGCTCAACATGGAAAACAGCACTGTAGTTTTTGTCACTCAACATGAGAGGCAGAGGAGCTGAGCAGGGAAGTTCTTGCTCTACTCCCCAAGCAAGGAGTGCTAGTGCACTGCCTAGTGTTTGCTTCCCCCTGCTTAGCAGGATACTCCACACAGCAGCCGCTCTTTGAGTCAGTTTTACATCAGGATTCACATGCTGTTCTTCCTGTGGAATCTCCAACACCCACATACAGCTGTGCAAGGCAGAGGAGACAAGTGCACAGTCAGCCAGGGCCACGTGAGCACATCCCAGCTCTCTGACCACACTCCCCCAGTTAGGAAAAGATGTAGGGAACAGCAAGCCAGAACAGAGCTGCTGTCAGTGTCTTGGACCAGCGTGTTAAGCAGTCCTGTGTTACACAAGACATCTGGTCTTCTTTTGCTGTCGCAGCACTCGGTTCTGCAAACTGCCTGAGTGCTCAAACCCACCGCTCTCTTGAGGTTTGGGGATCATTTTCCAACTACTGCACAAAGTCCTTGAGCTGCATCAGCTGCAGCTTCAGTCTGTTCCTCTCCCTCTGCAGCTCCGTTTTGACAGCCTGACTGTCATGTTTCCTCCTGTGCTGCTATGTTGCTCTACCTCCCTCTAGATCACATTATGTCCTGACATCCTGCTGCCTCTGCCGGGTGAAGGCAAATCTATCTTTGCTTTCTCTGTTTCCTTCCCAAGCACAGCCTCTTGTCTATCAAGATTTTGTTTCTCCATGACAAGTGCATTCAGCTTTGGCTCCAGCTTCTGGATTGAGCAGTCCATTTGCTGCAACGGACATCTGTACCAGCCTATCACAACACCTTTCATTTCTTCTCCTATTCCTTTGATGCTGAGGTTGCAACAGGAGTTGCTGTTCTATTTCCCCAAGTCTTGGGTACATGCTCCTTTCCAACTGGAGGGCAACTCTCCAGCTACATCATCCCTTCAGTACCAGAGTGCTCAGCTTCATGATTTGTACATTATATCCATTTCATCCTGGTGTTTTTTGTTGTTTTACCTTGTTTTCTTTCCACCCTCTTAACAGCCATCATTTGATACTTGCATCCCATTTACCTTCTTTCACATCTTATCCTCCACAGGGACACTGCATCCTTTTCCTTCTGGACCCATCACTGCCTTTCCTGGGCACGCTGCTCCTCAGCAGCCTTTATCACTGAGAAATTACTTCCTCTCACAGCAGTGCTGCTGCTACACTACAGCTGCCTTCACACCAACATTCACTCCATTACTGCTTTTGATTATATTCAACCTCTGCATTTTTCCAAAAGATAACTAACATCTCTCTGACCTGGATTTGATAGCTTGCATGGCAGGGACAGCTTGAAAAGCTCAACCAGCCCTGGAACACATTTTTGCTGGAGAGACAATACAGTATTCCTTAGGTTGCAAAATTACTAAATATTACAGCAAGCTCCCACACCACTGTGCCCTATAACAGAGAGCAACAGAGAAATCGTCCACCTGCATATTGTGAAAGGGGTCTCAGATGCTGAAAAGAGGCAGTGGAGACACACAAAGAGACAGCAAGGCAAAAGGAAACAGGGGACAGTGGTGGGGCGCACTGGGAAGCAGGACGGGGCAGGCATGAACAGTTTCCTCCATGATGTTCCTATACTTTCCTCTTTAATCTCTTTCACAAAGCCAATCTGACCCCGAGGAAGGTTGCAGAATTGGCACCACAAGCACAGGAAAGGAGGATGATCACCTATTCACAGATTACCTTACTTTTCTGTGAATGAGTTTGTTTTGGCCAAACAGAGAATTTTAAGCCATCTTTTGTTGCTTTTCAGACAGCAGACTGTAATGATCTAGCAAGTAGCAGCAAGTTTGCTAAAGGACCAAGAAAGAGAAATATCATATGAAAACACTGATAAAAACCATCCTGTTTCCCTCTTTGTTGTTAGGTACAGTTTTTGCTGGCACTTTCTCTGACACACCTGCACAACACTAAAGGAAAACTGAAGTCTTCAAATAAAAGCAGTCATGTAAGAGGAGTTTGGATGTCCCATTTCAGACTGCTGTATCCTCACCCTAATGCCTAGATTTTTTTTTCCCCAATTGAAGAAGCTCTCCAGACTCATAAGAAATCTCCCTGGTCCATTCTGGTGCAGGCAGGGGGTGTATTCACCCTCTGTTGCCCACTTAGACCCAAAAAAAGAACACCACCATACCTGAGGCTTCCTCTGTTCCTGCACTGCGTTCTCAGCTCTTCTCCTTCCTGCTTCAGCTGCTGCCTTGGATGCCCTATGTCCTCAGTGTGCTGAAGTTCAACCCTGGCTGGCTCCATCTCAAACCTCTCCTCCAGCTCCAGGCTCTGCACACCTTTTTGCTCTTTCATGACATCAGTTACAACCTGGTACTTTGAAACTGTTTCTTTCAGGTCTTCTTCCTGGTCTTCCACCTTGCTCATCTCAACCTTGACGTTTTCCTTGCTGTCCTTCTCTCTTTCAAAGTTTTTCCTCATTAGCTCCATTTCCTCCTCATAATAGTTTACCTGTTGGAAAGAAACAGTGGTTGGACATTAGTGCTGTGCTCCTGAGGGCTCCTCTCTCTTTTGGTAACTCTGACTCGAACCACCCTAATGGTTCCTCCCAGCAGGGGACACTCTCAAGACATTTCTGCTCCCTAGTGAACTCAGGACAATAAACAGCTGCACACAGCAGCCTTTAAGAAGCAAATATAAATGGACCCCAGTTTTCCCAGCTGTCAGCACACTCTTTCTCCTTGTTTGCAGCACTGGGACTCCATAGAGAAAGGAGAAGCATCGTCTCTACACTCCTACATCTTTCCTCCACCCTGCAGAGTAGCCCCTTGCCCTAGAGGTGGCGGTGAGGAGCTGCTGCTTTTCACAGCTCCCCTCGAAAAATCATAAAAACCAGGGTGGGATTAGCACAACGGAGGCAGAAGGTCTGCAAGCAGCTTTGTGCTCCTTGAACTGTCTGTCATCTGTGTGGCAGTTTAGGATTTACAGTTGCAGCGCTGCAGTCGAAACCCAGCAAGAATGCATGACCTCTAGTTCAGCAGAAAAAGAAGTGAAGGTGGAAACTGATCCCCATTGGTCCCTTCCAACTCAGGATAATCTATCCTTCTGCTGTCTAGAGGGCTGGGCTCACACTGTCATCTTAGTGCAAGCAGGTTAAAAGTGTGCTGGAAGCACAGGGAGACAGAGCTCTGGTAATTTCCATGCTCTCAGGAGGCACATTGCTGCTTCTCCTTCTGGTCCTTGTGCTGATTTTACAGGGACAATGCAAAGTAGAAATAATCTCTAGTTCCACGTAAGAAGCAAAACTCATGCAAAATTTTTGCAAGGTGACAGAGTCATTCACAAAGCTTTTGCCCACCCATGAGGGCTCTGCATCTTCCTGACTGCTAAAATGGGCATGGGAATACAGATGTCCCACCTCCATTCGCCAAGCAGCTGTGCAGAGAATTCTGGACATCAGTCTCCACAACTCACCTTGGATTCCAGCTGCACCTTCAGGTCCTGCAGCTGTTCTTGGAGCTGCTGCGTCGTGATTGATGTCTCTGCACACACAGAAATGGGAACCAGATGGTTGGGAGAGGAGCACACTGGGAAAAAGATGCATTGCGAGAACAGTCTTTGGTCCACTGTCCTTGTGCTTGATACTTAGGATTGCCCCACACTCTGTGAAGTGCTGGAGTCTAGTCCTCTGGCTCTCTAATCCAACTCCTGCTCAGAGAAAGACTATCACCAAAGCCAGATTCTCTCATCTATATGGCAGCCAATCCTAAGAAGTTTTTTCTTAATGCTCAGCTTGAACCTCTGACCCCACTTAATTATATTGTGTTTCTTCGCCATTCTCTACAGTGAAAATCTGCCAGCTCGTTCCCAGCTGCCAAGTCCTCATGTTGCTGTCACAAGCTCACACGTTGGAACCACCTCTGTCGCTCCTTCACCATCCATCATTCCTTTCTTCCCTTGCATGGCTGCCCAGTGCCAAAACCAGGAGCAGCCACTCTACACTCCCACTACTCCCGTCAGCACAAAACCTTGCTCTTGCCAAACAAACAGAGATGCCCCAAACACCCCTGCATTTTACCTCCAGCCAGCAGCCCTCTCTCAGCCCTCTTCTCCTGCAGCTGAAGACGCAGCTCTTCCAGCTCTCTTTGCAGCACGCCATTCTGGTCCCATAGCACCTGAGGCAGAGACAGGCCATGACGCAGCTGTGAAGCTTCCCAGGACTGGGACAGAATGTTCCCAGGTTGCAGAAGGAACAAAACGAGGTGAAAAGGACCTGAGCTCTTGGAAAGCACTGCATGAAACAGGTCCCACTGCCTGCTTAGAGCAGAGCGCTCCAAAGGCAGCACAGGAGTTTATCCAGTCTCACCCCACAGCAGAGTCTCACAGATGAACACCACGCTGAGCAATGAGCCACTTCCATGCATCTGGATCTGGGAACCCCCTTGTTTCACTTTACATTCTGAATCCCACACCGGATGCAAGAGCGCGTGAGAAATCCTGTCTCCCCTCCACTTTGAACTGACATCTAATTACATCCTACATGCTACACTATCCAGAAAATGAATGGGCTGCATAAGAATACGAGCTGTGGAACTTCCACAAATCCAAACTAACGAATATTACTGAACAGGTCTAGAAAAAAGTACACCTAGTTTGTTTAACCTCCATTCTAAACAGAAGAGCAGACAGGAGGACATAGGCTGCCAGCATTCAGGATTCAGCACCCAGCTGGGTGCCTCACATGGCAGGATGAAGCCAAAGGCATCTCCATCCAGCTGCATTTGCATCAACAACCCTGGGACAGCTTAGCCCTAGGAAGAATTACAGCTCCAAGCATCTTCAGCCCTCTGGTGCCACCTGGAGCACTGCTATATTGGATAGCGTTTCAGCATGTTTGCCTTTAGCTACAGCTTCAAGAGGAGCTATCTGCTGAATCTGTCAATGGCTTTGCTGCAAATGCACAGATTTTAGCCTCTGAAGAGATTTGGTAAGTCACCATCTCTACCTGGTGGTGCTCTACAATCACACACAGCACCTGGAAACACAGACAATGCAATAAGTACAGGACACTGCACAATCAGGAGCCAACACAGAGAACACCCAGCCATGCAAAACATGCAAGAGACACACATTGCTTAGAAACCATAGAAAGGTGACAGAGGCTGTGCTCACATCTCAGAGAGCCAAAGCTCTGGGCAGCAGCACAGTGCTGAGAAGGAGGTGCAACACACACAACACCAATGCCAGCACTGTGCACGCACCAAGTACCTGGATAGGCTTACCTTGACTCTCTGTCACAGCCCAGTAATTTTGTAGGGGTTGTGAAGTGGGGAACAGAAAAAGAAAGGGAAAAACAAAAGAAGAATTTGGCTGATGGTATGCATTCCAAAGGAGCACAGCTTTCTCTTTCCATTCAAGAGAAAATACCTTACAGCAGAGCCTGGAGTGGTCTGCCTGTATATAAGGAACTACATGATTCCCACACAAAACAGTCCACGGCTACAGGGTAGCAGGAAGGGTGAAATTTGCAACCTACCCATATTCCCCTCAACCTGGCAGGGGAACCAACACACAGTTGTGCTCCCACAGCTGTGGGAGCAAGGCATTAGGTTCCTTTACTAGGGGCATAGCTGTGCCCTGCCTCCTGCCAAAGGATGTTGAGCAAGGCAAGAAGGAAAACCACTCCTTCACACTTTGTTCACCACTGCCCCATTCCTCTGCCCCAGACTGCAGCACCCAACAGATGTGCAGATGACAGCTGTATGCATCACGACAGCATTGCTGAAGAGCTGCCCACTGGTACCTGGCATTGCCGCTCGTATTCCAGCACAATCTCTGCAAAGTATTTGCCATGGTTCAGGAGCTCTGGGTTGCGGGGCTCCTCCTGGTCCAGCTGCACAAGCACAGGGAAACACTTCTCATCAAGGAAATTGTCATCTCTCCAAGTGGAGAGACAGAAGCTCTACAAAATCACTGGAGTCACAGTCCTAAAGCCCTAGATTCAGAAGAAAGGTTCCTATTGATGCCAGTGGGATGGGTCAAGTGCAGAAAGAGGGGAAAGAACATCTTTCTTCTTAAGACAGAGACACCTAACTACAGACAGACTGGCTTCCCCAAACCAGCTACTGAGAATGCTGACTCATTTCTTTCCCAGATCCACTTCATGCTGCTCACTGGAGTGGAAACGTCAACTACTAATAATAACAAGAACAAGCCCTTTATTCAATACCTGTTAAGAAGAAATTTTTTTGAACATCTAATTTTCACTTGGAAATCTCAGATTTGTATAGTTTTCTATACTTGCAAATTTCCTCCTTTCAAGCTCTGAAAGGCCTAAATTAAAACAGTAATTCTTTTCTCCTGGTTGTCATTAATATGCAGGAGAATTCAAAAGTGGGGCGGGTAACACAACAACTGAGCTGTAATAAACCAAATTTCAAAAAAAAAAAAGATTAACCTTTTGAAGAATTCTTCAGAAGACTTAACCACAACACAGAAACAGAAACAAAGGCTACCTTGTCCTTCACAATGAGGTTAAGCTCTTTCTGAAGCTCCAACACCAGCTTCTCAGAGGCGGTCAGTTTCTCACCCATCTCCATGACTTTGTTTTGCAGCTCTGTGTTCTCCTGCAGTAGAAGCAGAGAAGATTCTCTTTGCGTTGTGGGTCCTCAGTTTATCAGTTTTGGACCTTCAGTGGGCAGCTGCAGAACTACTAACACATCAGCACGAGATCGCAGCACTGCTCACAGGAAATCCCACTTTGGGCAGGACAGTGGCATGCCACATGGGCTGGGGATTGGCTCATCTCTCCAAACAACAGACAGAAGCATAGGCTTTATAGAATAAGAGCTAGACAGCCCTGTAGGCTTGTCTGTACCTCTGCTTCACAAAACTACCTGTCTGTGCTAGTTGTTGAGAGGAAGGAGACCTCCCTGATCAACCTAGTCACTTTCAGTGATGCTATAACTACATCAACAGAAGCCACTGAAGAGATTTGGTAGAGGCCTTTCAGTATCTAAAAGGGGGCTATAATAAAGAAGGGGGGGGACCCTTTAGTAGATTCTGCTGTGACAGGACAAGGGGAAATGGCTTCAAAGTAGAAGAGGGGAGATTTAGATTGGATAAAAGAAAAAAGCCTATTTTTTTTTTTTACAGTGAGGATAATGAAACACTGGCACAGGTTGCCCAGAGATATGGTAGATATCCCATCCTTGGAGGTCAGGCAAAACTGGGTGTTGTGCTCTGAGCAATCTGATCCAGCTCCAGCCCTGCAGATATCCCCGTTCATTGCAGGAGAGTTGGATGAGACAACCTTTAAAGATCCCAAACAAATCGAATTATTCTAAGATAATATTCAGGCACAGGGACACCTTTGTCTCTGCTACTATATGCTCCTTCATACAATTTTAGCCTCAGCCATCAGTTCAGGTGTCACTAAGGGCCAAATCATTCTCAACAGACTACAAGAGGGTTCAATAGTGTCCTGGCCAGCAAATAAGATCCTTATTTTAATTGTGTAGTATGGATGTGACTCACAACTTCTCCATAAAATCCTGCCCTTCCTAGCAAAAGCCAGACAAGTTATCCAGCCTCGTCACCACTTCTGCTTTGATTCCTCTGAAGGAGTGAAAACATTTAATTCAGGACAGTTTCACTTACCTTCATCATGAGGTTCAGTCTCCCATGAAGGGTGGCCTCTTTGCCCTGGAGGAACTGTGCATCAGCCTCCAGCTTCACTTGATGGTTGATGGCTTGCTGCAAAAGCAGTTCTTTCGCCTCCATTTCAGCCCAAACATCCCTGGAACAGATAAGCAACATGTCTGGGGGCAGCTGAAACTTATTCTCAGATTACTGTGAGGTCCAGGCATCCATGCTCACCCCACAAAAAGCAGAAGAGAAGAACTTGTTTAGAGAGATACTGGAAGCATAAGTGAAGTGCACACAAGTTAAGGGGTCTTTAGGGACTTCTCTGCCACTCACACAATGTCCAGACAAGTGAGAGATTCAGAAAGGGAGACTGGCATAGGAAGGAGAGGCAGCAGGCACTCACAGGAAAACCATTTTCCCTGTTCAACCAAAAGAACCCTTCCTACTTGAGCTTGCTCTGGCTATGCTTGAGGGCGATGTATTGCTTGTCCAACTCCCTGCTGAGCTGCAGGCAGTGTCTCTCTGCTTTCTCTAAGTCCAGTCTGGCCTTGTCCCTCTCCCTGGAGATTTGCCTCACCTGGCTTCTGCAGGCACAGTAAGCAGTGCATTGAGACACCTCTTGCAGTCCAATGAAGGCCCTCTACCCCACATGAGAAGCAGCATCCTTACTTGAGACACTGGAGTTTGTATGCATAGGAGGTGATGGCTGCATGCTGAAGCCCACTCCTTGAGACCATGAGTGTGCTGTCCAAGGCTGCAGGCAGCTCTGCTGGGCTCCTCTGTGCTGCTAATCAGTCTCTGAAACAGAAGCACTGAGTGAAATCACTCTTCCTCTCTTCCAACAACACTTCCACGGTTACACCAGCTGACTGCTCTCAAGAGACAGCCTCCCATTTCAAAAAGAGCCCCAGTTAACACCCACCCCAGACTTTCCCCAACCCTGGGGTGGCCAAAGCTCACCCTCCCATTACAAACCTGCCCACAGGCACTTCTTCCACCCCAGAGAGACACTTGCTAGAAGGTCTCGTTCCTCACTTCACCTGCCACCACCAGACATGGTAATGCTGAGCACCTTGAGGATCTGCTGAGTTCTTCCAGGGCTCAGATGGCAATGACAAATTCAGGCTTGGCAAATCTAGTGCAGTTGCTGGTGAGGAGACGTGGGCTTACGCAGCTTGGCAGGAAGGATGGACTTCTCTGCTTGCACTCCTCTGACACCAAGAAAAAAAGCAACAGTTAAGTCAGTGAGGCAAAATTGGCAGAGAAAAACTGATATCTTTCAAAATTAAAATTCCAGGGATTCCACTGATATTGGATCAAGTTCTAATAACGACATCAAGCTGCCAGAAGTTAGCTTGGAAATGTCATAAGCCACCTCTAAGGCAGCCATAAGAAGACAGCTGGAAGCCTGTATGGGAACTGCTGAGTCACGGCCTGAACCTCCGATTGATCACCTGAGGTGAGCCATGAGTCAGCCACAGGAGCACAGGTGAAGGCAATTCACCTGTGCTGCCGGAAGGGGTGGAGCCTGGCTGCACCTCTCCTAGACCTATTTAAGAGCTGGCTACCAGAGGGGAAGGATCTTTTCTGGAGATCATCTCTCTTGGTGTTTTGTGGTGAGCTCAGCCAAAGGGTAAGCTCTTCCACTTATTCTCTTTTTGTGATCGTTGTCTATTTTGCCTAATTCTCTTGATTATACTGTGATTATAATATCTTGATATCTATTGATTATACAATTATATTGTGATTATAATATCTTGATATCTATTGATTATACAAAGCCACAGACCAACCACTTTGGCCTCCCTGCTAACCGATGAAAAGTCAGTGTCCACAGAAAGACCAACTCTGAAAGTTATACAGCATTAGAGGGTCATCTGAAAGCTGTCAAGACAGCTGATACTTGTTTGATCTAGAAGCTAAAATTGGGCTGAGGTCAGCTTAGCCCTTCCTGCCTCAAAGCTAAGTGAGATTCAGCCAAGTTGACTCAAAAGAACTTGAATGCTAGAAAGTCAACAGATAGTTGGTAACACCCCCAAGAACACCACTTTCATTTCAGGTTTGGAGGAAGCCTTTCCTTTTCCACTTTAGTGCATTAAAACACTTCAAATCCATTTGCAACTGCTTTGTCAGTTCTTGGGATTAAAAGTGCTATGAAGAAATCATTACACCAAACAAGGAAAACACAGATGAACTAAAGAGGGTGACAACCTCAGTTAAGATGCGCAGTAACGTCAGTGTTTCTGAAGCCAATATTAGAACTGGGGTGATTTTTTTCCCTTTTATTTTGTCCCCCAGTAAAGAGACAAGACTTAACAGCTCTCTTTCCTTCTGCACTATTGTCTCACCCCACCTGCACAGGATTTGCTCCCACTTCTACTCAAGTGGCTCCCAAGAGGGTCATTCAGACACTACATAAGGGCCCAGACCATCTCTACAAGGAACAAGCAGAGAACTCTCTCCAACTCACCACACCAAGTGACGTCTATTAAATCAGCCCCCTGTGAAAAACAGCATCTTCATCTGAATTGTCCTCAGTAGAACCCATTCTTTAGCAATTTTGTTTTATTTTTGGGTGAGGGGAAACAGAGATGTGATGGCTGGACTTGTGTCTGGGTTCCCTTCAGAATGTTGCAGAAACATCAGACAGAAATGAACTATGTATGGCAATGACTTACAGCTCCTTAATCAAAGCTAATGGAGGTCACCTCTGAGAAGCTGCAGATCAAGGCCACGAATCAGGATCTTTTTCTGCCTTTCAGCTCACCAACGTGATGTGCTAACAGCTTCAGTTGCTTTAGGGATCTCAGTGCACTCTGGAAAAAGAAGGTCGTGCGGCTGAGCAAACCAATCTGCAGCTCCTCAGAGCTCACCCTGCAGCGCCCAGCCTCGTTTGATTTAGTGAATACATCTTTGGGCTCCTAAAGGAGGATGACAGGAGCTCACCAGCCGCAGGAACACAGCTGAGAGCAGCCGATCAGGGTTTCAAAATAGCTCCCCTCCTGTTTTTTTCGAGGCAGCGTCAAGCTGTTCCCGCAGATTCTACCGCAGAGAGAAGAGAACAGCACCAAACCGCTGCTAAAAAGAGAAAAGACAGAAGATACCGGACTTACCGCCCCACGGCGCATGCGCACAGCTCACTACGCCACTCTCCTGCCGCGCATGCGCACGCCTCCCATCTCTACCCGCTCTGCCGTCGCGCATGCGCGACGTTCTCAACCACCCCGACGTGCATGCGCACGCCTCTCCCCGCCCCTTCCGCCCGCCCACCATGCATGCACCCACCGCTTCCGTCGGGATTCCCGCGCATGCGCAGCGGCCCGTGCTCTGGGTGCGTGGCGGCCGCGCCATCGTCGTCGCGTGCGGGTAGGGCGGCGGGAAGGCCTGACTGAGCCATGTCGGGGTCCGCGGGCTCCGGCGGCACCACCGGCTCGGCGAGGAAGCGGATCATGAAGGAGGAAGACATGACGAAGGTGGAGTTCGAGACGAGCGAAGAGGTGGACGTGACGCCCACTTTCGACACCATGGGCCTGAGGGAGGACCTGCTGCGCGGCATTTACGCCTACGGTGCGCGGCGGGGCGGCGGCGGGAGGGGGAGGGAGCGGGGGTGAAGGAAATGGCGGCGGCGAGGGGCGGCGCGCATGCGCGGCGGCGCGCCGTAACGGCCGTGTCCCCGCAGGGTTCGAGAAGCCGTCGGCCATCCAGCAGAGAGCCATCAAGCAGATCATCAAGGGCCGCGACGTGATCGCGCAGTACGTGGGCGGGGGGGCGGGCTGCGGGAGCGGGATGGGTGGCTCCTCCGGAACGCCGGAGCCTTCACCGCACCTCTGTTCTCAGGTCACAGTCGGGAACGGGGAAAACAGCGACGTTCTCCATCTCTGTGCTACAGTGTCTGGACATACAGGTAGTCCACGCGGTGAAAATGTCCGTTGTCTTTACTGTGAGGGTGGTGAGATGCTGGCACAGGCTGCCCAGAGGCTGTGGATGCCCCTCCCTGCAGGCTTTCAAGGCCAGGCTGCACGGGGCTGTGAGCAGCCTGGTCTAGAGGGAGGTGTCCCTGCCTTTAGCAGGGGGTTGGAACGAGGTGGACTTGAAGGTCCCTTCCAACACAAACCATTCTATGTTTCTGTGACTGCTTTCATTGGAGGGCTGAATTGATTTCTCATCAGTCAGAATTGTGTTCTTGGAGCCTCTTGGATCCATCTGAACAGCTGGAACGCATTGTGTGGTCAGACACAGGCTTCTGACTGACGAGCATTTGACAGGCACTGTGTTCTGAACAAGAAGATCAGCTGTTCTCAGCAGTTGGATGAATAAAACAAGCTGTCCAGTGAAGAGCTGCTCGAGCACAGTCTTGTAACTTAAGGGCTATAAACATGTAAGCATTCCATGGAGGTGCAGCTTTCTAGGTGTACCAATGCTTGCAAACCCATACGTTTTAGCACAAAATTGTACAATTGATCCTTCAAGTGTGACAGTTCAGGGTGCTGTGGGCTCTATTCTGTTTGTTACTGCTTGCACTGTACTTGCTATGTGATTAACTGCCATGTGGTCAACAGGTTCGTGAGACCCAGGCATTGATCTTAGCACCAACTCGAGAGCTGGCTGTGCAGATTCAGAAGGTAGGAACACCTAAATCATTGCCTGTAAAGCATTTATAAGGACTGGTGCAGATTCTCAAAGCATTCTCTGGCAGAGCTAGAAGTGCAACTTCTGCTTTTCAAGGGAATGCGTTTTCCTGAATGGAATAAGAAATCCTAATGAAGGGCTGTTTTTCCCATCTGTGTTATATCCATTCTTCCTTACATGACAGGTTAGTTAGCAGTCTAATGTTTTACATATTCCTACCTGAATTTCTAAGTACAGTACTCTTTAAAAGTAGTTGTGATCCCTGGGAAGTAACCAGATCCCCAGCCTTTGTAAGCCTGCCATTGAGGAGGTTTGGAGAACAACAGAAAAAATCTTTCGTTATGCTTTTATCTCTAGAAAAGCACCACGTGGCTATTCAGCCCAACATGACTTGATAAATAGCAAATTTCATAAGACCTCAGATGATTGATCTATTATTTATGTCAAAATAGGGTCTTCTTGCTCTGGGAGACTACATGAATGTCCAGTGTCACGCCTGCATCGGGGGGACCAACGTGGGTGAAGATATCCGAAAGCTGGATTACGGGCAGCATGTTGTTGCTGGCACTCCAGGCCGGGTGTTTGGTAAGATGAGGGAGGCTGCATGCTTCTGTGTTCATGCTTCAATTGAGCCATGGGACCATCCCACAAATTTAATGCATTTACATTTGAAATAGCATGGAAACTACATTTATCATTAATGTATGCAGCGATGAAGAGCAACAAAGTATAAATTTACTGGAAGAGATGAGAAAGAAAACACTGGGGAAAGAATTAGAATTTTCTGTTTATGCTTTGCTTTTCATAACAAAGTGGTTCTTTACATTGTAGCATAGAAAACAATATTTTTAATGGTGGTAATATTGCCATCCCGGGATTATCTCAGTGTCATGGAAGAGATAGGAGCTTGGTCTGTTTGAGTGTCAAAACAAGAGACATAGAATGCCTGTGTAAAAAGTCTGTCTCTTTCCTGCATATAAACTCCCTTACACTACTGCAAGGCTGCAGTGAGGCTTCCTGGAGCCTTCTCTTCTGTGTCCGCCTCCTTATAGTCGACTAAATAGTCCAGTCTTCAAATCCATCTCTCTCCTATGTAGGGATAAATATTAGGCCCATATGTTCACTGTACTGACCCTCATTAGCTCCTTGTCAAATCGTGCAACTTTATTATCTAGTTTCACATCATGAACATTTTTATATTCACTGTTCCTGGCAGTTGGTACAGGGAGAGAATCAGCCTTCAAGCTCATAAGTTATGGATTTATGAAACAGAGTACTACTTTGTTATATGAATACATACTACTGGGAGAACACTAGTCTCCATAGACAAAAATAACTAACAGCAACAACCACAAAGCAACTTCATAGCTGCCAAACTGGGTGGCTCTGAACAACTCTTAGAGCAAATAGTTCTGTCACAGGATGAAGGAATTACACAGAGCCATGTGCTCCTTCAAACAGGAAGTAGATTTGCCCACTGGACATGAAATTGAGGTGGCACATTGCATTTCTGGCATCCAGCTGCAGTTCTGTGTGAGATGATGCACTTGCATGCAGTTAGCAAATAATATCCCACAGCTTGGACTCAGCTTCCCTGTAGCCTGTGCTTCCTTATCTGGGCAGCAGAAACAAGCCCCTGCTTGCAGGGTATTGGGGAACACTGTGGCACTTGACTGTGCTTTTCCATCACCAAACACCAGTCTCTGTTGGCAGCAGGGGAAGTGCCAGTCCCTCCTCCAGTGAAATGCATTGACAGCAGCTGGGAGCAATGTAGGCTCGCTTGCTTTCTGAGCCTTTTCATCTTACAAAGTGAAATCTTACAGATATGATCCGGCGACGAAGTTTAAGGACTCGTGCTATCAAAATGCTGGTTTTGGATGAAGCAGATGAAATGCTCAACAAAGGTGAAACATTTATCTCCCTTGTACTTCTCTTTGCTCACCTCTTTGAGATTCTGATATCATCCCAGTTAGTAGTCCTGCTTCTTAAAACAGCTGTTTAACCAAAGCTAGGCAAGCACAGTTACATTATGGGCTGTAGGAAGCAATTTAATACACTTTGCCTAATTTAGTTACCATGTTCTTTTCAGTAGTTATAAATTCTGGAGTGTTGCTTTTTGTACTGTGCAACACAGCCATGTCACGGTAAGTCTGGCAGAACTGGGGAGAGATAAATGAGGGGTGACACTGGCTGTATGGTAAAAACACTCAGTGTTATTCTTAGAGCATAGGCCCAATGCTGAAGTAATCTAAACTGAAATAAAAGGATATTCAGGAGAAAGATGTGTTAACTTCCCAATGCTACTTGATTTCCTTTTGCAGGTTTCAAGGAGCAGATTTATGATGTGTACAGATATTTACCTCCAGCTACACAGGTGGTGCTGATCAGTGCCACTTTGCCTCATGAAATTCTGGAGATGACCAACAAATTCATGACAGACCCCATTCGCATCTTGGTGAAACGGTGAGTTTTTCTGGGAAGAGCAGTTCTTGTCTTAATCACGTTCCTTCTCAGCATTGCAGTTGGAGTGGGTATTTACAGACATCCTCATGTTGCACTTGGAGAAAGGCCAGATTGGTTCTCTGGCTTTATCCTTCTCCATTTCTGTTTGCTGCTGCTCAGCCCGACTTCCCTCATCCTCGCAAGTACAGTCTCTTCTGGAAATCTGTCTTTCATTCCTACCCAGTTCCTGTGCTCCTCCATTAGACTTTTGTAGGTGCCTTCCACTGATACCACAGAGTATGGCTAGAAAGCTTAATGCTGATTGATCCTGAAGGCCCTAGATGCACAGCTTATGTCTAGCATTGCAACAGGTCCTTACGTGCTGCATCTCATCAGGTGTCAAAGAAGTAAGTGTAGGCAGCCTGACTGGAAAGGCCTCACCCCTGCCTGGTCTCTTACATTGCCCCAGTTACCTCACTGCACTCTGTTCTTGTCAAGATGTTTGCAAGAGTGAGAACAGAAATGTTTCCCTTCGAAGTTGTCTGCTTAGAGCAGAGAGGGTGCTAAGTTTGAGCCTCTGTTGTGTGGGTCATGCCTGAAGCCTTTCTTAGAGCAGTCTTCTCCAGGGACTTCATAGAGTAACTTGAGACCCAGCAATCCAGAGCACTTGAGACAGCCATGTGAGCATCCAGCCCTTTTAGCTGCATTGTATGCACTCACCCACTTGCAGTGTCTTAAAGCTGTTCTTCTTTCCTAAAGTGATGAATTGACCCTTGAAGGAATCAAGCAGTTTTTTGTGGCTGTGGAGAGGGAAGAATGGAAGTTCGACACCTTGTGCGATCTCTACGACACGCTCACTATCACCCAGGCTGTCATCTTCTGTAACACCAAGAGAAAGGTACAGCAGCCACGAGATGGGCACGTTATCTCACTTGCAGAGGGCAACACAGAAGAAAATGCTGGGCTGAGCCAAAGTGTCTGGTTGTTTCCCTGGTTGACAATTGCCTAGTAAGAACAGCAGTTAAATGTGTCTTTAGGAGATGCCTGATGTAGACAGCAAGCTACAGGCAGACCTGATGTAGTTGGCAGTAACTGCCTTTTTAGACTAGTAGGACTGATAAGAATGTGCTTATTAATTGTAATTCCCGAAACAAAATCACACTGAATGAATGCCTTTAATTCCTTTCCTTTGAGGGTTCATGGAACCCTGTCATTTAGGTGATGCCCTGCAAGGACTATTTGGTTCCTTCTGCTCCAAAACACTCGTTAAAGTGTCTCTCAGTCCTTACCAGCATATATGTGCAAACGTTCTCCAAACAGAACTAACACTTTTGGCTGGCATGAGCAGATTGCTAACCCAGGCTGCTTGGCTGTACACACAGGTAGACTGGCTCACAGAGAAAATGAGAGAAGCCAACTTCACCGTTTCATCCATGCATGGGGACATGCCACAGAAGGAGAGAGAGTCCATCATGAAAGAATTCAGATCTGGTGCAAGGTAAGTGATTTTAACAGCGTTGCTTACAGTATTGCTACATAAGGCAAGAGGTCTTCCAGTGCCTCAGAGGAAACAGTCTTAGAAGCCTTTAAATCCTCTCTTCTCTCAAGGTCTTGTTTCTGGTTTAGTTTGAAAATCAGAATTCTTGATTTCCCTCCATCCCTTCGTAGTGTCTCACAGATGGGAGATGTCCACCGTCCAAGAAGGGATGCTCGTACTTTTAGGCATAGAATTATCCCATTGTGTTTTGCTGAGGAGACTGGGAGTTGATACATTTAAAATAAGGAATTAAAATGTAAGACCAGAGCTGGCTTTGCACTGTCTCATCAGAGAGGTTTGGTGGTTCTGTGGGACCAGATTTCCTAGCAGCACACTTGTGGAAGTGCACTGGGGAGAGCAGAATAGCAGATGTTTCCAGCACTGGGCAGCCTGACTCCTCAGCTCACATCTGTGCTTAGTGACCGTCCCCTTCTCTTTGCAGCCGAGTCCTTATTTCAACAGATGTTTGGGCTAGAGGTCTGGATGTGCCTCAGGTATCCCTGATCATTAATTACGACTTACCCAACAACAGAGAACTGTACATACACAGGTAAGCTTGGTGTTCACAGTAGGGAACACGGCTGAGTTACCCTTACCCACGGTGGCTTCATTGTTTCTCCTGCCTCTCAGAATTGGCCGCTCAGGCCGTTACGGCCGAAAAGGTGTAGCAATCAACTTTGTGAAGAATGACGACATCCGCATCCTGAGAGACATTGAGCAGTACTACTCCACCCAGATAGACGAGATGCCCATGAACGGTGAGTGCAGGCCTGCCCCAAGCTGCTGCCCTCCTCTGCTTGGAGGTCGGTGCGCTGCATCTGAAAGATGTTCTGCACGCTTTGCTCCCAACCACAACCCCTCTTCTCCTTCCCCTGGAGAGAAGCCCAGCAGTACATGCATTTTCCGACTGGGCTACAGTTCTCAGCACACTTGGTGCATACTTACATTTTCTTCTTTTCAGTTGCTGATCTTATCTGAAGGCCCGCATTCACGAGGGAGTTGGACTCATCATACCTTGTCCTTAGCCTCCATAATTGTGTTTTGGACCCCCCTCCATTTGTCATACTGCTGGTCATATGTTCTTGAGTTGGGGTTGCAGTTAGGAACTTGTGTAAATAATGTCTTTTCTCCTGCCCACGTTTTTCAATAAAAGTGAAATTTTACCATATCCTGTGCCTCATTACTTTAACCCAAAATAGTAACAGGCAGAGTTTTGAGATCCTGCCATAAAATACAGTTTCCCGTTCTCCACCCCTTATAATTGCTGCACCACCATTGCGCCACGTATCTGCTGGTTCAGATCCTCCCCTGCGCACACCAGTACTGACCTTGAGACAATAACCAGTGTTCAAGGCCTTTTTCGTCTCCACACAATTCAAATGGATCTCAGTGGCCCTTAGAGTCTCTGTAACAAGAGGCTCCCTCTAGCTGCCTCAGGGAGAACGACATGTACATCCACCCCAAACCTAGGGCTGCTTCAATACCCCAGCAGGTTTACCTATTGCTGGCTAATCCAGATTCATATACTGACGTGCATCCTGACTCTGCAGTGGCTGGCGCTTGCTTCCCACGTACTCATTCTCAACACATTCCCTGTGTCAAGTTCCCTAGTGCAGTTGCTGGCACTTCAGTTGCACTGCAGTTCCCTCATCCAGGAAGCAGAATTTGCAGAAGCAGGCTGCAGCAATTGGGCACCTGCTGACATCCACCCAGTGCATTTTATACTTGCAATCTTCTTTTTCCCCACACTTGTTGCTTCCAAAAAAAAAAAAAAAAAAAAATCACCTTGATCCCTTGCTCTTCCTGCCTTTGGATCCTCTCAAAATCATCCCACAACAAATTTGCACAGATCCCAAATGCTCTTTCCTGCGTCAGTATCCTAAACCTTCAGTACTAGAAACAGCAGAGGAAGGATGAAGATAACAGTTATCCCTCCTATTCTCTGTGTCCTTGCATTGTTTGCTTTGTAGCTTCTTGGGGCAGGGTCTATAACCTCTCTCCCCCTCCCACCACATGCCCACCTTTATAACCACCAATCCTCCTGCCAGTAGAATGGTAGAGGCTGGATCAAGACTTCCAGCCTGACAGTCACACTCATAGAGTTCTGCTCTCACCATCACTGCAGGGCATGGCCGAGCCTCAGATCTGACCCTCAGTTCTGTTCTCCAGGAAGGTACAAAGCAAGTGTGGCACTCCAAGCCACCTTTGTGATTCCTCAGTTTTTTGACCAAGAAAAACAGATTCAGCACAAGAGCAATAGATTGTTTAAATAACAGTATTTAATCTGTACAGTTTGAGAGAAGATAGCATAAAATGCAACATTCCTACCTCATCTTCAGCATCATTCACCTGGAGCTGAGCCCTAATCTCTGGAGGACAGGTAACAACCACCAACCCCTAGCAGCTCCGTAGGGTACAAAAGTCACAGTGCAATTGCTTTAGTTTAAACAAATAAGTTTCCCTCCCTGATGAGAGGGGAGCCTGATGCAGCTCAAACATTGATGGAAATCCATACTACTTCGGAATGAAGAAATAATAAAATACAAGCTATTGCACACAGTCATTTTCCAGCTGAAACTACAGCAGTTAGTTAACTGTTTAGCTGCCCTTATGCTCCACACTTCTGAAAACACCTTAGTCGATGCTTAGTCAAGTGAAAACAGGGCCTGTAACGAGATTTCAGAATGATACAGTGGTTGAAGGGCAGAAGCTGACAAACAACTCGGTAAAGTCAAGAAGCGTGCTTCAGAAGAGCAGAAAGTTTTCCTAACCAGGGAGGGGATAGGACCTAGACAGATGTCATCTTTCAGAGACGAGCAGGAAAGAAACATCAGCTTCAAGAGAAAGCCATGAAGTACAATAGACAATTTCTTTATATAATTGTCAGGATAAGTATTTGACATAGTTTATGTAGTAGAATACATACTTAAACATCTTTTAAAAATAAGCACGAATTTCATTTCATATATACACAACTGATTTTAATCATGTACTGAAAATAAATTACAGGAAATAACTTTAAAATGCAACAGAAGACAAGAGTTTCACAACAAACATTCCCACTGATTTTCCCAAGGGGGTGAGATTGCAGTGCTCAAGGCAGGTAAATATCACAAATATATCAAAAACTTCAAATTGTTGATGCATTCACACATTTACATGAGCCACAAACATTCCCTTACAGGGACTGCACTTAGCTACCACAGAACCAGGTTTTGCCATAAACTACAAAACTTTGATACAAAATCGTATTTATATATTTATATTTCATATACATGCCCTATCTGTGATTTCTTAAAAAATAAAAACTAAACACACTGTACAGACAATCCTAACTCATCGCTTGGTAGCTGTAGGCAACGTTTTTCAATGGAATTTCTTCCCCCAGTAGAATTAATGGCAATATTATATACATGAAGGCTAAACTGCAGGAAAAAAAACAGCTCAGTTTCGATATGCACCTCCCTCTGGACCAGGTCTGCGAGTTCAAGGCAAGACACCAGATGCTCAGACCCACTGCCTCCCTTACGAGCTATTCTGCCATCAGCAGTGTGAGGAACCAACATACATGTTTGTGTAACACTGGTATAAAAGGCAGTAAAGCAGGATGCATATCTAACATAGTGGCTCTAATAGCTTCACCAACTCCATACGCAGAAACGTTCTGGCCTCAGAGGTGGCAAAGGGGTGTTGTAGAGCTCGGTACACCTGGGGACAGCACAGCACCCCTTACAAGGTCTGATCCTTACTTCCCTGAAGTTATCTCCCGCAGAGGACAGGCTCCCACCGTAAGCCAGACACCGCATCAACTCAAACACTGGGGGGCAGATCCCTCCCCCTCACACACCCCAAAACGCACACATGCACGGTTCACCAGGACTATGCTTAAAAACACACCCCTCCCACCCACCCCCAGTCTCCAATGGCACCGGTTTGTCTCAGAAGCAGAGCACTTGACAAACTTACTCTCCCCAGGTGATGGCAGCAGTCTGCGAAGCCAGTCACACTAAACTACTTCTACAGTTGATTGTAAACTTTGGTTTATTTTTATTTTTATTTTTTTTTATTGAGTTCTCATGGTACAGCAAGCATGTCTAGGATGAGAGGGCAGAGTTGAAGAGGAGATGTACTGTCAGTCTGTCTTTAGTCTGGCATGGTGAGACACCTGCTCGGTCAGGCCTGCTTTGATAGAGTTTCTAACAGACTGCCTCATATGATCCTCCACCAAATTATCACTCATGGGCTTCAACACCTGTGGAATGAGAAACGTGCAAAGAAACAAAAAAATGAGGTAACCAAAGAAAATAAAATATAAAAAAAACATACAAAAAGATGAGACTTGAAATAATGGAAAAATTTGGAATGCTGAAGCCTGACACAAACTGGCATGAACTGAAATAGATGAGTTTCACTGCTACACTAATGAGGTTAAACCAGTCACATGCTATGAACACAAGTGATATCCCTCCTACACAGCAGTATTTCTCTGAATTCAAACCACTTTACAGTTCCTAGAAGGTGGATGTGCAATTCCATACCCTATATGCAGCATCAGTCTGGTATGGTTACAGCATTTACGCAGACCGGCCCAGACGGTCCAGCTTATTGTCCTATGTGTGTAAGTTGTGAACACTTCAGATACAGAAAGAAAGTTAAAAACACTGGCTAGTTTTTCTTCTTGTTATTGTTGGATGGGAGTCGCTGTCGCGGCACTGATGTAAGAGCACGGCGAATTGTTCGGCATCTAAGGACTTCAAAGAGTTTGAAAAACACCTAGAACATGAATTGAGCTGTTAGGAAACGTGGCTCTCAGAAGGCAGCAGATAAAGTCAGTTAAGTTCAGAAAAATCTGATTGCCAGCAACTTCTTACCTTCCTGGGATTCCTCTGAAGCATGGAGGGAAAAGAAAGAAAAATCAATAGAAAGAATATGGGACGTACAGAGTGACTCAGACCAGGACCAATAAATGCTTTGCCTGTTATCTGTGATGTAGAATAACAACAGAAAGAGCAAACTCCTTTGGAGAACACCTTCCTCTAGCCCACAAAAGCTCCTGCTGCCGTAAACCACGTTCTTCCCCTCCTCAGGGAAGGCCAGTGATCAAACTAAACTCACATGCTGTAGGTATCCTCCAGCAGAACTGCTCTCATAGGGAGCAGTGCACAACCAGCTGACACCCTCCACTTTTCCTGTAGTGCTCTTCGGCTCCAAGCTCAAAAGCAAGAAGCTACAGTGGTACAGAAGAGCCTCAATTTTAACCACTAATCAAGCAGTGTAACTCAATTTAGTATATTTTCTCATTTCCTTCCTTTTATTAGAAATCCACTTTTTCTCTCCAGTTATTTCAGAGTAATTCATTATCCTACACAGCTGCCAGAGACAGGTTGAGTATACCAGTGCCTACAAAAAGCCTGGAATAAAGTTATTTGAGATGTACAAGACTGCATCCGCATAGTTATTTGTTTGTGCTGAGCAGGACCTATTTTAGTATCATCCTGGGTCAATTCAGTCAGCCCTTTTAACTGGTAGTAACAACAGCTCTAAAAGCACTTCCCTTTGTTGGCATCTAACATAGCTACTAGGAATGTTCCAAAAGCTACTTGGAAGAGTTGGTCAGTTGGTCAAGATCTTCACACTGGCTGTACTGGGATAGCTATGTTAACTGGATTCAGACAGAAGATCTTTGTACAGATGCCTTTGGTACTGTTGACACTCAAGTCTTCTCGTTCTTTGTCTAACAAGCATCACAATAACCATGCTATCTGAAGTATCACACACAGCACAAGTTTTCCAGGAAGAGGAAGGAACTTGGTGTACAACAACTACTGCGAGTCTGTCTGGTCACCCATCAGCCATTTTCCTTCAGGTCTAATTAATCCTCCAGAGACACACCATTTGGTGAAATGCAAAAGGACAGCACTGTTTTTAACATGCACATTTCTTAAGCCATTGGAAATATTTTATCCAGCTCATCCACAGTGCAGGCCTGCCACTTTAAACTTACCTTTAAAAGCACAATTTTTCCGCTTCAAGTAGTAATAAGATTTTTAAAGAGTCCTTCCACTCTTACCATTCAAGCATCTAGTAAGGCCTGTAACATTCCTGGGCTAGCATTGCCTGTAAGCTCTGCTAAAGAGATCAGTCACATTTCTAAGCTAATTTTCCCTTCAGCAAAACTAGCATTCTTTATTAAGTCTACACCAGCTTTTCACTCACAGCACTGAACAGAAACTATTTTGTATGTTTGCTCAAAAAAAGATTTGTCATTAAAATAGATACCAACCTGTTCCCATATAGCTTCAGCGATCTGATCAATGGCTGTTCCAACTTCTCTGAATTCCCCAGAGTACTTAACGTATGCCCACGTACAAAAGGATATAAGAGCCATCCCCAGCACAAGATTACACAGGGTAGCTATGGAGTTCATACCAAGGAACCCAGTCAGTCCTGAGATTATATACATGGCAAACATGACTGCAAATAGGGTGGCAGGGGTACGAGCAGCGTAAAATATGTTTTTGCCATCATTGTGCTTCACAAAGTTTGCATAGATCTCGTCGATTTCTGCCTCAAGCTGATCCTGGTAGCGCCGACAGAACTCCTCCCCTCCCATCTTCTTCACAGAGCAGAAATGCTTGACAGCTGACTCTTTGAAATCCTGGTGCTTCCGCTCAAGATCCGATGGGGCAATGTAAGGCTTATCTCCTCCACAAATCTGCAGGAACAATCAGGTGGCGTCAACACATACAGCATCTCGTCCTGTACAGAAAGCAAACCTGCTCCTTGCTGCTTACCCTTCAAACCACTATCAGACTGACTCCTGCAATTTTCCTCTGTAAGGTCTGGAGTGCCATCCCAAGGGAAGCAGCTAAAAGTACTCTGCATCATGGACCTGCAAATGCCTAAACTGCCTGACTGTATACAAAGCCATAACACGTGACAGGACTAATACTTTCTGTGTTCTCCTTCAGGTAAGCCCATAAGGAGAGGACATCAACTCCACTGTAATTTCCTGCTATGAAGAGGGAAAAAGCAAAGAACATCCAGAGGCAGAGAAAGCTTGGCTAGAGAAAGGTTAAGTAGCACTCTTACGCCCTCCCCTCAGCTTTTTAGTTCAGACCACCCACCCCAATGAGAAGTTCAGCAACAAATCTGGACAAGCAGGGCAGATTTGGCCCACTCAGTAACTCCTTGGTTATTGCTGCCACTCACAGGCTCCAGGGAACTCATCAGGTGATACAAATTAACAAAAACTAGCTGCTGACAGCATCTTTAGCCTGTTCTTCCCTAGACTGCCCTCTAGGACAGTTGATTCATATCAACCTGAGAGAACAAGTTTCTGCTGAAGGGAGGAGAGCAGGGACTCGGATGGATACCTGCATTAAGGAGACCCATCATCTTCCTCCCCCTAAATAAGCACAAGTACAAAAATGGTTACGCTCTTAAGGACTAATCTGTAAAACTGACGTGTGACCACGAGGGCTACAGTCAGAGGGTACCTAGGACACAGATCCGAACTGCTCGCATCAGTCCTGACTCCTTGAGTCCCTTACAGTCAGACTATGCCTGAAGATTCTTTCCACGTGACCTTAAACTACAGCCTTCATCCTGTAACACAGGCAGACTTATCACAGTGCTCATCATCTCATTCTTCAAACACAACCTTAACTTTATCCTGCTGCTGTTCCTTCAGCTGGACACAGAAAGATCACTTTCTCAGAGTACAGCACGTCCTTTCTGCCTCACAAGATGTACATCTTCACTGGCTAGCTTTTTCAAAGCAAATCTCACTGTTAAAATCCTGACACCATCACCCCACCTGCTTGAGTTGAATAAGCACCTCTTTCTGCTTTTTCTTTTTTTTACAGTTCTCCATAGCTAGAAAGCTCCCTGGAAAACAGTTACTAATCTCTTATTTTCCAGAACAGTCTTTCCACGTTCCCCAGAGTACTGTAATAAGAGGAGATCCTTGTGCATCAAAACCACGGCTTGCCATGCAGATACTGCCACTGTTCTCCGATGCTCTGTGTGCCTGCACTTGTTTTTCCTTACATTTAAGATCATTAAGAGAGAGTGTTTATGCATACTTAGAAAGAGGGCTTTGGCTCATGAGGAGAGCTCAAGGCACTGCGGTAAGAAATATCCATACATAACCCAGCCTTAAGCCTCGTTCCTGAAAACAGAAGTTTCAAAGCTGTGTCACATTACGAGCATTTGGGACTTCTGCATAAGAACTGATTTAAGATATTTGTGTTTCATCTCTACAGCAATATAAAAATATACAATACTGAGGGAAATTACTATGGAAACATGAGTCTGTTTAGGAGAACATTTGTTTCTGTTTATTCCTTGCTCCAAGTAAGGAAGTCCTACAACTATGGTATCTTAGTAGCCAATAAAAAGTCAAGACAGGAAAACAGACTGGGCTTTTTTTTTTTTCTTTCCTTCAAATACACAACATAAGTTATTTCAAGAGATATCCAAAAATGGAAACAAATGAAGGAGTCCCTCTACATCAGCATTCTCAGCTCAGCCTGCTAACAGCTGAAACTGCCTAGCCTGCCACTAGCACTAGGTCTTATTCTAACTTCAAAACAGAAAGCTATTTTAGTGATTAAGACCAGAATTTGCCCGCTTAGTAGGGAGCTGTGTTTGTAGCATGTTATCACACCCACTGGTCCCCTCCCAATATAAAGTTTCACAATGAGCATAGTCTCGTTAAACTTTAAGACATGCAACTGCTTTCAGAATTGGCTGTGATAAAAACCTTGTGTAACACTATGAAATCCACCTATAAAAGTTACTAACTTGAAGAGAAAAAGCAAGTAGGAAATGGCATACATAGTTTTGGTATTTCAAGGGTTTGCTTCAAAGGATTTTAATCCACATATTTGACAGCTAATAGACAATTGCTACTCAAAACTGTGAAACCATACTAGAACTCTACCCTCAGATGCCCTGACACCACATCTCTTCATTTACCTGTCTATTTCATGTTACAAGCTTTAAGATGTGTCAGGAGCAGCAGCAGGAATCCACAGGTGGTTTCTTACAAACTCCCATTCCCACACCGCCCCACCAATTCCTATCTCAAAGAAACCCAGATGCACTACATCAGATACCCATCCTGGCTGCCTAAGCTATTTTTTCCCCCCATTAACACACTACTGACCTACACCAACCACTAAAACAGAAAGCCCGTATTTACATTCAGTTAGAAAAAGTTTTGTTACCATACCTGCTCCATGCCTTTACTGTACAAGTCTTTTGCTCCTGCCACAGCAGCAAGATTATTTGCCTCAGCTGTTGCCTAGAAAACATTGAGAACCACTTATCACTATATACTACCAGCTAGTTTTACACATGTATCTGCACTGTCCAACATATTCCAGCAACCACCACCAAACATAACGACTGCCAAGAAAATGCCCCACACAAACAAGTGAAGGTTGGAGATGTACGTTAAGACACATTATGGACTAGGAGAAAGGTTTTTTCAGCTAATACAACTCTGAACAAACTCCCATGTGCTTGTACAGCTTGTTACTGTGAGCAATCTCTTCTGAGTGTTCTACTGTTAAAAAGCAAATAAGGATCTCTAAACTACTGAACGTTAATCCTGACACATCGCTGTCTGTGAGGAAAGCAGCAAGCTGGTATTAATTCTGCACTGTGTATGTGCAGTTTGGGTGTCTATCTGTAAGGACTTATACTACTTTCAAACTGTGTCACATCAGGGACAGTTATTCTGGCTCATACTGCAAGATGTCATCATCTTTACCTCTCAGCCACATTTATAGCATGTTAATTAGAGGACATGGTAACCACCTCTTTCATTGTGAAAAGTTCTCTCAATCACCCACTCTCCCCAAAAGTCTCAAAAATTGTTTCCTCAACTATTCTAGGTATTGACTTGCCCTCCATGTTTTAATGAGGTGACACTAAAAGCTTAATTTTAACCATTTCATGTGGGTAATATTTTTTTAACTGGCTCTAGAGTCTGTACTTAGAAGAAAACTATCACAAAAATCTGAGTGTTCATCACATAGCTTTATATAGTCACTATTTCTAATTACTTTATAGCTGATTACACCCTCTTTAGATCAACACAGAAAGGAAAGTTCAGTGTAGTTACCTGATCTTTGTTGCACATGTTTGTTTGTTAGGAGCCCACTGTGAGACAGTAGTATTAGCTGCACTACTATAATCTTTCTCCATTTTGTCTACTAAGGCTGATACTAAAAGCCCTCTGAATACTGTCTGAAAGACACTGACAGAAGAGCAAGTTATTAAAGGAAACTTATGCCTGAAATTGAAGCAGGTAAAAAAAAAAAAAAAAGAAACAATGCCCCCTGCTTCACTTGCTTTTAAAGCACACAGTTCCTTCAAGAATTACAAGTGTGTGTGTGGAAGCTTCACATTCCCAAGGGTCGTGACCAGGACTTATGAAATACACATCTACTATCAAAATACCTGCAGCATAGACTTTGGATGAGGTAGCTCCTCTCCTTGATAGATTTTAATGTAAGCCTAGAATCAAAAAGGAAAGGTTTCTTACTTCTTAAGCATATACGGGTAAGAAGGAAAGAGAAGGCATTACATAGAGACAAAGCTCATGAATTATTACTTTGTCATAATGACAAATACTCACACAAGTTTCTCCATACATCAATATTTGTCACTTGCCCATTTATCCCTAGTGCTTTAACCCCTTTACATTTCAGAAGCCTAACACGAAGCTCCCATAATCTCCAGTTAAAGCAAATCAAAGCAGTACTTGCTTTTAACAAAGCATTTCAAGTAACATGCTTTTACTGGTATTAAAAATAAGCTGTTCATCTCCACCAAAATGGTTCTCTTTCAATAGCCACTGGCAGGCTTTCTTAATGTGCAAGCACCAATAAACTATGAAGTCTGGCTTGTACTTTTTTTTTTTTAACTCTCTTTGGTAGCTATTACTTTGATAGCTATTTCCTTCAACTAAAACCCCTCAGTTTTCCAACTCAGAGTTCACGATTTCAGCTTTAGATCCAGACCAGGGAATGCTTTTTCCTGCACAACTGTTCCCAGGTTGGCTACTGCAACATGAATTAGACTGCTTTTCAATAGCCAAAAACAGTTTTATGATGCACTCCTTTTTGAACTGCCACTGAATATGTACTCCCTGCACCCTATGAGATCAAGCCTCACTAAAGAAGAAAACAGAGCAAGCTATATACAACCATGTGAACACCAAGAGACTGAGCACACCAGCTTCAGAGCAGATTTTATGCTTGTCAAAGCAGCCATGAGTACTGCATCCCATATCATACCTTCCACAAAGCATCTTCTTCTAAGCATACATAAAACAACACCATCTACGTGTCAGAGTTCTGGTCTCAGATTCCACTCCATGTAAGTGCTTCCATAACACCAGCTGACTTGCCATCAACACATGTTCAGAAGTAGTAATGTAAAATTCAAGTCATTAGGGATGCTGCTTTCCCATATGAAGGCAGCTAAGTCCTTTCAATTCAAAAAGAGCTATAAACCAGACCAACTCCTGGTGACGTTGGAATCATGCTACCATGTTACTCCTGATGTCATCATGATATCAGAACAGCTCAAGAGTTTAAGAGCTAGCAAGTACCCACAAATTTTATAGCGCACAATGGTGTAACACATGAAGATGCTTTCTTGCACTCACGTTGCATATTGCAAATTTGGAGGGATAGAAAGTAAGATGAGTTTTTTACCGCACACCTAGAAGCTTAGGAGCTGGATTTCTACCTGTCAGTGAGAGCTTTAAAGAAAACCAAAAAACAAAACACCCACCCACATAAATCCAGACAAACTAGATTCTCAAAATAGTAAAAACAAAGAAAAAAATCTCTATCTGATAGAACCTGAAGTATTTTAGCTTATTACCAAAAAAATATTGCTAACAGCAGATTGCAAAGGGCTATTGTGTTAAGCTGTGTGCCAGTTCTGGAAAGTCAGATAATGAAAGCAAAACTGTGATCAGTGGATGTCAGCCTAGATACCTTTATCTTCTCTGGGAACAAGATATCCTAAAATTAGAATATTTTCTTTCAAGCCATTAACAAAAATAATTAGCATGAGTTTGCTTACCTTGAAGTATTCTACAAGATCCCTACAGGTCACCTTGGATCCACTAATCTCTTTTTCTACCAAGTTCTCAGGGGCAAGCAGTAATGGTACCAAATTCCGCAGCTCTTTCTTAAAATCCTCATCTATATCTGGAAAAATTTAGTTTCAGAAAACAATCATTAGTTCTCTTTTCAATCTTATATTTCCTAAAGGAACACTGATAACCCATAACCCTTAACCCTTCAAAATAGCAACACAACTGCATTTTATTTTATTTTTTTTTTTAAACTTTTCAAGTCTTAAATACATGTTATGCCTCCATTAAGTTCTATTTTCTCCTGAAAGCTTGAATTCAAACAGAAAACTGAGTCCTGTAGACCTTGTAACATTCAAAGTACATTTCCCAATTACACCAGTCTCTTACACAACCTATAGGTTGTTTGTGCCTTCAGCACAGAACTAACCAGCATCCCAATATTGCACAGTCATATTTTTAGCCTTTGCCACCCTGATACATTCTCTCTACTGGGAGAAGCACAATAATGAAGAAATCCTAGCTGCCTCCCATTCCACAGTGGCAAAATCCTACAGTTATTTTACAGCCATTCCAGTTTAGACCTTTTTATTGAGCGAGTTCTTAAAGAAAAGCCTTTCAATATTAAGAAGAGTTCAGTCTTTTAATTTTACAAATGCTCATGTCTGCAATTTTTTTTTTTTATTTTTTTTAGAATCCTATTTAATGACCTTTAGGTATGTCTCACACTAATTGACACTACAGTCAACACCTAGATGCAAAGAAAGATATCCATCCCCTTTGAATTGATAAGAACACACAATACACGTTTCTAGATACCATCATTTCACCTTTTAGCCCCATATTTTTCCAATAAAACATTTCAATGGCCAACTATATCAGTGTTTAACTTTCATGACAAAATTAATTCAGTGATCTGAATAAAGAACACACAATAGAGATTTTCTTACCATTTAATCTCCCATCAAAATTTGGATTTGTTGCAACTTTAAGACCAGGGTGGGGCAACAGGAAACAGCCAAGGTTACTGAAACAGGAGTGAATATGCTTCCTTACATTCTGTAGCTCTTCATGTTGGTTTTGCTTCACCTGAAGAAAAAAAGCATTAAGAACTGCTAACAGTTTTGCAGCACTGCAAGAAAGACTGAGTATCAGTTTAAAAGCAGTAAGAGCACAAGATTGTATTTAAGCTTTCATTCTTGAACCTAGAAATGTAGAGTTCTAAATCCCAGCACTCTATACAAGTGGAAAAGCACAAAGAGCTAGGTCATTATGCATCACTATCTTGACAGTGAGGCATCACTTATGCCAGACCATGATACTAGGACTACTGTAAATAATTTACCTGCAATCTTTTCTCCAGGAACTTTTTTCCTCCTTCCAAGCCATACGCGTGCTCATAAGGGTAACTCCAATCTCTAATTAAGAACATCAGTGTCTGTAACAGGAAGAACAACAGTGGTTAATGGTTTGTATCATTCCCAAAGTCGAGAACTATGACACATGATTATTTTAAGATTAAAAAGTCTAAAACTGGGCTACTGTGAATGAATTATAGCTTTGTGGTGTAAGTATCAGCTCATTTAAAAGACACCACACACCAACACACAAGCAACTGCGACTGATTTCTTATCCGAAAAGTAGTATTTCAGCATCTCAAAAAAGACAGCTTCTCTTTTCCATGGGTTTACTTTTTGCTACCTCTGAGGGATTACATGGTCCATCCTCCTATTTATTAGCTGAAGATATAGAACTAACCTTGATGTTAGCCTTACATTAGATGAGGTGCTTTTAAAGGCTCCATCTTACCTGCGCCAACACAAGAGCATGAAGGACTCACACAAATATTCTAGAGACACAAGTTGTAAAAACTTGCCACTAGTACCTTTAAATGTTCAGAAGGATCATTTGATAATTCAGATTGAAAGGAATCTCAGACTTTGTCTCCACTAAATGTAAGAAGCCTCAAACCTTTCTCTAGATTAGCCAATAGAGAGAGGAAGTTAGCAATCTAGAGAACTCAAACACTAACATCACTGATGCTTCAAGTAAATGAAACATAGTATGGACCTGAACAGTATTTCAAAGCTATATGACCTATACTCACAAACACACAGCAAAGACCAACCACAACTCAAGTAGTAATGATTAGGAAGGAAAAAATGAAACTTTTCTCCTTAATGTCAGCACAAGACTTGACTTTCATACCTCCTTAATGCTTAAGCTCATCTTGTAAAGATGAGACTAGCTTGAGGCAAACTAATTTATCTTCATACATTATCCCAAGCTCATTTTCTATACATTCAATTGCTTACAACACATTTAATATGTACACTTACTTGAAACGGCTTTTGGTAAATTTCTTCCATTGCTAGTCTTCCATATTCTGTAAACAACTGATAGAAAGAGTGTAAGAGTGCCACACATAAAACAGTTTTCCACTGTAACAACTCACTATGTCACATTACATCACTAATAAATAAAGCATTCAATCTTAAACCCCATTATGGTTTAAAATGGCCAATGCAGCTCAAGAACAAGCACATCAACCTTCTGTAAAACTCAGGAAGGAAATAATTTCCACTGGTTTCACAGTGCCACACCAGAATTGTCATGGCACTGCAGCTCAAAATGGGCAGCCTGCAGGCTGTTCTCAGACGAAAGCTGAGCAGGTCTCCAGCCAGTTTCCAACACTTGTCTGCAAGGCTAAGGAGGTAAGCCTGCCTAACACTTGTCCCTTACTTACACAAAAGATCTGTTCCTCAGAATTTCAAGGAACTTGCCTAGACCCAAAGTAGCAGACATTCAAAGTCAAGCAGCTTCCCAGATCTCTACTTCAGCTTGCAATCTCATAATTTTTCTTACTCTTCAGCATAAAATGAAGTGTTAACTGTCTTCCTCTGGTTACTTTCACCATCTTTAATGCTAAAAGCAGCATTCTTCCTCTCCACGTTAAGCGGGCCAGCAAACTCATGAGAACACAAGTAAAAGATGAAGGAGGCATGCCAGTACCCTCTATAATCAGGCAATTGTTCCTCTGCATTAAAGCTAATCTCTCTGACACTTCAGGAAAAAAAAAAATCCTATGTGGACAATTTTCCCTTTGTTTGTCAGAAGAACATCTGAGAACTTACAAGACAGACAATACAAGCGAACTTCTAAGTCCCTGTCATCCTGAGCATAAAGCTTTGAAGAGGCCAAACATCCATGTGAGAATGGATTGTTTCTCTGACCCTGACTGCCCACTGCACTCACCTCCCTGCTACGTGAAAAAGACAGAGTGAGAGTATTTCAGACTAGCACATTTTCTTCTCTCAGCCCATGACTCCTTGTCCCCATCTTTACTGGGTAGGGAGTGCCTGTGCATTTGCTTCTTTTTAATTGCACTTCCCTCAAATCTCACTATTCACTATAACACAGATTTATCTATTCTGACTACACTGAGGTTGCCAAAGGTTATTAAAAGTTATTTGTAAATTATTTAAAAGCCAGACTTTCCTGACCCTTTCTGTTTGCTTGGAAATGTTTGGTTTTTTTTTATAGGGTTTGTTGTGTGGACTCCAGAGTTTTTTGGTTGTTTTTCTTTCCTTTGGCATACCACTCTTAACTGAGAACAGAATCAGAAGATTATGTTCAGTTAATTCACTTCTACTCCCAGCACTGGCAGCCAGCCTTCTGCAGCACTGAACAAGACAGAAGTCCTTTCAATCAGATGATATATAAATAATCAAGCTGCGACAAGGTCACGACCTGAGCACAGGCAGATATAAGTTGATACAAAACTGCTTTTGAAGCTACAGGTTTTAAGTTAAGGAGATAAAGCTCTTGTACCATTCACATGAAGCCACAATTCAGTGACATTTGACTACAACATCCCATTAGAGGATGAAAATCTCACAGTAGAAAGTGGACAACTCTTATGATTTTTGTTTCCAGACTGAATCGGACTCTCTAGAAGGTTCTCAGCTGAAAAACTAGAAAAGGTTTCCAGGCAGCAGATGCTCTTTCTTCTCCAAGTCACGTTCCCAAATTTCAGTAGAAACCAGTTATGAAACACTGTCAGTTTTCTAATTTTAGGGAAAAAAGAAGAAATATTGGAAACTTCTCATTAAGTGCTCTCAGGAATTACTTCCCATTCTAATCCTTTCTGGAATTTTGGCACTTCCTGTATAGAGAACAGACTTTCGGAAGACTTTACCAAATGAGAAGTTTATGCAATATTACTTTTATGCTGTCAAAGAGGAAACATCACAGCATCATGGAGTTGATGCAAATAATGTTTTTATAGGCAGCATTAGTTTTAGCATCAGGTCAGACTCAGTGCTTGCACTAAGTATAAAGCAGCTACCAAATCACAGTTCTATCAGTAGTAAATTCAAGAACAATTTCAAGATTGTCAGCTCAGACGTAGCTTAACATAAATTCTGTATATTCTTACCTGCAAATGTTGAAGGTCATCTTCCTGAATATTCTGGGACAAGTTGTATACCTAGAAGGAACAGTAAAGAAATTAAAACATGACTTGAAACCATTATCTTTAGCTCCTTTAGACCTCTTGAGTATTTTCACCACCTCCAGAAACATCCAACTACCTGAAAGCCAGTGTCTAAAAACCAGCCAAAGCAAACACTTCAAGAGAAGTCACTACCTTGACCTAGAGGTAATGACAAAAAAAAAAAAAAAAAAAAAAAAAAATCACTGCTGACTACCCTAATCCTTCTTAGAACATCCTCTTTCCAAGGAAAGAAGTGATAAAGAAATCTAGGAAGAATGCTGGAATGCTTCTAATTACAGCACAGTGGTGAGAGGGAAGGACTAAGATGGGCATGTCCATCTGCTGTTCTCAAGTTTAAGTGCTCCTGTGGCATCATCTCTATTTTAAAAACAGCTGGGCAGATGGTTCACCAGCCCTTTTTGCTCTCAAATCTTTCCAGAGAAATCTGACTTTCTCTGGGGAGCTCACAATTGCTCCAATGACATCAATACTGAAGAGCACTTAGCTCAAGGATGCATCAGCGATCCACGCCTTATCCTAACAATAGGAACAAAGGGGTGGAGGTCAGAAGCAGGGTTCCACATCCCCCTGTTACTTTGATGTTTTTAGTATTAGTAGCTGTACCTTTAAGAGACTGCAGTGTAATTTCACCCTAAGCTGTATTATCTAAAGTCTTCTTTAAGAGTTCCCTACTGTATCAGTACAGGAGTGGTTGTTACTATGACATTTTTGTTTGGGATTTACCAGTTCACTCAGCAATTTAACCCAGCCTGGTCTTGGATATCTTTCTGGAATCATGGTTATCTACACAATACTGCAAATGGACCATTAAATATGAAAGCATACATAATTACTGGAGGAAAACGTGCAGGTGAACATCCTAAGCATAGCTAAAGAGAAAGTGCAGACTCAGGCAAGAGGGTTCCTATAGCTGCCATTATTTGTCAGCACAGGTATTCTCACCTGGACAGAACTTGTCATGGTGCTCAGGGCAAAAACCGTTGCACAGTCTTTGATAGTGGATTGGCTATCAAAGGCACCTTGGGTATCCATGAGTAGTACAGCAACCTAGAGATTTTTGAAGAGCAGCAACAGTTAACCAAGTTGTTACAGTTTCAACCTGTAACAGCTGTTACAGGTCATTGGGGTAAATTCTGTTTACAGTACAGTATTGTTTCTGCTTCCACACCTGCTTATTAAAGCCTCAACTAGTTTCCTGTACGAACATTTATATATACCTACAGATTAGCAAGTAGCAACTACATAAACGCACCAGCCTTACGTCCTTGGTATTGCTACGCTGTTCATCCCCTCCCACAGAAATAACATCCCACAGCCCAGTTAACAAAAAGGTAGCTCTTAAATCACTGTAAAAATATCGGTCTCAGCTTTGATAAGCTGTACTGCATTGTCAACTAACTATGAGATGGTCCCTTTAAAAGACAGATAGATGTCTTAAACTAACTATTTTCAAAAGAAAGCTAGACAAATGGCACATCTACTGAAGCGACATGGAAATGAAGTGGTCTTAATGATAAGATTTAATCTGCCCAATACCCATCCTTGGGATCTAGTACAACTCCTTTTTTCTTTCAGTTGCAGACAACAAATAAGCAATAACAAATAAGTTTGTTGCTATTTTTTTTTTTTTCCAGAGCACCAACAGATCCTCATAACTCAACTGCTTTCCAGTCAGAGAACTGCTTGGTTCGCTCTAAAACATGGTAAAATCAGCTTCCCATACTAATTCATCATCAAATGTTCTCACTGCACTTCAGCAATATAAGGACTACGGAAGTTAAATAAGAGTTTACAGTTCAGGAGAACAGTTAAGAATACAGTGCTGATGTTAGGGAGTAAATACTTACTGACAACACTGAGACTGTTTCAGCATGAAAATAAACATCTGAAATCAAACTCTGTAGTTACAGCAATTTAGAGTTCAAAGGTGCACCAATTTTGATAAGTATAGTTAGTATATAAAGTATTTCCCACAAGTAGATGTACTTTGTTTTTGTAAGCCAGCTGCTGAACTATGCAGAACAACCATCTTCTGGCCACTGAAGCTGCATTTCTAGTGCTCACAGCTACATGCTATATGTCGCCAGAACAGTTACAAGCCAGAACGCATCTCAACTCCAAAAGCAGTATTTGTTAGAGCTGTTCTTATCACAGCACTTGTCTGTACACTGTATTTATAACCAACATAGTTTTAGAACATTCACAGGATAACCCACCCATTGGCCTGGACAAAACAGACTTCGCCAAAGTAATTTTAAAATGGACTATTGTTGGAGATTGAATACCAGCAGGAAAACACACACCTGCACTGATAGAAGGTTTCCAAATGTGTTACATAGCCAGCGAATAGAAAGGAACCAACTGATGTTTGAATTGCCCCCACAAAACCCATGGCATTAAAACTCTTCACCCAGAGGCCAAAAAAATCACTAAATACAACTGTTTAAATCAAGCACTTACCTTTGTTCCATTGGGTTTATCAATTACAAACACTTCACTCCAAATCTGGATGCCAGTGGTTTCCCGTTCACATCCACCTCTCCATGTAAACCCAGTCAAAGGCTCAGTGTTTCCACCTATCCAGCAAGGAGAAGTCTATAAAACAAGAAAAAAATCTTATTTAATACCAAGAAAGGGTTTTTTTTTTTCTTATTCCAAGTATGTTTTAGCAGACTTTCATATCGCTCTTTCATTTTTGTCAAAGCTGAATAGCAACACTACATTAAGAATTAAAAACCACAATGCTCTCAACTGTACATTGTAGATGATAAAGTTTGTTTTGTGGTCTATTGCATTTCAGCAGTTGCCCAGATCTTTATCCACTGAAGAGTGCACATGCGTAACTTTCAAGTCTCAAGCGCTCAGAGTTAGGATGAGAACAGCTCAGTTTCATCCATCAATTCCACTTTGCCTACTCTTCCTCTCCAAAACACAGTTGTAAACACCATATATTGTAACTTCAGAAACAGCTGAACCTCTGCGAGAAACAGAGAACTAATTTCAACTTGATCCTCCCCCTTCTCCGCTGCATACTGGTCAACTGCTGAAATTAAATAAGCATCTAAACCCCTGCACTAACAGAGGCAAAAGTCAAGAATCCCACTGCTGCTTGCAGAAGCCAAAAAGAAAGCACAAGGATTAGAGGATTCCTATAAATCAGTCACAGAAAGTACTTTTCCCAAGTGATTAGTATTCACCTTACAAGGTAAAACTGAGAGCCTGATGTGTACCTATCAACACACGCATGTTACAAGCTCACAGGCCAAGTCTTCTGTGTTGGGAAAGGCTGCTGGGCAGTCAAACACAGACTGAAGCTAAGGTCTGGCTGCTGGTATGGTAGCAAGATCTTCAGTCCTCAAGGACTGGCAACGAATGGAGCACTGGCTCACATAGAGGATTCCAGACACGATGTGAACAGATTTAGCCCACAAAAGCAGCTTACGTACTGGGGAAGTAAGGAAACATGAACAGGCACTCTAAGGAACTTCAACTGTGATAGGTTACACACACTGAAATCCTGGAAAAGCAGGAAGCAAATTTTTAAGTGAAGAGGAAGCTTAGGGAAAAGCCTTTATAACACAGAAACAGATTTTCAATGAATTTGCCTCTGAGCACCCAGAGAATATCAATAACAAGATAAGTGTGCTCATAATGGAGGTCAAAGGGGCATCTCCTCCACTCACTAAGCTACAGCCTAACTTGCTAACTCCACATCACATCTTTTCAGAATAGCTCACAACAGACTTCTTCACATCTCAGAGAACATCAATGATGTGCTGCACATACAGAAATATTTGCTGTGGATAAATAAAACTGCTTATTTCAAAAGAAGGAGGAGAAAAAAGTATGCTTCATACACACTACTGTCACCTTCTGCAGAGAAAACCCATGTGCTAAAAGGAAAAGTCAATTAAGCAATTCTGCATCAGCATCCTCCCAAGCTAAGTGCACACCATTCATCTTTGCTACTTGGATCATACATGGCAAAAGCAAATCAAATGAGCAGATTAAAAAAAAAAAATACAGAAGATGTATTCGCCTAAGGGAAGCAAACTACTGCTCTTTACAGGTATTTCTGTCTTTGTCTTTAACACACACATATACCTACAACCAATGAGAAGAAGAGTAACACAAAAATATTCCCTGAAAGCTTTGATCTTTTTGAGGTTTTGTTTGTACCCCACAACTGCACACCCACTGACCATTGCAGAAATCAGAGCTCCAAGCTTGCTTTGGGACTCAGTACACCCCAGGACAGAACTCTGCAATGCTGAATCAGATCTCACAGACGTACTGTAGCTGACTGTAGCTCTGCACTTTTTTCAAAAGCAGCTGTTACGTTATTCAGCAATATAACCCATTACTCAAGAGGAAGAATACTTTTTCCCCAATTTAGTCCAGACATATATTGCCCTATGCACAGAAACTCAGACCAAAACTACCCGAAGTTTTGACAAGTATTTCAGTGAGAACTGCATAAAAATCACTTATTACTTCACGTGATTCATGCAACAGGAGACATTAGTGCCTTAATAAGCAGAAGTTCAGCTCAAGCTGCTTCGTCCTGTAGGTGATGCAGACAAAGCCTGGGTCTGACTCTGAGCTTTGCATTACTTTGAAGCATTCCTAGCTTGGCTTTCCTTTCCAGGGAACGATGTTTTAACAACTTTCATCCACTCAGCTGGCTTTTGGAAGGCTTTGCTCCTACAGGAAATCAAACTGTAAGAAGCACCATAATACCGTATTAGTCTCTCTAAATGTATTTCATATCAAAGAAAGGTCCAATGCAGCTTTATTTCGTTAGTGCCATCAACGTGAGGTGCATCTTGCAGATTAATACAAGCTATGGTCACACCTCTAAATAATAAAAGCTTTCCCATTTAAATTTACTACTGTTACTGCACCCAATTCTTTATAAAGCTCATTATGCAGAGATCACAGGATCACTGCAGCAGCTTTATTGAACACATACTGCTGCTATTCAGTAGCAGCTCCTGTTCCATCTCAAATAAGCAATGATAACATTAATTATCAGTGCTTGAAATGAGATGCCCATTCTCCCTGAAGTCAGCAGCCACTTTCAGACTTGTAAAACTTCTACGTTTGACTTCAGCAGCACAAGTTAGATTTTTAGAATGGGAACTTCCCACATGACTCTCAGCTCTTGGTCTTAGACAAGAAAATGGGATGTCACCGTTATTTTGGCAAGGTTTTCATGTACTTTAAGTGGAACAGAATATCCCAGGATTGCTTGATTAGCGTATGAATTGAACGTGGATGCACTGGTATTTTGTGCAAAGGCCAACATTGAGTTCACAGTAAATATAGACTGTAATAAAGTTAGAGAGATCAGACTTAAAAGTATTATAAAGCCCCACCAAAGCTCCACCTCCCCTCCTGTACCAAAATTTGTGTAAGCATAGATGACACCACCTGACATAAAATTCAGCAGGCTCACAAGTAGAGGCACTGCACTTATCTTTCCTCATCCCCAATGTCTATTATTCAAGTTTGAAGCTGCTCTTATGCTTGTCATACTCCTCCCCAGAGCCAGTTTACGTCACTGGCAGGAAACAATTCAGCAAAGTGCAGCATCTTCTGATGCATCCATGAGCACAATCAGCTCAGCTAAGGGCCTGCGAGCATTACAGCTTGTGAACACAAATGCCTGGCCAGAAGCATTGCATGGAGAGCAAGACCCCCTCTTTTTAGGGAAGAGATAGCTGTAACACCAAATGGCTGAGCTTGTCAGCAAATGGTATCTGAAGGACACCTATAGAAGACTGAAAAAAGTGTTTATATAGTACAGTGAACAGAGAACATTACTACACAAGATTGAAAATGTTCCAATACATTTTGCTCTCTGCACTTTTATTTTGCAATCTGAAAGTTACAGTATTTGCTTGAAGAGCAAACCTATTTTTGGGATAACCTATTTTTGTCTCCACTTAGTGCCCATTTAGCTCAGAGGGCTGTATTTCTTGGGAGTTTTGTTGCTGATTGTTTTTGGGGGGAGGGGGTTGATATTATTATAAACATGACACTACAGAAGGTTTATATACATGAAGAGCCACCCACTGAACAGCCATATCAATGAAATGTTTATTTCTCTGTAGCCTAAAAGAGTCTTAAGAAGTTGCAAGTACCAACTTACTATTTAGTATTCCTTCTACTACACCCTTAGTGAGTATCTTATGGAACTTTTGGCAAATCAGTGAGAATTCAATAGCAGGCATTACTTGGAGTGAGGGAAAGAAAGTCTTCATCTGCCAGCTACCAGCAGCTTCTTTACAATATTCCCACATTTCCTGAAAAAGCAGGGGTCGCTTGATTTCTCCTCAAGCCAGCTAGCACAAAGGCAAGTTTCCACTACCATGAATTCCAACTCCAAGAAGTGACCAAAAAGGAACTTGTTCTTGTTCTGTCACTTAAGACTTTCAAAAAGCAGCAAAGTACTGAACTGTTAGTATTCACTGCACAAAGAAACACATCACAACCTATGACAGGCAGATGAATGCATTCACAGGAGGCCCTATGCCACCTTCTGTATCAGCCAAAAATTCAAAACATAGTAGACAAGCCAAAAGCTACAAAGTAGAGGAATTAAGCTTCAGATCAGGCATTAACTAATCAATGACTGAAAAGTACCTAAAAAAGTTCCTGGATTACGTTCAGGGACACACTCCTGTTTGCCACATCTCAGTAAGCAGATTTAACCCTCCAATAGCTATCTGCTAAGATTCTTTTTGCAGCAATGGATAAAGACAGTGGCACAACATGACTGTAGGAGACCAAGTCAAAGGAATATTCTTCCAAGCCACTATCTGGATAAGACCTTCTGCAAACCTCAACTAGAAGGCAACTGTGATCACCTGACTCAAGATCTTCTCAAGTCCACTTACATCAGGACCCCAATAATTTAAGCAATAACTATAGCAACTACGTATTGGACAACCATCACCTTAAATACACTTCTTTACAGAGTTGTAGCACACAGCAGCTGGCTTCCCTTCTTCTTCTGTTACCTGCTATATTTGTACTCAAGTCAACAAATACAAAAGTAAACAACTGAAAGATCACTTTTTTGCTGCGGGAAAAAGGCCAAATTACTCACCCTGTTATACATGTATCTAAGCATGAAGTCCAGCAGAAAAGATTTTCCTTTGCGGAAAGCTCCTGCTACAGACACAACTACTATGTTAAGATCTTTGATGTGTTCCTGAAGCAAGATTTTTTCCAATGCTTCTTCATCTAACTCAAAGTTATGGTCATCTTCATGAGCGAGAACAATCTGTATGGGGCGTGGCTTATCCAAATCCACCTCGTCATCTGAATCTGGCATGACATCCGAGTCAGGTAGGGCATCCTCCTCTTCTTCCTCCTCATAATGCTTACCTGCAAATTGACAGGTTACACTGCATTAGTAAGTCAGACCTTAAGACACCAGACATTTCCATGAAAATCCATGCTTAGGCTCTCATTCCAGCAACAAGAGTAGTGCTGTTGGGAATGCACATGTGCAGATGAGATCAACAGCTGCTGTCTGTACATTTTCATGAGTTTTGCACATCGTCTGCATTTCAGATTCCAGCATTCCACATGTTTTAAGAAGTCACAGAAGGAAACTTTTTCAGCACCAAGACCTATTTTCAAGGCTTCTTATATGCAACTTGCATTAAAAATTGCAGGTTTCTTCTTTATCTAGGAAATATTAGTTAGTTTAACACAAGCTCCAAAGAGGTAAAAAAAAAGTTTAGGTAATCACCTTCTGCTGCTGTCAAAATGTTTTCAGTCCGTTTTGGTTACCAACATGTACAAGTAAGACCAAGATTACAACAGCAGATGATGAAATTCCTTTCTAATTCCAACACCTGCTTCAGTTCTCAAACACAGCAGAATGCCTGTTCATTGCCTTGAAAGAGGAAAAACCTCACACACATATATAAGGAGTAACATCTTGGGGTCTAAAACAAAGCGAGAAACACCAAAACAGTTCCCACGCTGTTTTTCTGACACGTTAAGCATGGTTCAATAACAGCAAGTACAAGTTGCTACAAAAAGAAAAAGTTAAAGAACATTGGGAGCTCATTTTATTCACACTAAGAATCAATAACCTTTGAGAGTCCATTCTTTCAGTAGCTGAAAGAAGGTCAGACTTAGTTACAGAACTCCATGTGCACAAAGCTGATTGAGGCATCTCCCCAGCAGTTACGTATGTGGGAACATCAGTGTATCAGCTTCACTGTGTTGGATGGCTTGTCATGCCTACATTCCCTAGCATGGCTTTTATCAAAGAGAGGAAGCAGCTGTATGTAGATTTGCTATTACCCAGCCCAGCGTTCCCTGTGGAAGCAGACCAGGAGCAGTATCACAAGGCACCACGGAACCCATGCAGTTGGACTCATACATGGCAGAGATCCTGCCAACATCCACAGGTCCAGCCAAGTCATTCCTGCCAGACTATGCATCTTAGATCCCATCCCCAGCAAAAGACTTTGAACAGTGCTCCAACACACTGTTTTGTTGATGTAACGAGACATTTGAATCATTACCACATACTTGAAAGCCTGGCAACACAGTGACCCTGGAGTTTTTCCAAAGGCTGCCTCTTTAGCCAGTTCTGACAGCACTTCACTTTACTGTAAATTAGAGTGGACAACTCCATTTTCAAGCATTGCACTTGTGTTGCTCCAAAGGTCAATGGCAGTAAATCTTTAAAAATGCACGTATGTATTGCTTTGAATATAATATAAAGCCAGTGTAGATCTTCAGGAGGAAAGAGTCTACCTATAAATACCTGGTGCCACAACCAAAATACTGGGGGGTTTTTGTCCATGGGGTGGCCTACGTGGATCTGGGCTTGCAGCCACCAGACACCTATCACCTTTCCCAAGAGGAAGAGAGTCCTTGGGGAAAAGCCAGTAGGGCTTCAAACTAGGTTCAGAAGGAGAGGGGAGCGATAGTTGAGTCTGCCCATGCGCAGATTGCCTGGACATGTGGTAGAGTCTCCATCCCTGGAGACATTCAAGGTCAGGCTGGACAGGGACCTGAGCAACCTGATCAAGCTGTAGGTATCTCTGTTCGTTGCAGGGGAGTTGAATTAGATGACCTTTAAAGGTTTCTTCCAACTCAAATGATTATATGGTAATCTTGAGTGTTTAAATCCTACGGAGCTAGAGTTAAGTTATCCAGCATTATCCAAGTGAGTGCACAAAACAGCTTCCAGCAGCACCCTAACCCAGTCTGGCTGACAAAGCAGGCCAAAACATTCAGCTGCACCCACAGGCCTGATAAACAGGAGTAGCTTTAAGATTAGCTATCAGTTGGACACCAAAGTACATTGACACAATACTGGTCAACATTTCAGAAGAAAAACTCCACCTTCCTCCTAAAGCTTTTTTCTTCTCAGAAGTTAAACACACACTCTTTTTTGAAAGAGTTTCACAAAACAGAATTGGCCCCATATAGGAAGCATTCTTTGTAGGTCAAAAAACATAGAAGATAGCCCTTGTCTTTTTGACAGAAAGAGAGAATAATTCTATCGATAAAAACATTAAGTAGGAAAAAGCAGCTTTCAAGTTCTAGCAAAGTATACCTCTGCTTTTACATATCCCCTAGACAACGTTTAACTCTGCTTCGTAAAAGCCTTATTCTTAAATCTGTTCCATTTCAACTGCAATAATGCTTCAGTTTTGTAAAGTAAAATAGACTGTGTTGTGTTTTTTGTTATCAGGGCAGTGAGGCACCAGCACAGACTGCCCAGAGATGTGGTGGATGCCCCAACCCTGGAGACTTTCAAGGCAACGCTGGATCAGGCACTGGGCTACCTAATCTAGTAGTGCACATCCCTTTCCATTGCAGGGGAGTTGGACTAGATTACCTTTAAAGGCCCCTTCCAATGCTAAGGATTCTATAATATCAAGCAACATCTACGATTTCTCTTCCCTGAACAGGAGTCAGACACTAACCACCTTTTCCTTCCTGGAAGTCAACAGACCCTTAGCAGATCTCAAAGCAAGAGCCTTAGCAACATTCTTCTGCCAATACATAGAGCAACCACCCAAAGCCTCCTCAAGCCAAAACACTTTCCAGACAAACAAGTAGTATGATCTTTTATCATTAGTTTTTTTCTAAACAAACATTCTCCCTATCACAAGTTGATAATGCTATCAAGAGCTTGGAAGCGATAGGTCTGCTAAAGGTCCACAATGCCTTGTTAATAGTCTTCTGCACCCTGCAGCTTAAATAACAGAGTATGGAAGTTTAATCTCTAGTCCTGTTCAATGTCCATTATAATTTACTTACCAACAGAGACTAGAAAGAAAAGTCCAGTGCATCAAGTCAGGAGGCAGAGCGTGTTGGTTTGGGATATTCTTTTGTTGCTTTTTTCTCCCCCTCCTTTGGGGGGGAGAAGGGAAGGTCAGACTAGACAGCTTAATATATCCCCAAGTTCCCAAACTGCCTACAGAAAACACTATCATTGCCATGAATCAAGCACTTTGAGGGTGGAGAACTACAGTGTTGACAGCTGTGAAGGAAACTTGATCCATCCAGAAGAGCTGGTTTCATAAATCCACTCTCAGGTGGCACAGAATACCCTGCCTTTCAAGAGATTTTAAACCAGTTAACTGGACAGACATTGCAATGTTAAATATGGTAACTGTGGAACAAGTACTACTGTTCAGCCCAGCAACAAAACCAACACACGCTAACCTGCCACTGGCTCCCAGGCAGATATCACAAGCTATCTGGCCTCTTGATATTACTTTCTGACTGCTTACCCTGTCACTTTGCTAGCTGCTGTCTCAGGTAGCACCGGAATACTCTGGAAGGCTTCCTTGGAGGCTTCAGAATCCTGGGCAGAAGGATCGCATTCCACTTCTAAGAACTACTTCCACAGCAGTGTCTCAAAACAATGATTAGGAGAAGTCCCACTCCACAGTCAATTTTCATCAAAAGCTGCAGGAGCATTACAGTAAGCCTGCATGTAGTTCATAAAAGAAATGTGCTGAGCACTGTCAAGTCAAGCCAGGATTGACGAAGTGCAGAATACTCCTTACTGCTCTACTCATCATCAGTTGGGTGTTCTTGTTTTTTCTGGTTTGGTGCATTGTTTTTTCCCCCCCCCCCCCATTCCTCACCTATCCCAACACAGACATAGTGCACAAATACCAACTCAGAATTTACGTGTATTTGTCCTACACCTCATCTAAGGACCACACACTGCTCTAGGCTCTTCCAGTACTCCAACAATCCAAGCATAAGCAGTGGCTTTCCCAGAAAGGTCATCCCTGCACTGGAGTGCTTCTAGACAACTAGACAGTAGTTTGAATTCACCAAGCTCACGGCAACCTCTCTGTATAGGTCTCCATGACAGGGCATTCAGATTGCAGAAGAAGCAATCTAAGTAGTTGAATTCTGTTGCCTTGGGTGGATTTTTTGTTTGTTAGTTCTTGTTGTCAGCTCTTTTTTGTTTTGAAAAGCTTGACACTTTGGGGAAGTCCAGCTCCATTCCAGAAACGGGGTTATGGTCACAGTGCAACTCATTCACAAGCACTTGGAGAAGAGTTTTTTCAGAGGCATGGCCTAAGGCTTGCCTCCATGTTGGAAATGCCCATGTGAATGGAAATGCCCACAGAACACTGGACCTAAGGCTTTCAGTACCTACAGAAAAGCCTCATCTGACAAAACACATGGCATTCATAGAGTTCATAGAGCAGTGATAACATGCCTAGAAAGCCACAGCTGAATTTTTGCAAGCAGTACATCCATCCTTTGAAGCTTCTGCACTATTAAACTAATATACTTCGGTCTGTAGTCACATACTTTGTTCTGGAAGAAGCTGATGCAGAAAGATCACTGACTGGACTTGCTCTGAAGCCTGCTGTCCATTCAGCCCTATGACTACAGTGATTTGCTAATCACTCCCTACTCCATTTCAGCCCCTCACAGCTTGAATAATTCAGATTAAGAATTTGAGCTACTGCAATAGCTTCCTAAGCCAGGTCAAACAGCCTAGGAGATGCAGGAGAAGCAATCACAAAAGTAGACAGACTTGAATGGAAGCAGATACAGCCACAGGAACCAACTTTGCCCAGCTTCCCCAGAAGTTCTGCACTCCGCTCAGCAACCACTACAGCAGGACTACTGACACAACAGCTAAGTATCCAAAACAAGCAACATTTGTTGAAATGCTAAGCCAGATTGTGAGAACAGTAGCTTCTTGTGTAGGTAAAGAGAATATTTCAATTGAACAAACTCAACTAAATAACCCATTTCTTAAAGTATGAAGTAAAATGAACAAAAGCTAATTCCTGCTTCCCCTAAGGGCACAGTGAGCAGCTGATGACCTATTTGTCCTCCAATGTAAGAACATGGGAACAAGAGCTCAACTTGCATGCTATGAAAATAAAAGAGACAGCCTGCTTTTAATGCTTAGGAGGAGGAACCTGCATATTCATTGAACCCAAGCATCAGACCTACCTTTAAGTTTCAACACAAACAGAGCCTGAGCAGGTTAAATGCATCACTCACGCTCTTTCATAGGGTTAAAAAACATTACATAATTACTAAATTCAGTTGGCGTTAGATACAGTGTGTTTCTGATCAACACCACATTTAAGCATCTCTGGACACAGGAGCTGACACATTAAAATAAATTGTTTGCTCTTTAGTAGCTCTATAAACATTCAACTAAATCAGTCATTTTCATTTAGTGTAGATGGTGCATCAGTATTCCTTCTATTTGCTCCCTCAAGGAGTTACAGAGACATGAGGAAGTCTAAGCCTCAAAGCTAGCAGTCTTGCAATCTTGTTCATTTACAAGCCCACACTTTGGTGGAAGCCTTGCTTCTTCAGCTCTCAGCACACCTGAGCCCCTCTCCTGATCATCCACAGACACCACACATCTGTGGCCGCACAAAACAACCTAAACCTCCCCCCTCAGTGTAGATTCACCATCACTTTGTCCACACAACTGAATGGCAAAGCAAGCTGAAGTGGACTGCACTGATGTTAAACCATCCAGCTTGAAATTCTGGTGTACTTCGACAGCCTGTGGAAGTTGGCAGCTTTAATTAAAAGCTTAAAACAAGGCCTTATGAAGAAATCATTGCACCACATGTAAAAATAATGCATTCTCTCGGAGCTTCACCTAGGAAATTTTCATTAGAGAGAAAGGAAACAAATTATTTAAATGTTTCTCATTTTGGAGTAGTGAACCAAGGAGAGCGTAGGCAGGTGTAAATTGAGTTCCAGAGCATAGAAAAAAAGTAGGTTAACTTTCAAGCCTTATTTGAACAAGACAAAAAAAAAAAAAAACCTGAAATCCACTGTAAAAAAAAAATTTAAAAAAAAAAAAACACACTAGATTTAAGCTCAAATCCTCCCTTTCTCCATCAGTGCTACTCCATGCAGTTAACTCACAGCAAGACCCACATGAAAGTTAAGGGGCTGCTGCAGAACTTAACGCATCATTGCTTTCTCACTGCTGACTAGCAAATACTGCCAAGTAGCTCATTTTAAGGCCAAAAATAATTAAATGTTTTGAATATTTCAGCTATAAATAGGACTGACAAGCTAAGTTCCAAAGACTTGTTTGGATACCCAATAAGACTGACAGAGGAGAACGAGGGAGGGGGAAGAAAGCCATGTTTAACTCTCTCTCTTCCTCCAGGGCAATGGGATGTTGAGGGAGGGATCTAGAACTGTTACATAAAGCACTAGGAAAAGCAAAAAGAACCTGAAGCTACAGTTCTGCCAGCAAAGGGGGTGGGGGGGGGGGGGAAGATACTCCAATGACCTAAATAACAACTAATCAGACAAGAGGTCTGTCTACTCCTGAAGTGATTTGAATTGCTTCCTCTGTTGAATGATCAGCACACTCTGAGGAGTCAGCTCTCTCATCCCCATACAAAGTACTTGTAAGCTGGCATTTTGCATTCTCCATTTAAGGGGAGAGAGAGAGGCTGAAGGGCAACTTCACTGTAATGATGAGCAAGAAAAGTCAACCTTCCAATTCAGCTATATTCATTAACACCAAGAAGCAGAGGCTAAGACAGAAGCAGCACAACCCCTAACCCAATCTCAGAAAATAAGCAGCAAAAAAACCTGTATATGAAAGAACCGTTCTCCTGAAAGCACATCATGAACTGAGAGAGATGTTTCTCCATAGCTACAAGGAAAAACTTGGAAGGTAGTGATAGCGACAAAGCATGCTCCTCAGCCCTCTTCCTCTCTGCCTAAAAACCACAGCTATTATTAGCATATCACTGGAGAGTACAACAGGATCTCTACCTACTAAAAGGTTTATCAGCATTTTTCCAGCCCCCTCAAAGGACGCTGCTTTAGAACACCAAGACTAAGGTAGACAAAATTATTAACCTTTTCTTTCCTTTCTCACCACATCCAAGTTGCTGAGGATGGGAACGAGCTTATAGCAGATGGGGCAATGCCTGTGTCCACCACAGATTCTAACACTGCCAAGTGAAAGGTGTACAAACACTGCAGGCTAACTGGATCCTTGCAGGCCATTACAGACACAAATCAGAGTTGAAGATCAGAGTATGACACTATTTCACGTTGCGGCTCATCCTGGAAGATTCAAGCAGCATCTTCTAATCATTTTAGGCTGTAATTGCATGTTACACACATTACATGTAGTCCTCACACATCAGCAGCTACTAAGTCAGAGAATCATTAGCTACCCCAAACCAGAGTTTTGAGTGGGGACAGGGAGATAAGAGTAAGGTGAGAGATGCCAGCTGCAATTATGCCATGTTTGATCACTAGATTACCAGCCAGAACAGGTGAAGCCACCAGCCTCATCTGCATTGTGGTCACAGAAGAGCTCAAGGAAGTGCTTAATTGGGCTGTACAAACAGCTATGTCAGAAGGCCAGTTTTCATATTCATTTCCAGGATAAACAAGATGTCAGTAGGAACACCAACAGGTTTAAGAAAAAGAGCAATTCAAAGAGGCTTTAATTTTTCTTTTTTTGCTCAGACTATGCTTTTGATCTGAACCTTTTAAGTAAAAACGATCCTTTAGTCCAGCCTCCAGCTTACATCCAGCTTCCTGCCTTCCCTTCAAAACATGTAGCTCAGAAAGCCTCACATCCAGCTTTTCCAGCATGGAATGCCATAATTTAGTTTTATTACATACTTCTACATTAAATTTCAAAGAGCTAAGAGCTGTACAGGGAGTAACTGGATTTACATTAAGAAACTGCCTTCTCTAGATCATGTACCTTGCAAAGTGCGTATAGTAACTACTTTCAGACATCTTGAGGGGGTATTTCAATCCCTCTCCATGTCACGGAAAATGGTTCTTAAGCTGGTGGTATCACTAACACACACATGCACCGTGTGAAACCGAAGCATGAACAGGGAATATGCATGCAAAGTTAGTGCCCAGAACGAGAAGCAGAATCAAAACAGGAGAAACTAAAGCATACCATGCAAATCACATTTTAGGGAGAACTGAAACAAAAGCAAAATGGACACTGAAGGAAGAGACTGTTTTCACAAGGCTATAACACAAACAGTTCTCACAGTCCCCACCGCTAACCATGCACAGAAAGAGCCCTGGGCTGCCCTATCAGAGTTCTGCAGCTGAGCCACAATAGATGATACAGCACCTCATGGAGCCCAAGCTCTCCAGAACCCCACACTCACTCTCCACCACTGCTGAGTCTCCGCCAGGCATCGTCGCTGCTGCACAGAAGTCCTCTGCTAAGACAACAACTCAAAGTACACTTCTCTTGCCAACGAGACAGTGCCAGTACCTGCCTCCTCCCTCCCTGCCGCCTCTCCACAACTGAGCTTTAACCTCCCATTCACACGTGGGCTCTCCCACTCCTTCTCATTTCCAGTACCAATACACAGCCTTTCCTGCTAGCTTTGCCACATATCCAACTCTGCTAAAAGGCAAACCAGCTAAATTATACTACAGCAGAAAAAGTAGAAAGCAACTCATATTGGATTGCAAGCTGTAAGAGTTCAACAAGTAGCTGAGGTGAAGAAAAACAGCATAGCTATGCAACTTCGTCATCTGACCCCAGAGCCTAGTTCATCAGTATTGCTGAACTGTACAGGACAGCTGCCATACCAGTTGGCACCACTGTCCTTGATCCCCACAAAAGCTTATCTTGAAGATACACAAGGTGATGTGCTGTGCACCCTACAGCTTCTGAAACAGCTGTACCAGCACAAGTGAGGGGGAGGCACAAGCTGCTTGACTCAGCACTGGTGCTAAAAGGCAAGTTTGGCTTTGTGATTACAGCCTAGGCAAGCTGGAAGACTTCTCCCACCACCAAAAAGCTGAAGTGCATTTAAGCAGCGTGTTCACGTAGCAAGTCAACGATACCTGATAATGCTGCAAAGAAGGGTAGACAACTGGGCTGTAACTGGATCAGACACTGCGTTGCCAAAGATTTGTCTCAAGCTGAAAAGAGTTCAGATTTAGATAGCCAGTACACTTTTTAATGGTCATTTAACAGGGCTCCCCTCCTCTGTATATGCAGTTAAACACCAGCTTCAGTTTTGTCAATAAGGTAGGTCAGGTTGTGCAACTGGTGGGAAGACCTTGAGGTCTCCCAGTCCTCCTGCACTGGAGGAAGCTGCCCTTGAACGTACCTACTGAATGCCCTCAGCCTGCTAACAGCAGTCTCCACTATGTGATTTTTGAAACTGCAGCCGTTGAATCGTTGTAAGGATGATGTAAAACTTTCTCTCTTCAGTATCTCAGTGCCACGCAACAAGCGTCTCTGCATTAGTTCAAAGGGCTCCAGACTTACCTATTTACCTAAAGTTCTGTACCATCTTGTCCAACACTTGTTACCACAGCAGCCTCTGCGATAACTGAGAGCCCAAACAAGAATGTCGTTGTTAACAGTACTCTTCTGAAACAGTAAACGCCATTGTTACCTGCATGCCAAGGGTTGTGAAAGCCAAGCTCAGCAGAGTATAGTGCTAGGGAGAGAAAGATGATAATCCCAGATGAAAAGCAAGCCACACCATTCTCCTGATCCAAACAACATGTAAGGGGAGCAAGTTACTACTTCTCTTTACTTCCAGTTCTCAGTGTGAGTATATCCAGGCAAACCAACTACTTTTCTGCAGCACGCTGTATGTCAGAAGTACACTTTTATAGCCATCTTTCCGTTGGGTAAAGGAAGAGGGAAATAAGTGACTGTCTGCAGACTGAATGTTTAACACCTCAGCAGCCAACAGTTTTGCTTTTGCAGAGCATATTCAGTGATCCTGTTCTGTGGTTCAGGAAATCCTTCTTTAGAGCACGTAGAGGATAAGAGGACAAGTCCAAGTTTACAAAAAGAACCCAAACAGATAGATAGCAGTGTGCTGCTTTTTTAGAGCTCACAAGGGCTTCATGTGGTCAGTTCTAGTACACTACAGGAATGAGAAATCAGCAACAGTTTACATCACCAAACAGCTCAGTTTGATATTTGATTAATGATACAGTGATATGTCTGCAACTCAAAGTACTCAGACTGAATGTTATTCTTAGAGTCTCAGGGTATCACATGAGCCAACTTCCAACCTCTTTAAATGCAAGAGGCTGAGTTTCAAGGCTCTTCTCAAACAAGTAGGATTTCTGGTAGGACTTGAAGGCATTTAGGCACATCTGCTAAGAGCCGCTTACTTCTGTAGCGCTACCAGTTCTAGAAGATAGCCCAGTTTGGTGCCCCAGCCCCGAAAAGCATTACTGAATGCCCTTTTCCCAAACAGTTACTGTACTCATCAGTCTGACGCACCAGCATTTAGGAACATTTCCTTTTATGTATTTTGCACTGCATTCCCTCCCTCATCCCTGTGGCAACCTTAAGACTTCACTGCCTGAAAGATAAGTGATAACTGCCTCAAGGGCAACTTCCAGGGCAGGTTTAGAGTTGGCATTGGCTGTTGGCGTTACTAAAAAAAAATTCCTTCGGATTTGTTCCAAACTAGAAAGTTTAAGAAAACATTTCTGTTAAAAACAAGATAACTTTCCAAGTGATTTCATGTACTTTGAGTGATTGTTCACACCCTGAAATCAGTACTATAATGATTTCTGCATTAGGCAGAGGATTTACAAACATTATCTTTCACTTCCCTCAGTTAGCTAAGGTTCCACAAGTGGATCTCACTACACAGACAAAGTGAGAGACAGCAAAAGCCAGAGGAGTGTTTCTTACATCTACCTCAGGAGCTGAGAACACAGACAGGGTTACAGGGAAAGGAATAAGACACAGCACTCAAGCTTACAGGCTGTAGTGTCACAGGACTGGGCTTACAGAGATGGTTAAAATAACCATGCTTATTCCTCCACTCACCAGCACCACCCTGTTTGAGGAGATAAGAGGCAAGAACAGTTTTTCCAAGTACACACAACGCACAGGAATTAATCCTAAAATGTCAGCACAAGCAGTTGATACATTCTGCAACAGGTTGAAAACTGTATAGAAGCCAAATAAAACAAACAAAAAGCCTTGTTGCACTGGAACGGTTATACAACACTTCGCTCAAAAGCCACTTCAAATACTGTACTGAAACCCAAAAAAAACTTACAAGTTCAATATGACTATATTACAATTTGACAGTAACTACAGACAGGAATCCAAGCCTCACCTCACTTAAGCAACAACTGCGTATGATCAAACCACATTCTGCTTTCAATTTACTCAAAATTACATTCTAAATTATATTCTAAACTCCACGCCTGTAACCTGTACATTTTATTAATTCGAGTCCTCAACTTTAATGTCTTTCTGGTTTAGCTTCTATTTCAATCTTCCAAGAGCAACACAGTGTGGTTTTAAAGCTCTAGCAGTTCCCTCATCTATTACTGCACAACAGAGAAGAGCAGGACAAAATACCTCCAAAACTTAGTTGTACATAATCCATTTCCATATATTCGATTGCCTATTAGCTCCGTGCAAGCATTCACCAAGAGGCACCAAGACCTCCCGTACATGGCTTACCGCATTCATTCGGGTCACTTTTAGCAGGCTTTGGATGCTGCATGACTCAATAAAGCCATCTTAGGTGCCAAACGTTTTGCCTTAAGATCTTCCAGCCATAAACAGGAGCCAGCTACTTCCTGTTCAGTTAATGCAATAGTGGTCAAAGACAGAAAATGCTTATTTCAGCACCAGAGGTCATAATGAGCACTAAGACCTACCGCTATTCTCACACCAGAACTAGAAACCAACTGGTTTTGTTAGCTCAAGGAGTAATATCTGTGTGTAAGAGCAGGGGCTTGCAGTGACCAACTCCACGCAAGCCAACTGGATAACTTTAGAATACATAAGTAGATGAGCAACCTGCTATGGAGGCAACTCACTGGGTGAATATGCCATCAATAGCACTGCACAGCATGTGTATGCTCCCTCCCAAAAGGAGACAGGAGGGCAAGCTCCTTTCTTGGCAGCAGTGACAACTCCAGTTAGACAGCAGCAGGTAGGTACTTGCCTAGCATTACTTTATGCTCTTGATCATCTCACAGTAACTTGTTTGTGCAGCTATAGAAGGTAATGAACATTATCTTCAAGTTTTAGAAGATAAACATAGTCAACCAAGGCTTAAGAGTGGGAAATCTGCCCCACAGATTTCATTTCAAGCTTCCTGGTTGAAGAGAAAAAAGACTTCCAGAGTTTAAATGTCCTCCAAATTCCTCAGATTTCTATACTGGATGTGTTCCATAACATACATTTAGCAAGCACATAAGGTCTTCCTCTGCTGAAAATGAGCACTAGACAAAATGTATTAATTCCTTTCAGAAATAAACAGAAATGACAAGTCAGCCATCAATGCTCTCATAAAATTAGTACCTAATACATGTTAATTTGTTACTAGAAATGACGTGCTTACAATCCTTATTCTAACAGACATAACTCACTTCATATCAATCATCACTTTGCTGTTCTGTTTAGCTGCAGACATCAATCTTAGTGATGTTCACATGTATCTTAAACTCACAGAATAGATCTATATTTCTTTTGTAGACAAATCCCAACACCACAAATTAATTCATGTGTAAATCAGCTTTACAGCTCTCTGACCTCAAAATCTGCTCTAGAACAAAATAATATTCTTAATGTCACAAACAGCCTTCTGTAAACAGGGAAAGCCACTTTCATCTTTCCTCCCAGACAGCTCAAGTTCAAAGTTTGGGTTGCTGGAAGTGTTTTGAGAAATAGACCCAATCATTTCCCACTAAGAAGTCTTAAGAAACTATGCATGTAATTACTTCTGAAACTTTCCGACTGCTTACAAATGACACATACTGCAAGTCTAAGCAGATGCTTATAGAATGTTTCCTTGTTCACCTTACATAGTTGAGAGTTAAGACAAAACCCTACCAAATAGTATAACAACTTTGAGACGTTAAGACAGAGTTTAGCAAAACTTTGGCAAAATGTACTCAAACTGGCAAGTTGAAGATGTCATTATAAACACAGCACACAGCAACAACAAAAACAAGGATTCAATTCCACCTGCTATTAAAGCTCAAAACTTCCCGCTCAAGAATTGCCATACCAGCACCCCCAACTTTAACCTGACTTCCAGCTAAGTTTGATGTGAAACCTGGCAGTTTTCCTTATGAATGTCCTTGGAACAGTTAAAACTTCCTTTACGGACTGTGCTAAAAATGTGTAACAGTTTGCTAACAACAAACACAAAGTTGGAACAAGTTATCACAGTGCTCAAGTACAGTGACCCAACTTGTGTTGGAGATTAGCACGTCAATACGTTTCACTACCAAAGCAAGAACACAGAAAACAATTCACCTGCATTTGTTACATCCATTTTCACAGCTGGACAAAACTCAAAGTCAGAGGGGTTACAACACAGCCATCAGGAGATAAGCACCCTGCTATTACATCAGAGAAAAATCTCCATCCCTCCTTCCCTCCCACACACACCTGCACTTATCCAGCCTAGCCAGCTTGAGGTTGCACTCCTATTCTTACCAGGATAAGGGGAGGAAACAATCACTCCTGTATCATCGTGCCTTGCTCCATTCAGCAGTACCTCAGTAGCCTGGTCAATAAGCAGACGTTAATCACAGATATTTAACTGATACATGGGGACCACAGCTGGCATACCCAAGAAGTATCAGCACCCCCACAGGACTTGGCTCAGGCACTCCAGACCACCTGGCATAAACGAGGGCAGCCTGGCCCCTCTGAGCTAGGAGAGTATGCCATGCTTAAAGGAATGCTTCCACAACAGTTCCAGTACAGAACAGCTATACCGGAACTATTCTAGAAGTGTACTTAAGCTACAGGCAGGTGAACAACATGAAAAGGAAAGAATGCAGCCTTCCTCAGCCTTACACCTAGCTTTCAGAAGATTCACAGCTGAAATATATCAGAGCTCTGGCTATTATTTGAGAAAGAACTGTAACGTCATGAGTGGCTCTACTGCAAGTTAGAACATAACAGCTGTTAAGTAACATTTAGTAATGGTACAGAAGGAGTTACAGGCCTCCCCTGTTACTTATCTTTCTTTGTAACTACTCTAATCTTCCATGCTGCTTTATTTCATTGTACAGAAGGGTATTCTGCAGGCACAAAAGGATCACCCATATCTTTACATGCACACCCTGTCAGCTATGTTGTTCCATTCCTAAAATACCTAAGCAACTTAACAGTGACATACTCTTGTTTCCCTCACTAATGATGACACAGCTACCTTAAAGGCCATTTATTACATGTGCGCTGCTACACTTCTGACCCTGAGCAAGTTAAGCAATAACCCAATACTTTTAAGATTATTATGCTACATACTACTGAAAATATAGACAGAACCATCAAATAAAATTCAACAGCACTAGGAGTGGAGGAATGGAAAACGGAACGCCAAACAGCATCACATCCTCAGTTTCCATCTCTGAATGCATCTGGCAGCACCGCATCTTCAATGAAACAGCTCAGTAGCTTACTCCTACCCCTCCCCTGTAAGAAAGTCAGAACAGCAGATCTGCACCTGCCAGCTTACAGCACTGTCAGCCTTCCCAGCTCCTAGCTGGCTTGCAGAAGCAATTTGAACCAATACTGCCACATGGCATCTGCTAGCTTTGTTTAATCATGCTTAGTTCCACCCTTCTGTTTCAAAATTAAGTGAGAGTTGTTAGAAGTTGTTCAAATAGCTCAACATCTAATTGCAGCACTAAAACCTGATGCAATTGAGACCTGTGTTTAAGCCAGTACTAACTCTGCCCGTCCCAGTGATAGTCCCCATCCATGCAGTAATGCAGACCTACATTCTGAAGTTCAAGCTACCCTTCAGATCTAATCATATAAAATGTATCTATGTATTAAAGAAACCCCACACTGCGCAAACTCCAGCCCATCTGAGGCTCAGCCCCAAGCAGAAACACGTCCCACTACCAGAAGACGCGTTAGGAGCGAGCACGGTGCAGGGCACGGGCTCCGCGCGGAGAGCGGCCCAAGGCCGAGCGGCCGCCCGCCCTGCCAGGCGGCCAGAGTCCCCCCGGCGGCCCGAGGTACCCGCAGCCCGCCGCCGGGCCCCGCCGCCGCATTCCCGGCCACGCACACGTCGGCCGTGCCGCAGCGACGAGCGGGGTCGGCGGCCCCGAGCCCGCAGCCCCCCTCTGCCCCGCATAGCTGCGGGCCCGGGCCGCGCGGGCAGAGCGCGGTCACCGCTCCCGGGAGCGAGCGGCGGGCCGGGCGGAGGGAACGGCGCTACGGCCCCCACCGCCCTCACCCCGCAGGGGTTGGCGACCGCCCCCGCCATTTTGAGGAGGGGGGAGAACCCGGGGCCTCCCCCCATGCCGCCCGCGGACGGCTCCCGCCGCCCGGCCCCGCGCGGCCTCGGCGGTCCCAGTGGAGCTCCCGCTGCCGGTCCCCGCCGCCGCCGGCCGCCCGGCGGGCTGCGCTACCTGCCGGCTCGGGCCGTTGGCGGGTCGACCCCGCGCGCCGCGCCGCGTCCCTTTCCGCCATCTTGTCCGGGTTTAAAATTAACTCGCCGTGACGTCAGAGCTCCGCCGCGAGACCTTTATCGCCCGGCGGCGGCGCGCGGGGCGCGGGCAAGGCGGGTCCTAGCGCCTTCGGCTGCCCGCCGCGGGAGGGGCAGCGCATGCGCAACCCGCAGCCCTGCCGGTGGCGGGAGGAGAAGGGCGCATGCGCGGTTTGCGTTTGACGGGCCCCGAGGTGTGAGGGGGCTGTGTCGGCGTGGGGTGGGCAGGAGGGTGCCGCCGCTTCGGGCTCCCTGGTGCCGTTCAGCGCCCGGCTCTGCCCTAGCAGCTGTTCGGACTGGCTGCGGAAAGGCTTTAGGCCTGCGAGGTTGCCTGTTGGTAGAGGTCACGTCATACATTTCAATGGTAAATCAGCATGTGAGCCAGGCAACAGCGTTGCTGAAACCCCCCTGAGTGCAGCAACGCTCCTTGTGTAGACCTTACCCTTCTCAGGGCCCTGAGCTCCCCTAGCTGAGCTGGTTCTGGAGACACGGCTTTGAGTGGCAGCAAGCTAAGAACACCAATGCCTAAACAGGTGGAAGGAAAAGTCAGACGAGGTTGAAAACCAACGTGTTCTGTTGTAGCCCCAGCGAGCGCTTTCTGAACCTGCACACCCTGCTTTCAGCTGGGCACAAGGGGCTTTGTGTCACTGATACCTGGCACGCCGCTGACAGGCCTTGCCTCCAGCAGCTCAGTGTCGGAAAGAGATGGCATAACCACAGCAGCTGAGTGCTGTAGAACGAGAACAGTGGCTTGTATGAGTCGCTGTGAAACTGACAAGAAGCATTCTACTATGCTGTATTTAAGCCAGCACAAATGGAAGCAGAATGCTCTGTATAGAAGTGCAGAGGAAAACACTGCCATTGGCCTTCTGCAGTTTAATATCCCCCACTTATTTGTGGCAGCTTGCTATGGAAAGTAAGTGCGTCACTGCCTGTCCTTCTCACCTCAGCCCAAGTCAAAAGGCAAACTTTCCTTGACATCAGAAAGAAACCAGAACACACTCTGGATTTGTGACTTTCAAGAAAGGAGGGATTTGGGGGTATTTCAGACATACACAGATCAGGCAAATGGAAAAGCCCTGAAGTAAAACACATGGAAAATCAGAAACCCTGTTAGTATGACATAGTTAAGATTCAGCAGCTCAGTATGAATCTAAGGAGCTGGGAAAAAAAAAAAATTAAAAACAATAAAGATGGTTCCAAGTTCTGTTGCTAGTAAACAGTCTTATTTCTGATCAAGTCTAAAAGAGTTCATGCAAAGAAGACTTTGAAATACTGCATATACAGATGGATAGATTTCTGTTCCATGCAGCAGGATTTACTGCTGCTGTAATGTGAGAACAGATATTAAGAACGCAGAGGTCAGAAAGCTCAACCTTAATTCTGCTCTGTTCACACGAAGAAAGGAGACATTTTCCAAGCTGAGGATTTTGCCTCAGGAATGCAGACTTGCAGACTCCTGTCTGCAAAGGTCCCCACCTCCACCACTCTCCCAGTTGCTTGCTGCTTGCCTCTAACCAGGCTTCTTAAGCCAAACACTGATTTCATACTGAGAAAGCCCAGATCAGATTCAGATTCTTTACACTTTTCCATATACAATTATCCTCTGTCACCATCTCTAACCTGTATGCTGCTTGTTTAAGGTAACCTGCGCAATGACAAATCAGCAAGCCTAGAACCTACCTGAGTCACTGTAAACACTGTGCTGGCACTGGGGAACGGGGCAGTCTCGCATCCTGAAGGGCTGAGGGTCCTGGGTCGAGTTGGAGAGGTTTCTGTCAGAGGTACTGAGCTTAGTGATATCTTTCCTCATTTGCTTGGGGCTTTAGAACCAAATGAATGATAAGACAAGTTTCAGCCTTTCCTCCAGGCTGCAGAGAGGTATAGAGAGAGCTGAAGAAAGCCAGCTGTGAGATAAAGGTGGACTTCTGGCAGCCCCCTCAGCAACAAAACATGTCTGGTGAGCAGTGGCTGCTCTGCTCTGGTCAGATAGTCAGCTGCTATCTGACCAGCAATCACTGAAGGAGCCACGTCACGTAGATTTCCAAACAGTCTCCCATTAGGAAATCCACCCAGATCTCAGGCTTGCTCAGAGAGTCAAGCATGTTCCCCTCACAGCTAGGACAAACCCTGCAAGACACCTTGTCTTCTTTTTCCATGTGAAGGCTACCCAAGCTATAGCTGACTCTGTAAGAAAGCATGCTCCCACAGACACATCCTGCTAGGTTCTGCCTGAGCTGTTTGGCATTTGCCTCACCACCTCACTGAGGATTCCAGCCTCACAGACAAGCTTGGTTTCCAATGCATTTTTTCTCACTGATATTCACTGTTTTGCATGGCAACCTCTTGAACTGAGGGATGTCTGCAACCATCATGCAGGTGATCTCAGACTTCTTGTGTGTCTAATTTAGAAAGTGCCCACCACAGCCCTGAGCTTGTACCTATTTGTGTGTTTGCTGTGGTGGGTAGCAAGCACGCAGCTTGGGGTTTGCTCAGGCAAAACCAAGATAGTGCTTAACAAAGATCCATACTTGGTTGGATGCTTTCAGCAGTGCATGCTGAGCATGGAAACATGGGATAGCAAACCTACCTGGGCAAGCAGCTCCCCTGCAGAGCTCTGAAAAAGCAGAGAGGCTATTGGGAGCAGAAAGTGAGTTAGGAAGGGGAAGAAAAAAACAGTTCACCAAATCCCCTGAACCTGCAGCTCTTCTGCATGCTCAGTGGAGACAGCATTTCAGCTGGCAGCAGTGCGTGCTCTTAAGAGGCAGAGAGCAGCCCCTCACATACCACTCATTTATAGCAAGCTGAGTGGGAGACGCATCCCATCCCCTCTGGTGATGACTCAAGAGCTGCTCCTCTGGGGAAAAAGGATGAAATAACGTTGAATTTTAGCTGTTGTTAGAGCAGCTCAGAGCATGTTGCTAGGCACCAGCTGCAGAAATTGCCTGCAGGTGCTTTCACAGGAGGGATTGGGCCACTTTGCTGGTCTCTCCCAAGACAAATCTGGGTTTGCAGCCTGAGTACCTTTGAAGCTGGACATAATCCATTTTCAGCCTCAAGGAGTTGTTGCACAATCTTCCCAAGATTAAGGGCTTACATCAAGAGGCTGTGGCACTGCCAGAGGAAGGACAATGGACAGACTCCAGAGTAATGCTTTGGTTTAGGTCTCCCCTCTGAGAGATGGTGGCAATTCCAGAAGTGCGTATGGAGAAGGAGTCTTCTGCCCTGACTTCAGGATGGTTGAAGTTTTCAGAGGAGTGAACAGCTAAGTGATTTACTTCTGTTGGTGGAAATGAAGATCTCCAACCAGCTGAAGCTTTCATGTACAAGCATTTCCTCAAACCAACTTCTGTCATTTGGGTCTCTACAAACACAGTGCAAATTCCATCTCACTGTTAGGCAAAAGCATAATGGGATGAGGACAGTTCAAAAGCCAGGGCTAGAAAATGACTCCCTTACAGGCTGCTTACAGAATGCTAAAGAACCTGCAGCAAAGAGAAGCTTCTCTGCCTACAGTCATTGCACTGCCCCTGGCCTCACCCCGAGGATGTGTCTGCCTTGGTTTGTGACCTGCCTCTGTGTTCAAAAATGACACCAGCCTGGGAGTACACACACATTAAATGCCAGCATGATGCTAACTTTTCCACACGAGTTTTTAACTGCTTTTTCTCACTTGATGTGGGTCCCTCTATGTACCTCTGGGGTTAAAGGCCCCTTTGTTGTCATTTCCTAATAGCTGCTTAGCACAGGAAAGCCACCACAAATAAGCTCACCACATCCCTAGACTCTTGCTCCCAAACCTCTTGTCCTAGAAAAAGAGGAATTGCTCCAGCTGTCAGTATGATGCCCATCAAACATCACACCCCCCACTGGAGCCTCTCTCCACAGCATAGAGTTATTTCTGCTCTGCTTAATACAAACAAGACACGTGGCTCAGGGAAGGAAGAGACCCCAGTGGTGTCTACGCGATGCGTGGTACTGTGCTTCAGTACACGCTGCTGGTGCTTTTCCTGCATGATGCAGCAAAAAAGATGTGGATACCAGAGCCAATTTGAGATGAAAGTACCCCATCATCACATGAGCATCAGTGTTGATTCAGAGTCTCATTTGAAAAAAAAATGCTTAGTAGACATTTTATTATTTAGTGTAATACAGTAAGACCAATTGCTTAGTCCAGTGCTCTTTTTTTCTAAGAAACATTCCTGTCAGCACAAGTTTAACTTTTAGACGAGGTTATTTTTCCTTGTAGATGAACTGGTCTTTGGTATCACAAGCTATCTCCTCTGCCACAGGGAAAAGCATCACTGTGGTACTGATTTGAATAAAGCGGTGCAGCTTTATACCCAGGGAAGGTATTTCACATCGAGCCCTGTGGACGCAGGCCTGGCTCTGGGTTGTTTGCAGGACTGAATGTGACTGGCCCACTGTACAAAAGGTGCTCATTACAGAAGAGTTTATTTGCATCCTTCACAGCTACGTGACTCGGGCCCTGCTGGGCGAGATTTACAGGTCCCTTAAGAAAGTGGGTGGTTCATTCCCAGGGTTTCACGTGGTTTCTTCGCCTGCAGGTCCAGACTGGCTGCACAGTGATGAATTAGCTCAAAGAGGGATTCTTCTGTGAATTCCCACGACACCAAAGAAGCCAAGTTGCAGCTCTCATGATCCTTTCCAAGGAAGCAAACTCTCACCAGCCCTGTCCCCCACATTTCCATCCCCACACCCCCGGATGCCACATCAGGACAGACCTCGGTGCAATATAACCACAACCTACTGTGCTCAACTCTCCTCAGTAAGAGAAGATTTGGGTTGTTGTGGGCTTCCTCATCAAGCTCACAGGTAGCAAAGCCCAAGCCTCAAAAATGTAATAGTCACCAGCAGGAGCTGGTTTGGGACTCAGTTCCAACAGTGCCTTGGTCTCTGGGGATCTCCCACCAGCACTGTGGGCTTATGACAGGATGCCTGAAGCACAAACATCCTCCAGGAAAAACAGATAGCCATGCTCTGCTTTGAGCCAGGCCCAGGGCTGGGGCATAATCCTCAATACACCAATGAAACTGCTTGGATTCAATCTCTGGCATTAAATCAAAACCTGGGGCTGAGACTAGACATGAAGTATCAGACCAGCTTTGCCGTCTGCCTTTCCAGATTCAGTGAAGCCCTGTGCCAAGCCTTGGACACAAAACAGAATGTGTTGCTTAATCACTCTGGATTAGCATGCAAATTTAATTTACGTACTTTCAATGAAAACGAATATATGCATTCAGTTTTTCTCCAAGCATCTTTCAGTGTGCCTGAATTGTGGGCCTGCACCACGGCCATAAGCACATCCTGCCTGGACAATCTTCTGCATAACCTACTCTAGGGAGCCTGCTTTAGCAAGGGAGTTGGACTTGATGATCTCCAGAGGTCCTTTCCAACCCCTATGATTCTGGGATGGGGCTGAGATGAGGGTCCTGTTGTCTCTGGCTTTATACTGGCTTAATGGAGTGGTCCTCCTGCCTCAAAATCTTTCTGTGTGACAGAGGAGTGAGAGGACAGGTCAGACCATGGGCAAGGCATAGTCACAGGGGGGGGTACCTGATAGCTCCAGTCCTGCTCCAGTACCACCAAAATGAAGCACACAGAAGCACAGCACATCTTTGTTACTGGGGACTGCTTATGCAGAGCATGTCTCCAGAAAGACCATTTTTCCAGAAGTAAAATAGGCTTAGCTGCCATCATTGGCATTTGTTCCATGTCAGAAAAACAGAGAGAAGAGGCGTTTCATTCCTTACCTGATTCACCCCATCCTGTGTAAATGCAGCCTGGCTGCATTAGAGGGCTAGCTGCCCAAACTCAAATTCATTTGAGATCCAGAGATTAAGATACAATCATTTGATCTCAGATTAAATAGTGGATGAACACCACAAAGAATAGCTTAAAACATTTGGAAAGGTGTTAAGGAAAATCAAGCAGGATTAAACAACAAAATAGAAGCATTAAGCCAGAATGCCTCCCTGGATCACATGAAACTAGGCACCAAAGAGCACGCTGTGCCGCAGCTTAGCAGCACTTGGGTGTTGAGCAATTCACTGTAAAGGAAAAGCAGGACAGCCTGATATCAGAGACAGGTAAGCTGCATGTGCCAGTGATCTGCCAGTTTGGGGTCCCCACTGCCTCTTGTGTGGAGCAGAAGGGATGGCAGGAGACCCAGCTTATGACTCCCACCTGCTTTGTGAGAAGTTCTGTGAAGGACATGAAGGTGAAAGGTGCTTGGCATTATCCCCAGCTTTGTTGTTCCTGTATCAGCACCAGCTTCCATTTCCTAAGCCAGTTCCTAGCACAGCCCTGCTGCTTGCAGCCTTTGGACCTCAGAGCAGAGGGAGGCAGAGCAGCAACAGGTGAAACCAAGAACCTCATTCCTGCAGCTTCACAGAACCACACGGATGCCCAGTTCTGCACCTATTAATGCAGGATTTAGCAGGGCAGAACACAACTAAGGGATAACTCAAGCCATGTTTGCAGCATCCAGCCACCCCCCAGTGTTTCTATTTCTCGCTCTTCAAAATGAAAACAGGAATTTGACAGGCCCTACATCACTTTGTTGAGGTGCTCTCCATCACCCTCAGGGGAGAACAGCCAGCTGCCAAATACCCTTATTAGGAAGAAAATATCCAGCAAAAATAGGCTAACTAGCTGTAAATGTGTGCTAAAGGAAGGCAACTCAGGGCAGCAAGGCTTAGACTCAGAGCACAGCACGACCACTTTCCAGGTTTGCTCTGGGAGCTCTCCCCACACCGCAGGTACAGCCTCTCCTGCTGGACTTGGCCTCTATTTCCTACGACAAATTGTCACGGCACCCTGGAGACTGCTTGTTTGCAACCAACAGAGATCATTTAAGCCCTTCCTACACATTTCCCAGTTTTTTTTCCATATGCTTTCCTCAGCTTCTTTGTTCTGCAGCGTGTTTGAAATCATTAGTGCAGTGCTGTTAAATGAGACCCAGTCCCAGATGGGCAGCGTCGCACAAAATTGGTGCCTGAGAGTGTGGCACTGGCCTGGGCCTTGCACTCTGGTAAACAACACTGGTAACTCTGGAGGGCTCATCCTCACCCAGAGGGGTTTGTGCTGGGTGGTCCCAGCCCCAGATTTTCCCTCAGTGCAGCTTTAAGAGATGCAGAGAGCAGTTCCCTGCTGCAAACATCATGGCGCTCGGTTTGCAAATAAGCTGTGCCATTGAGAGGCTGGTGTGTCCTTCACCAAAAAGCACCATGCAACAGGAAACCCCAAGGCACAATTAGGGAGGTCCCAAGTGTGGGATGCCCCAAAGCATGTAACTGTTTTTCCTGCTTCTTGTCCTGCAAAGCACAGCCAGTTTTCCAGGCAGCCCCACTGCCAGCAGCAGCCACCTGGCAGGCACAGTGGCCCTGAACGATTATTTAACAGCGGATTGTATAACCAATGTTACATTTCTGTCACTGACCTCAGCCCTGGGACATCTCCCACCCAGAAAACTTCCATCTAATCTTTCAGACTTGGGGGGAGCAACAACCTTGGGCGTCTGACACCATCCCTCAGAGAACAGCAATTAGAGGGGACCTGGAGCTGCCTGGAACATCCCAGATGCACAAGGAGGAAGAGGAGAAGAGGGATCTCAATAATCCACTGAAGGCTCAAGGATGGACCCACCTGGTTCAGACCCAGCTCATTCTGTAATCAATTAAAACCAGGAACTTCTGAAGCCTTATTCCAACAGATGCAAGAAGGAATTTGTTTCTGAGCTTGGCTTCAGGTTGTCTAAACTCTCAGCATGCCTCCTCAGTTGGTTCCGGGGTCTGTGGGCATCTAACCAGAATAAGCACAGAGCTGCTGGGAGGATGGAGACCATGCACAAGCTCCTTCCCATGCCAGTACTTCTGTGAGGTTGTGATAGATCAGGTGTCAATTATACACCGGCTGAGCTGGAAAAAAAAACTCCTGCCTTTAGACATACTTGCCAAATTTTTTCAAACACTGTTCATAAAACTTCCAAAGGTGTACCTGCTCAGGGATGCAGCAGCACACAGAGCATTTTGCAGCAGCGGGCTGACTTCAGGAGCTTACAGTTTACAGCAAAACAGTCACAATAAACAAACAATTCAAAGGACAAAATCTGATACGAAAAATCCATTACTCTTTCCACAGTTGGTCAAAGGAGGCAGCTGCCGCAATGCAATTAAGTCTAACCATTAAACAAGGCTTAATGGTGGAAAGGCACGATGGAAAGGCACGATGCTCATTACTAAGCCTGAGGTCTGCGCGTGTCAGCACTTGGAGATGCCTTACAGGTAGGTGGTAGGTGTCAGTGCTTTCAAAGAAGCATGATGGTTCTTTAAGCCAGAAAACTTTGAAGAAGGTTCAAAGCCAAACTGACCTCCCCCTGGGCAATTCAAATCTCAGCTAGAGGAAGCAGCTGTGTCTTGCTAGGAGTATTTTGGTTTTGCAAAGTTGTTCTGCTTCATTTACAGGCCACAGAAATCAGCTTTGAGCTGGTCCTTGGATTTTAAAAGGTTTGTATGCACACCACAAAGCTTTGGATCCCGAGTGTGCTGCAGGTGAGCTCCGCAGACCTCCAGTGCTCCTGCTGGCTGGCACAGCCCCTGCCTGATCTGCACGCCCACTGATGTGGTTAAAGTCCCACGCTTTGCAATTTGCCCCTCAAAGCAAGAGCAAGCTGCAATACTGCAAGCGATGCTGGGCACAGGAGGCTGAGGGCACAGAGCATTTGCCACATGGCTCACTATCTATCAGCTCTTTACCTGGAGGCTTTGCCCAAGGAGCATATCCAGGTGTGTCACTCCCTTGTAACACATATGCAAGCTGCTCCATGAGCAGGAGTTTCTACACTGCACAAAAGGCAGGAGACCACCATTGCTTTTGCCTTATGATCACAATGATCCAGCAGCATTTTATGCCTTGAGGATGTAATCCAACATTGCATGGCAAAGAGATTCATCACGTCACAGCTATTGGAGGCATCCTGGCATGGAGAGGGACCCATAGCCACTCCTGCCCGCAGGACAATCACAGAATCACCAAGGTTGGAAAAGACCTTAAAGATTATCCAGTCCAACCATTCACCTATCACCAATGTTACTCACTGTACCACGTCCCTCAACACAAAATGCAAACATTCCTTGACAAATGTCGTGTTCAGTACCTGCCACAAGCTCCTGGGGAAGAGGATGCTGGCAGCTGCCTGGCTCTGTCTGTTCACTTCTGTCCCCAGCAAGGCAGCCCCAGGGCAGCTTGTGCAAGAAGCAACACAGAACCTAGAGGTATAGAGCTGCTAGAAATGCCAAACTGAGCTTTCACAAGAATTACACAATATCCATGGCCAAGGTTAAACACTGGGACAAGACCTCTGGACTCAAGCTGCCCCTTAGGGAACACGTGCTCTGGACAAAAGGAAAATAACAAGCACAAATCCAGAAGGAGAGCAGAGCAGAGCTCAGGCTGAATCCAGGGAGTACAATGGCACAACTCAGTCAAGGTGCTCAGTTATTTACCATACTGCATAGCAGCTGCATGACTAACACCATTCTGAGTTTCTGTCTGAAGCCAGTCAATTACCTTTAATGAGGACAGAAAATAAAAAGGAAGAAACCTTCTCAAAATAACCAACATGTGTTATGTCATATCAAAAAATCTGCCTTTTGGAAACAGACTACCTAGCTCCAATGTTGCAGCTGGTCCTGGTTTTTGCCAGGAGAAAAAGGCAGCCTGAAGGAAGCCAGGGAACAAGACAATTTGACAGCAGACAGCTGCTGAGACCAGCCTTGGCTGGGCTCCTGCTCTGGCCCAAGGCTGGCTCCACTAGCATTCATGTTCCTCTCCCAAAAGCATCTTCCTTCTGCAGTCCATTACGACAATACAGCCCCACACCTCTTCACCAGAAGTCCATGCATTTAACAAATAATCCTCTGAGGTCCCAGACCATTGCAGGCAGTGCTTATACATCTGGTTATTAGATCCATTTGCGTTCTGTCCCCCTGTGGAAAAATACCTGTTTGTCTTGCATTTGTTCTTCCTAATCTAGGCTGCCATTTTTCCTTTTTCACTGAAATATCAAGAGCATTTGCACACAACTGGCAGCATACCAGCACCCTCCGGAAAAAGGGATGAAATATCCTTTCTCATCCCGTAGTTTAACTGCTTACACAAGTGGAATCAAATCCAAATTTCTGAGTTATCTGGTGGAGCTCTTTTGCAACGCAGCTCTGTAGGAGAGGGGTTGCAGAGAAATCTTAGCTCACAGCCCAGAGCTGACAAGCCTGCAAGAGAGATTCAAACATTTTGTTTTCCAACTTGGAAGTTTCTGCATAAGCCAGAGAGGATTCCCAGGCCAACGACTGGTTTCTGCAGCTAAAGTTGTTTTCGCTGCCCACTCCGAAGAATAGCACAGCAACATACGAGCTTGCTGCCCTTGGCATGCTTCTTGCTGCAGTCTCTCTCTTCTTTTACAGATGTTTCAGCAAACAGCCCTGCACAAGCCAGAATGGCTCTCCTGCCTAATAACAGAGTCCAAACTCAAGCAGCTGGAGTCCTTGTGCACATCTAGCTTCATACACTGATACAGAACAGATGCTGCAGAAGAGTATCCCATAACCTCAAACAGCCTACGAGCACAAAGCAAAAGCAGCATAAAGGCTACATAACTTCAAATGTCACTGTCCCAGTCTAGAAATGACCCTCTGGCTGCAGACCCCTGCCCACAGGTGAAGCGCTGGGGAGAAGTAGGTGCATATCCCTTGGCACTGAACTTGGAACAAAGGGACCAAATTCCTTGCTGCCACCTGCTGTTCTCCACCAGCAAGGCAGGCCTTGCCCCACCATCTCCTGTGGAGTATTTGAGACCTCAAAGTCTGCCCTGCAGACCCCGAGACATGGTACCAGAGAAATAAAGCCCATGGCTTTCTTTCCTAATCCTCCTGGTCACATGCTCCAAAAGCGTGTTTGATAGAATTGCTGAGCTTGAAGCTCATGCCAAAATTGGAGCAACGGTATCCAGACTTGAAAGAGCTGTTTTACTTGCAATCCTTGTGCAAAGGAGACTGAGAAAAAAGCAACATGAGCAATGTAATTCAGAGACAGCCTTTCGGGACACTGCAGCCAGATTGACTACATCAGCTGGGCTGTACCTGGCACAAAGGGAATGTGAAAATATTGAAAGCAGTTTTCGCATGTTCTTTATTAAGTACTGTATCATTTATTTACAGGCAGAACTAGAGGCCCTGAAAGCAGCCAGGAGAGGGATGAAAGGTTTAACCCTGTAATGGGAGGTCTGCAGAGAAGGCAAAATGCAGTTGTGATAACAGCTCTCTGTCGTCCCTCGCCCTCACCTACCCACTTTCACCAGATTGCCAGCAGAAATCAGCAGGTCCTCACCCCTCTAAGCCCATGCAGGAAGAGGTTCTCGCTGCACCTGCTGCACACACCAGAGCAACTAGTCCAGCAGCATTCCCCACAGTGCCCTGGGCCTCACTGACCCAAGGAGAGTGCTGGCAGAAGGGAAGGCACCCTGGCCATGCCACAGTGAGCCACGTGAGTACACTGAAGGGGCAAGCAGCTCCACTTCACCCTTACTAGGGAGCCATAGAAAACTGGCAGGGGAACAACATGAACATCCTGTTCCAAAGACCTCAGGCCTCCTATGTTCGAGACAGGTGCACAGAGCTACCTTATAGAGCCTAGGCTACCTAATCAACACAATGAAAAACTTAAATTTTACAGCAGTCAATGCTCCAGCCACCTGTCTGATCAAAACCCAACTTGGCATTGCTTTGAAAGCTCTCTTGCTTTCCAATCTAACAGCACTGACATTTGTGGGCATTGTGCACTCAGATTACTGGCATAACCAGAGCCAGAGGTGTGTTTGGTGTTTCTCTTAGCCAACTCCCTGCTAATAGGGCAGATAAGAGCAGTATCTCCTAGGTGAGTGCAGTATCAGCCTCCCCACTTGCCCTTTCTTTAGACCTCAGCAGTGAAACTTGCTTGTACTTGGAAAAGACACAAAGCAAACATGCTGCTTATCAGCTTCGTCTTGGTGTTGCATAGCCCCAGCCCCAAATCTGGCTCAGGGTTATTGGCAGCATGTTTTGCAAGTGGCTAAACAGACTCCTCACAGAGCTGCAAAGACAGCTGTGGACAAGTTTCTGAGCTGCTGGTGACACAAGGAGCTCTGGGAAATTGTTGTCAGCGTTTTACTGCACTTGCCTTGACTCAGAAGCAAGCCTTCCAGCACAAATCCTCAGCACAAATCTTACACACAACTTAAACGGAAGAGGTTGACACTGCTGGAAACACTGATTTTCATGGTCTTTAATAGGAACCAGGGGGTACAGGCAGTCACTGAGGAGATGGGAAACAACAGCTCCTGAAGAGGACAGTGAAAGAAGTAGCCCAAGTGCTTGCAAAATGGCTTAAGAGCAGCTTTGCTTGAGAAGCAACTGCTTCTAAAGCAGTTTAAAGACTAGCCCCTCTCAAATACCAGTTAGCTGTGAGTAGCTTACGGGTGGTAAGTCTCAGGCCAAAGCTGCTGCAATGGCTGCATGCTACAAGCAAGAAGCAACTGTCTGCTTGGAATATAAAGCCAGACCCCATATGCATACCAGAAATGAACAGATGCTGTCAGGGTTCCTGAACTCCACTCTGCTCAGTGTTAAAAGAGGCTTACTCTTAGCAGGGTCCTCACTGGAAAGGTCCACATGGGACAGTTCCTGAAAAGCAGAGTCTGTTTTCAGCAGTAAGAAATGGAGGTTGTGCTGGCAGTCATGGGACCGGTGCTACTGCTCATTCTCTGCCAGATTAAAAGGATAAGATTAGTTTTTTGCTGACCCTACATCTCTGAATATCCTTGCTCAGTTTCCTAAGAAGTTTCAGAATGCGTAGAAAACAAAGGCAGATGAATGATCTTTGCTACAAAGCTTCAGGAGATAAAAAGGGAGAACTGTTTGTTTCTTGTTGTTGTTTTTGCAATGACATTGTCAGCAGGGATACAGATGTGAGAGGTAATGACACAGACAGATGGAAAAGAAATGATATATTATAGCCTATGCTAGAAAAGCCATGGAGTCACACTTAACTGGGTGTCCATATCACAAAAGACATGTGGATGTACCATCACCTTGTCTGTCTTCATGGAAAGAAACTTCTCCTGTAGGTGTTAGGGTACGTTTTCATTATTATCAGATAAAAGCTATAGCTGATAAAAGCAAGACTAGAGAGCGTATTATTGTGAAATACATTGAAATAATATCAACAGTACGGTCCTAACCTGAAAGTCCATTGTGAGCTCTATGTGAGCTTGCTTCATGTTAGGAATACACAAAAAGCAAGAGTTAGAGGCACAAGGATCTCTTTCTTCAAAAACAGACAGATTATAAACCTCTACAGAGCTATCAGAAAAAATGAAAATAAGTATAACTTACACAGGTTGCTCCAAAAGTTATGCCTCCTATTTATTTCCTTGGAAAATACATCAGATACAGCACAGTAACAACACGATTTTATAGGGCAAATTCTCTGCTACAAAAACTATTTTCCAACACAGTCACCACCATTAGCTACGCATTTTCACCAGCAATCAATAAGATCCTGCATGCTGCACTTGTTAAAATCTGCATGGCCATCTGAAGCATGACTTGTCCTTCACATCACTGTCACCACTGCTGAAATCACCACCCACCACCTCCCTGTGCTCACATCCATTATCCAATCTCCATAAATGTTCGGCAAGCATTGATGAACATCGGCACAATTTTATTTCTTTATTTATTTTTTTGTATGAAGAAATTCAGTTCCATGCTTTTGTTTCACACACACACACACACATATTCTGTCAGACTGTCCTTTTGCTGCCACTTGTTGCATATCAAGAAAATGCAACAGGATATTGTTGGGATGGTTCCATTCTCAAATGCCATACCACCAATCCACCTCTGAATACGGGCCAACTGCATAAAATAGGAGGCATTCCTTTCAGAGCAGCCCTCATAAAATATTCTGGTTTAAGAACTTAAGAATTTGTTTTTAAATTAACACCATCATTTCCTTCCCTCTCTAACAAAACAGGTAAGTGAAGTGAATAGGATTCCCACTTCAAACTAGGGTTTTCTGTCTGAAACCTGGCAACATAATCTACCCAGTACCTTCAAGAAAAGATTACTCAGGTTGGTTTCTCAGACACTTTCCTGAATCCTTCAGATAGGATGCTTATCTAGAGCTCAGTGATTTAATCTGGAATTAGCAGTTTCGTCACTGTGGTTAACAGAAGAAAAGATATAAGCATAATCTATATTACATGCAAATCCCAACATCGGGGTCTTAAATTTTAGAAGGCCAGAAGTTCCCATGCAGAGGGAAATAATCAACTAACACAAATGTGCTTCCTGAAATATCCAAAGCCTGCTGCATTAAGAGCCTAAGTGAAAGAAAATTAGTCCCAAAGAGAGAAGAGTTTTATCAAGCAAGCGCTCCAATTTCTAGGGGCTTGACTACTACCCAATTTGAGTGGAACACAAATATTTGCAATTTAGTTTTCTTACTAGGTTAAAGAAGGATGATTCTTCTAATGGAGAGAGGAAATGGTGGCAAGAGAAAACAAACAGGTAATGGCTTACATGTAATTGAATAATTACATCCTGTATTCTGCAGCAACTGCTATCCTCAACCATACCCCAGAATACAACCTATGTTATATTCTGAATACTGCTATATGGCCCCTGCCAAAACCAATCTATATTCCTGAACGCTTGGAAAAGAGGGTTAATTGTCTTGCTTTTTAATGTACCACTTATCTGCTGGCTCCTTGTTGCATTCCTACAGCACTCATTCCCTTGCATGAAGGTCCACTGAAGTTGCAGCTGCTCTACAAATACCAGAGAAGGAAAAATAAATTAAGATCTCACATCAGCAGCTGCAACAGTCAAAAAAGGAAGAGAAGCGAACCTATCTGAATTAATGCATGGCTCTAGCCCAGAGAGCTGGCTGTGAAAGAACAGCACAGGAAGGCTTGGCACAGGACAGATACCAAGGCATTCTGAACACAAGAAAAGGGACTGAAGTTATTTCCTTTAGAGGAAAGGAGCCAAAGCACAAGTAATCTGGCTATGCTAAGTTCCTCCACATCCTGTGGGAATCACAGTCCATGGAGAAAGAAACCTTTTTATTTTTAACAGGGAAAGCACATTATGCATTAAGAGACTTAATGGAACACAAATATTGCATGCTTTTAACTCAATTACACAACTGCCTAGAAATGGAAGCTCTTTACAGATTAGATGCTTTAGCTGAAGAAGTTTGGGCCTTCGTCCCTAGCCCTGAACAGCTTTTTGTTTCAACTCACACTTTGCCCTGCACCGGCTTTAGCAAAGTACCTGGACAGCACACCAGAAATAGCACCTTGCCATGTGAACACAACCCATCACCCTTCTCCAGAAGTTCGTTTTAATGGCGCAGCTGAGAACAAGACCCTGTTTTATATGGACTTAATACACAGAGTAAAATGAGTAAGGAAACAGCAAATCCTTTGTTTTATAAATGAAGAATAATGATAAGCATTTCTCAGTTTAGACTTGCTTTGTGAGTAATATTAACATTTTCCACATTCCAGTCCATTCCCAGGTAATTCCTTACAGAAGCAGACGTGGGCTGGGAAGAAGCCAGATTGATTTTAAATATGTACTCTTAACAACTTGAAGCAAAAACAGCACAGGCTATAATAAGCAAAGAAAGTGGCAATCACCTCCCTTCTAACACAGGATGGCCTTTAGGTGAGAACCTGCACATCAGACCACTTCATCTGGCAGCAGTTTAACACCCACCTCTCATTCCTGAGAGCACTCAACCAGACGGAGAGAAATGGAGGTCTAGTGAACTGAGCTCACCCCTCATCTGCTTGAGCCTCCCTTCCAGAGGTCTCACAGCAGTGATTCTCCCTTGCTTAGGTAGGTCTGTCGCTCACTCCTGAATTTCATAACAAACCAGGTCACAAAACATATATTTCTCACTCAGTGAGGTCTTACTTACGGGTCATGGAAAAACACAACCTACAGAAGTACTGGCAGTGAACCAACACACACCTGAAGCACTCTGTGGAGCACCAGTGAAAATATTTTTCTTCCTTTGAGACCACTACCACCAGGGGACCCAAATCAAGAAGATTTGTTTTTTTCAAGGCTGACAGATTTTTGTACTAAGCCACACATTCAGACGGCAATATCAGCTCTTCTATGACAGTACACCGGGGCTTGTTCACAGCATGAAATATGCAAACTGCTAAATGAAATTACTGCAAGCCAAATTTTAAAGCAGGACTAAGTTACCTTTGAAATTCCAGATCCGTGGAGGGGAAGGCTCTGAACTTCAGCACAGCTGCATCTAGGTTAAAGTTAAAAATCAGAATGATATTTCCTGCTTTAAGAATTCTTCACATAAAGTGGAGCCCATAAACAGATTTTATTTTTGTATGCCTTCTTGCATGCTATTTCTGGCCAAAGCCATACCAATGCAAACAAGATTATTTGTAATTTCACCTCTGTAATTGCCAAAAGAGAATAAACCAAGAGATTGGGTAGACATACAAAGCTGGATTGTCCAAAAATACTGAAGTTTCTACAGATGTAAGAACATAACGTATTTTCAAAAGAAGATAAGAAAACCCAGAAGATACTTAAACACATTCCAGGAGGAGAAAAATAAATTGAGAAAGTGCATTCATACTCTCAGACTTCAATGAACTACTTAAAAGAAGAGACTGAACATCTCCTGCTAAGTCATCAAAACATTTAAACACGTTCAAGCTCTGTTTACAAGAAAACACACAATAGGAAAAGGAGCAAGTTAAATTTAATTACAACAGAGGGTTTCAGCCAGTTACAAGCCAGCTTACCCCATACTATCCCTTACTCAAAGACAGACTTAGTGACAACATATTAAGTTTTATAATTCCTTTCATAAAGTAAAACACTCAAACATTTCCTGAACATTTTCTTTTAAATCTTTTCTTATATCACCTTAGCACTCCATCTTGCTGTGGTGGTATAGAAAAATCAAAAAGCAACTCATTTCAATTCCTCCTTACAAGGGGAAATAAGTTAAAACAAAAATATGAGTATGGTGAGAGAAGATGAACAAATCTCCCAGTATATCATTTACTTCCAATGAAAGGTTATTGATTAGAAAATATAACTTTTTTTTTTTTTTTTTAACATTGGAACAGACGTGAATATATTACAGTGTGAATGCAAGCTGCTTGCAAGCAGGAAACATGCATAGCATTGTTCACTATTTTGCATATATGGCTTATGCAAAAGGGACAGAAAAATTGCATTGAGAGACCTCAATACTTTAGTTTTGATCAACAAATACGGTAAGTGGGTGGCTGACGAATTACAAACTTCATTCCTGTTGGAGAAACTCTTTACTTGCTTCACTGCTTTGTCTCTATCCTAAATTATAGGTGAATACAGACCTTATTTCTGGAAGGAGGAGACCAACCTCATTCCTCCCTGAGAACAACTAGCCAGCCCTGGAGGGCCCGGAAATGACTTTTTTTTTTTTAAACAGACAAATACCAACAAGGAATTTTTCACGTTCTCAACTTTTACATGAAGGTTATTATTTGACGTAGAAAGAATGCTGAGCAGTTCCTTAGACTCTTGTCTTTTCTTCCCCATATGACAGGCTACTCATTTTGCAAAATAGGGACTTCCAGCTGATATCACCCAGAACTGGTATGTCTGCTGACTGATCTGAGCAGCCACAAGAAAAATACCATTCCCCTGAGCATCTTAGGCACTGAATGCTGGGATCCATGAAGGACATGGAAACATTAAAGTGCTTCTTTTTCTTTTTCTTTTTTTTTTTCTTTTTTCTTTTTTTTTTTTTTTTTAAAGAAACCTGAATGCTTTTAGGGTCACTTCCTACATCCCAAAGTGGACCAACAGATAACGTGCCATTTTCAATGCTCAAACATAAACAATTTGATTCTGAAACAAAGCAATGCAACTTACGACAAAAGAAACTGGTATTTGCAGAACATTCTGATGGAAGATAAATTAATGACAGAGAGACCTTTTACAGTTAAAAAACAATGCAGCACAGAACATTTCACTAGTACCCAGCAGTTGTGTTGGCAAGCAGCTGGACTTGGCACCCAGCCTTCCAGGCTAGAGCTCACTAAACGCTGTTTCTGAGGGGGAAACACTAAGGCAGAAAGAATGCTAGCAGTGCCCCTAAAATGCAAGCCAGTTTGCCATCTTCCATACAGGAAGGCAGTATTATTCCATACTCTAGACAGAAAGAGACACTAAGCAGCCTCCATCTCCCAGTTCAAACGTGTTAAAAGCCTGCTTTGAATTCATGAAATATTTGTTATCTGAAAGATGAATAAAACGGAGGTAGGCAGGAGGAAAATCAATTATAGTTGATGAGAAAAGCCAAAGGACAGTTGACACATTTTTCCTGGTATAATTATGTGTATTTGTCTTCAAATTAAGAATGAGGAAATTCGAGTTGGTCTTTAAAAGCATGTGCAGTGCCCACAGTCTGTAAACATAACACAACGTGCTCTCAAGGGCAAGCACACCGCATTAATATGTCTTGTATGGATACAGATAAAACCAATAAAGATGGAATGAAGAACTTGCGTGATAAAAGAAAATGTGATGAAACAATTTCTCTTTGATCTCTAAGAGCAAAACTAAAAGAGCACTAACTGCTGCAAATTCAGAGAGGGGAGCAAACATGAGGCCTGCAACAACAGATCCCAGACTCCCTCCCTGGATTCCCATCCCTGAGGGTTGAGCCCAAATACAATGAAGCACCAGTTCTAGAGGAGAGAACAGAGGCTCCAAAGCGCTGGTGCAACACAAATCTTCCCCAAAGTGAAAGATCTCTCATCTCCTTAGTTTCACATCGCATGATAGAGTTGTATTACCTGAACCCTACCTACATCACCACAGTTCAAGTGAGAAGCTAGCCATTCTATTCACCCCATGTATCCTCTCATCATCATAATAGAAATAAGAGATATCAGACAAAAGAAAACATTGATATAAGCATCCAGTGTACATAAAATTAACAATCCAGGTATAAGAGTACCGTGGGCTTGCTTTTTGTTTTAACTTTTTTCCACCACCTTGGTTTCTATTGTGATCAATCTTCTGTTCTCAACTAGCCAACTTTTCTAAGTCATAATAACTATTGAAAAAGATATCAAGAAGATATGTTAACACCAAAGATTTAAAGTTATGGAAAATGAGGATGAACACATTGATACAGGCTTGCAATTTTAATTTTAAAAAGGCCCCTATGGTGGGACTGGTTATAGATGTCATCATGCTAATGCAGACGGAAAATAGGTTTGTTTGTTTTTTAAAAACAACACTTTAAATAAGCATGAATTCACACCATACATATGTATATGTAATAATTTTCTGTTAGCTTTTTTTTTAAACTATAAATCAAGTAAGTCCATACTATTAAAAGTTCTGTATGTGCAACATTAACCTGATGAAAGCATTTTATAAATACAAGATTTTTAGAATTGCAACATACTTCACTACTTAACATACTGAAAAACAGATTCTACATTTAAAATTCTGATGTAACAGTTCTATCTGCCCACTACAACTGAAAAATACTTGCTAAGCTTTAACATTATTGAAAATGCAAACATATTTCCATTTTGGAAGAAAAAACTGACATTTTGAAGTCTGAAAGGTACACTGCCTTGTTTACGCTACTGGATTTTCTTTAGACATCTGCAGATACTACACCAACAAAATACAAACTTCGTAGTAAGCTTGCAACATGTACTTCAGAGAGGCAAAAAGAAAAATCTGTTTTGTATTTAAGAATGAACATCCATTTATTATAAAACAAGATAAAAGATATTAGAATTAAGTTGAAACAAGGCAACGTTAGAGCAACCACTTTAGAGCTTTGTGAACGAAGTGTAGTTTCAAACTTGCAAATCAAGGTGAATGTAGCTCTTAACATGCAGTCCTCTTCTCTATAAATGTGATGAAGTAGAGAAGCAAAGCTTCAAGGTATAAGGGTTAGAGCCATCTGTCGGGAGACAACACAGAACATGCTCAGTAATGCGCCATGCGTATGGCTCTCCTGCTGATCGAGAAAATCATCTTGCTTGATGTGACATGTTTACCACTTCAGAAGGTGAAATGCTCCCCCCGTGCCCCTGATGGCCCACAGATACCAGATGACCAGTAATGAAGTGTTCTTTACAGTCTATCAGCATTTTTCAGATGGGAGAGATGGAAAAGCAATGCGATGGATCTGATCACAAAGGAATGCAGACAGCATTCTAAAGCGTTCTGAACACAACGAAGACTTTACTGTTATTGCTGTCTGTTTCCCACCTGAACTATTTACAAGAGTAGCATCCAACAGAATTTCCAAAGCAAAATGCATAGATATTTAAGGATATACAGGATAAGGATAAGGAGATACAGAATGTAGTATTTCCATCAGAGGCAGTGTGACACTAGAGACTGTTTATGCATGTATGATGAATAAGGAAAAGCACGAAGCCCAGCTCCCCCTTCAGGACTCTCCAGAAAGCCAAGCAAAAAACAATGTCCCTTTACATGGAAAGGCTGCTCATGGCAGCAGCACATAATTGGGTATTCTCAGGCGATGGAAGAAGCATCCTCCTGGCTCAGCCAACCTCAGACAACCTTATTACATTAAGACTTAACCAAAAGTTCTTGTTTGAGATGGTGGGCGAAGAGTGGAGTGGATAGGAAAGATTGTCAGGCAGAGACAAATTCTTAATAGATTGAAGAAGGTAGCTTAAAATAATGTTAGGCACTGAGCTAGATTCAAAAGATGTCTGTAAATACTTAGAATAATTCCATTTACTCCAGTAAACTGTCTGAATTGTCCAACACAGATCTGGTCCACTGTGCAACAGTTTAACAGGTGAATTTCATCTCTGTCCTTACTAGTTTGGTGTTAAAATCAGCTTGACATCAAAATTTCTGGTTTGAAAAAGAACTTACTACAAGAGCAGTTAATTCAGAGCAGTAAGCTGTGCAACCTAAAGAATCTCCTATCCAAGGGCACTGCGCATTTCTCTGCATTTACTGAGGAACATGACAAAAGCTTCAGTAAGACACTGTACATTAGATTTGATTTTAATGATAGTGGATTGTAAGCAATACCTTTCCTGCCTTCCTTTTTGCATCCTAGACCGTTGTTCTTTTGTTTGTTGGCTTTTTTTGTTGTTTTTTTTGCTGTTAGTGGTTTTTTGTTTTGTTTTTTTAAACTTTCTATAACTTCAGAGCTGCAGAGCATATTTTGAGCTCTACAGGTTGATTCCAAAGCTAGGAAGAAAGAGTGCCGTTTAAATAAAATGCAATGGAACCTAAACTGCAGATCATTATATACACAACAGAAGATAAATGAGCATATATATTCATACATATACAGAATATATACCTATAATGAAAAGAATGCAATTTTTAGATGCAGACTAAGCTGCTGAAACTTTTTTTTTCTTTTTTTTTTTTTTTTTAAACAAAGGCAATATCAACATGAAAAAAAAAACCAAGAAACAAAATGATAGCAGTAAGATCAGTAAAACTAACTTACTTGGGACTCTTATCTGGTAGTGATTAAGTACAGTGAGAGCTTCCACAGCATCTGTCTTACATTCCCATTCCAGCAGGCCAGAGAGTGTTTTGGCAGAGGCTTTCAAAATAAGAAGCAAAAGAGGGGAGAAAGATCAATAATGTCTTTGGGCAAGTGCACGCTCTTATAAAAACTGGACTTCAGATAACCCCTCAAATAGGTCAAACGTGACTTACGTTTTGGATCAAACACTTTGTATTTAATAAAGCTGAGAACTTCATGATCCTCACATAGCTGTCACAAAAATAAAATAAGATGTAAAACCTCAGCAAAAATGCACATAAATACATTAGCAAAAATCCCAAGTTCCTGGAAAAAACACAGAAAGCAAAATACTGAGTCTTTAAAAGAGCTTCCAAGATTTTACAGCAAATAATAATTTTTAAGCATGTTGGGGAACTCTTTAGAATACCATCCTATAGTCTGCAAAACAAGGCTCTTTATTTGTGCTTTCCCAAATATTTTATAGGCACAATAATTGCTAGAATGCAAACATCACCATTTGCTCAAGCAATTCATATCTGAAAAACAAATTATTCTTCTTGACATTCCTACTTCAACACAGCATCTCAGAAGCTGCACAAATAAGCACACAACTCTCAAACCAGAATTAACTTTCAAGATTCAGCTCAAATTCAAAAAAATAAAGTCTCACTGAACTGAAAACCAACTGCCTCTGTATCTGCTATTGAATGTTTTAAGCATCCAGTTCTCATTTAGTACCCAACCATGCAAAACATCCCATGTGCATGTTTCTCTCCATTCCAAAACGTCTTATCAGTCATCAGAATAATCATCTCAAGTCAGTACATCTTTCGTTGGCTGTACTCTTGGTTTTTCCTGTATTTGGCTTTAAGATTTTTTTCCCCGCTTCCACAAAAACCTCATTAAGATTCTCAACTTTACTTCCAACATCTTGTTTCTCATTAAAAAAAAAGAGAGAATAATAATAAAAAAAAAAAAGCACAAATACAGCAGCTTCTATAGAGAGGCTCCAAAGCTATTTTAAGAATTATTTTCCAGCTGCTGTACCAAAACTATCCCAGTTATTTCATTTTAAAAGTAGCATACTATACAATACTATACAGTTAGGATAAGGCCCCAAAGCACTACATGCCACAGTGATTTCAACTGCCTACCTTCACAAACGTTTCTTCAGTTACACACAGGGGAACATTATAATAATGCAGAACACAAGAGGGTGGTTGGATGATGTTCTTAGATGCTTGGCCAGCACTGGTGAACCGATTATTCTTACTCATTGCAAAATCCTTATAGCTACTCGTGCCATCCTCCAGCTCAAATATCTGGCTTGGAACTACTGAATGCTGCTTAGAAACACTGGGATTTAAGGATATGTCATGAAAATTTTTTAAACAATCAAAACTTGCAAACTTTGCACACAGATTATTCATGTAAGTAAATAAAAGCTGACATTTCTTTAGAACAATTTCAAAGAGGAACAAGACAAGTTAGATTTGACACCTTCCTAAAAAGACTGTAGAAAGGGTGGATAAAACATCTTAGTGAATACAGCTTTCGAACAGCCTAGGTTATAGGATATAGGTGTTATAAGTTTGAACTGATACTGACAGCTGTCACATTCACAAAAATATTTTGGTGAAAAATAATAGTTGTAAACTGGAAATCATAAATCTAACACTGATGAAAAGACTGGACAGCCTGTCTTTGCAACTTCATTACATTTCCTTACTAGCTGACCATTAATCATACAGAACATATTTACCACACGTTAAGTCTCTTTCCGAATAACTTGACATTGTTGAGATGTGTGACAGCTCTTTCTACAGCATATTCATCACCCATTTCAACCAGTGCTGTGCCTGGAATAGTCTTCATAAATTTCACCTAAGATAAGATAGACGAAGAAAAAAAATGACACTGCAACAAGCAGCCCAAAATAAGAATTTCAAACGTTGTCAGGAGCACCCATCCCAACTAGACTTTATTTCATTTTTGTTTGCTTGTTTTGAAAAACAACAACAAAATACCCAACTGCAGTAGATTCAGAGTTTCTCACAGATGATGCCTTACCTTCTCAATGTTTCCATACAAGCAGAAAAGGTTGAAGACCCTTGAACAGTTCATCTTTAGCTGATGCAACCCACTAACCATGACAACTGATCCAGAAGGATTTCCACCATGCATGTATGAGGATGATGCCTGGGGCAACGGATAAGCAACAAGTTCGGGAGTGTCCCGAGATCCCATTCGGTAGCGACTTGGTAATGGCAACAAAGGACCATGCGAACCTATGGAAATGAAAGATTGTATTCATTAAAATGGGGGGGAAAAGGACTACAGGAGTTTTAAAACATACCTAATTACCTTCAGCAATATTGTCATTTCTACTGATCATGCGTTGTGGCAAAAAATAATAAAAACTCTTTATTTTCTAAAAAAATTACTACAAGGTAAGGAAAGTAAAAAAGGAGTGAATTTTTAGCCAGTGGTCAGGAGAGAAGGAGGATGATACAGCTATTTTTCCAGAGATATGACAAAGTCAGGAAACTGGCTTTCTACAGGCAACTTTTGGAAGAAACAGGAATGCTTAAAGCACAGCATTAATGCAAAACAAAGCTGTCCTATTTTCCACTACAGGTAAAGTGACAGGTTTCACTGAAATACTTTCTCTTCTCTGTCCTTGTTCACATTCCTCTCCAAACCCCATCTCTTTTTTTTTTTTTTTTTAAATAAATGAAGAGACGTTAGTGATAGGCATTAATTTTTGTTTACAGAAAACATCAGTATTACTGAGGATAGGATCCCTGATCCTCTGAGAAAACGAATATTGTGAAATTCGCAAAGTATAAAACGTGCTTTTTGCTTTATTTTCCCACAGTAAAACACAATAATGAGGGAAAGAGCAGTATGGCAGGCCTTCATCTACAGTTAGCCCTGGTAACAACAGCACCACTTTACAGCACTAATTCCAAAATATCGTTCTTAGCAAATCACATTGCTGTACCTTTTCAGAATTAGCTAAATTAGAAGAAACACAAAGCCCACAGTTCACAGCTTTGCAGGCAAAAACATCAAAGGGCTCTGGGTTGCATCAAACCATTGATCAAACTCTGCTGCCATTTTCTGTAAGAAAAGAGCTTCGCCAGTAATTACGTTATTCTCTGTTTACTGCTATGGTGACAGCAACTAAAAGGAAGCATTCTTCAAAGGAATACATTCGCAGAGCTGGATGCTCTCCATGAAAAGAAGAGTTATGGCAAAAGAAAAAAAAAGCACTACGTATTTCAATCCATTGCTATCACTTTTTGTACAGGGACTGACGGCAGCACGTGCACAGATCAGTGAACTACTCACAGTTCAGAGGTCCAGTTATACATTGACTGAATATTTGGCATTCCACACAGCACATACAGAAATCAAAACCATCTGTCAACCTACTGGACTTACCATAACTATCATGTCTAAATGACGATGGGTGCTCTCCCAGAATAGCTTGTCTCTGGCGTCCCTTCCCTCTGTCTAACATATGGGAAGGGAAAAAATACAATTCAGTATGGACAAGTATGCACTTGATTTCTCCAGTTAAGACACAAAGCTTCTAGTTAAGAAGCAAAAATGCAATCTGAGTCCTTGTTAATTTTATCAACAATTTCTCATTGGTTATATATCTAAAACCGCAAGCTGTAGCCCTGGGATACCAAAATCTAAAGACTGTCATTTGTATAACAAATTCCACTTAAGTTGATTGGCCGTAATGGCCAATGAGGAGACGTAGACATTTAAAGTCTAAGGAAATACCCAACAACTTTCCTAAACAGACACCACACATTAGTATAGAAAACACCATACAGCAGGATTTACCTATGCATCTCTTAAAACAAATTTGAAATGCAGTACTTTTGAAAGACAGTACCTGAATCATAATATTAGCTTCAACAGCAACACATTTTCAAAGTGGGCTTCTTTCAAGAAGTTTCAGCATAAGCCAACAACAACCTGTATTACATGGTTTCATAATCAGTAAACAGAGAGCATTACATTTGTGTACATATAAACTTACAGAACACCTACTGATTTAAGGGCGTGCTGAAAGGATTGTACATAATTGCATTATCAGCAGCTCGTAACAGGTTGACTGAAGAGAAACATCACTGAATAATGCACTTAGCAAAAGGTCAATCCTTTAAGAAGGCCAAGTTCTCTGTGTTATAAAGTTAAGCAAAGGGTCTACATTACTGGAAGAAAGCAGTGCAGTACAGTCAAAACTGTATTTTCTAATCAGTTGCACCTTCCATGGCAAAGAAAAATCTAAACTTGCAGATTTCATTGTGGTAAGTAAAAACTGATGTCTCACATTTAGAAAAAATAATATGAGTTCTCACACTGCTACACTGAAAAGATGGGGCAAGATATTTTTCAGTTTAGTATAGATCCAAAGAAAATTTAAATGTGACTGCTGAAAATGGCAATTCAGCCCATTGCAGCTACAGGTTATTTCCCTGACAAAAGAGAACTACTCATGATAGACAGCACAACAGTGGGAAATGAAAACAGGTGCCATTTCTGCTCAGGAATTTGAGAACAGGTTTCAAGTCAGGCGTTTACTTCGGAAATAAAGACTAGGGACAGAAAAGTGCTGACTGCCTTCAACTGTATAGAATGATGATTATTTTTGCATGGTTTTCTTTTTCCTTTCCTTTTTCAGGTAACAGCTCTGAATCTCTTAGCTCTGGGAAGTAATTACACAAGCATGTAGAATATTTTGAACATTTAACCTATACGCAGGAATTATCTTTCAAAAACTGAATTTTATCATTAAAGTCTTAAGGAGTCAAATCAATTGAAAGAGTGAACAAAAAGATAGTAGCTTTCAAGTAATTCCAGGATAGCATAGTTTGACAAATATTTCCTCCTGGTGAACAGTCCTTTACCCTCTCCTGTCCACAGCACTTGTTCCTTCCTTTAACTAACTTAATTGTGCCAGAAGAAATATTTTGTGCAAACAGGCAACGAAAATGAGAACTGATCTGGGCTAAAATTACTTCTGAACAAAAAGATTCTTTATAATCTAGGGGTGTTTGTTTTTGCTTTTTAAATCAGCTCATTGGGTTGCTGAGTAACCCGGTATTACTGCCAAAAGAAATGTTCCAAACTAGTTTGAACAATCTGGCTAAGAGCCAGTAGAACGCTAAAAGACAGGTAGGCGTTGGTTGAAGAAATGCTCAAGGGAAGTAAGTGATTTGTTGCCACAGATATAATAGTTCTTCAAAAAAATAATTAGCTAAATGCATTTCTGTGTCCTAGGATCAGTGGGAGGAATTAAGTTCTGAAAGGCTTACTATTAGCAGCGTCTGTCCTCAGAATGAAATTCCCCCAGGGCTAAAATCTTTGCTGGAGTCGGACCCCTACAGTTGCAGTCAGATTAAGTTCAAAAGCCAAACGCTGTTGTGGGAGCGCATAGAAGCACACACAGCAGAACTCTCTCAAAACAAGTCCTGGATTACTTCATGGACATAATCTAGCTGTCTTACTTTCCTTTCAGTCTTCGTTCATAAATTCATATTCTCATTTTCTAGACAAGTGGATGTGGACTGTGGTAAATGAAAACTCATGCTCCACAGTACAAATCCAATCATTTTCCTTTTAAGTGCAGTAGAGCGATGTAGAGATAAGCACTCAGAGTAACAAAAAAGGAAAAGCAAAAGAGTAAAGTATGAGTTTTTGAGAAAGAGCAAGTCGTATCTATCTTAATGTTTTCATTTTCCACTGTTTTTTGCTTGGGAAACAATTCATGCATATCTGCAGACCAATTAAGTAACGTAATTAGGGGCAGCATGTTACAAGTTACTCTCCAATCACTGCAATGATTGGAAGATCAGAGGGTCAAATTAATCCATCAGAATTTTCATATGCAGTCCTTTTTCTTTCTTGCCCTCAAGTTTCTTGACTTCGAGAAGTTGCTTTTTTGAAGTCAGGAATTTGAGAAAAAAATTAAATCCTCATAAAAATAGTCATGAACTATAAGCTGCAACCAATACTGTAGCTCCCTTGTTAACTTTTTACAAGAACTTCATTCTGAAAATTCAAGCCCTATGTTTTTAGTTGTACAACAGTTTTACAAACCAGGTGTCTTGCAGAATTACTTTGAAAGTGCATGTCACTTGAGATGGCCAAAGCCCAGGCTCTCATGTAGCCTTTGGAAAGTACTCTGACTTGGACATCTCTTCGCTTTTCTAACTTTACATTGCACGCATTATTGTACATAAGTTACTGAATACTGCACTCAATTATTACACATTATTATTTCTTTAAGTGAACACTGTACAGGAGTCAGGCTACACAGTAGTTTGTCTTTACAAAAATAGTCATAATTTCCCACTGACAGGAGTCAAGCTTTGGAGACTGTTACAGCTGAATACTGAAGAGACAGTATGTCTGTATCAATTATGAATCTCCCTGTTTTAATACTCAAGTATAACTGAGGGGATCTATCTGATATTGCACTACTCAGTTCCAACTATCTAAAGATCAGGATGAAATTTCTCTACTACTAGACAATATTTACATCGTTAAGACTGAATGCAACTCTCACATACAGCAAATAATAAAAAGATTACAACGTCAATGATATCAACAAAAGAGGTTCTTAATTTTGGAGGGTCTCAATTTTTCAGTTTTAACTTTAAGGGAAATATGACCAGCATACATACAAACTTGAACAGAATGGGTACAGTCTATCGTGTTATTCATCCCATACAAATCTGAAGTACTGAAAGTGTCCTCCTTTTAAAAACTTGTGGTAGTGGTGCATGCAGTATGCAGACAAGGTGAATTGCAAGTCTGAGGTTTTTCAGAGGGTTTGGTGTTTTGTTTTGGTTTTGCTGATGCCGATGTGGTGCATGAAGAAGTGTAGAGTCAGCCTGCTGAAGTCCTCTATCCTTCTTAATGCCTCGTCCAACATAGGGGAAAAGAGTCCTTTCGAAGGAGAAGCAGTGTGCAAGTTTGTAGTTTGTAAGGAATAGTCTGTATCAGGTTTCCTCTCCTCCAAAGAGAGAGAGCTGCTTGGAGAAATGCAAGTCCTTGAGAACTGCGAAGGTGCTTGCAGGTGTGGGCTCCTTGTTGAACTAAGTGGCTCAAGCACACGGCAGTAGGGGGCACTAGGGCTCAGGGTTAATTTCCTGGGTTACAGGTTGGCTTGTGAACACAGCAGCAGCTCTGGCTTGCTTTGAAATGACTATTGAGATACGGCCTGACCACGTATAAAGGATTGTCATTAGTACAGTCATACATCTACAGCAATAACATAGGAAAACCTACCTCGTCGGCCCAGATACGGCTTAGTGTAGTCCCAACTATCGTTGTCGTTTCTAATGACATTAAGTCGAGTGGGCTGTTCAAATAAAGTAAAAGTGAAAAACGTTAAGCATGGTGTATACATGTTTAGCCACTAAAGGTAAGAGAGAAGGTCCATGCATTACCCTTGCATATTCAATTTTTAGTGTACAGCATCCTGCATAGATATCTGCTCCATTGAGTGCTGCCTTCGCCTTCTGGGCACAAAAAACTGATTCAAACATGCACATGTTAAGGATTTTTCCCAAGGTGTCTCATCCATGTCCCTTTCTTCTGAAATACCTTTATTTTTTTTAGACTGCAAGTAGCTCGCTATGTCTGAATCCTACAAGAACTCTGAACAGACTTCAAAGTAAAGTTACTAACAACTACTATGGGTTTACCTGTGTTAAGCACCTACTTCTATTGTGCAAACAGCACATAATGTGAGCACTTATAAACAAATTCTTCTCTACAGATTCATTTTGACAGGAATATTCTGATGGATTTAGTAAATTTAAGCAGAGGATATAGAAGCTGTCAACAAACCTAGAGAATATTTGGATCAAAATCAAAATGGAAAGGTCAAGCTGCATCATTGGGAAAGAGATGGGAGCTAGTGGGTGGGAAGGCATGACTTAGAACAATGCATCCCTTCTAATAGCTAGCATGAGCTATACAAGTGCGGGTAGGGAGTCTCATTAACTCAGCAGTTACTCTTCAGTGAAAAGAACTAAGAAAGAGCACATCCTTTAGCTGAAGAAAGCCACAGAACCAAAAGGGATGCTTTGAATGAACCAATCTGCATCAAGAATACAGCAAGGAGATTGCTTTAAATCCATTGCTCAAGGCAGATGCATGCACCACGCTGCAACAAACAGGCTATTCCATATCCTCTACGTACCTCTAAGATTGGTTCTATTACTAGAAGAAAAAGCCATACGAGCCTTGGCTCATGGCAATGCATGATCTCATACAAAGTTGGTAACATATTGCATCAGACAGCTCAAACCCTGTAATAAACCAGGTATTTTATGCCATCATTCAATATAGTTACATGAAACCTTGGAAGTATATGTTTATTATATTTAAAACAATATTGTGTTTTACCATATCCATGCAACCCAACTTCCTCCACTGTAATACTGGTTCACAGCAGAATTTTTTAACTGACTTGAGACTGCCAAAGATTACCAAAGATTAGAGCAAGAAAAGTTAAGCTTCTCACACCTCTAGGAAGTTGTCAGAGGCTGGCTAGAACTGTAGGAGCACATCTTCAGGAGTGATGTGTAATGCAACTATGGGAACTGCTCCAAAAGTAATGCCTCTGGTTTTGTTATGTTTGCCCACAACATCAGAGGTGGACGGTGGTATTGTGGCAGTAGATATTGAACCTTACCACCCATATTCCATTACATTTTGTTGCAGTGCAACAGATGGCAGCAGAGCAGCAATCAGACAGAACAGCATCTGATGAGGAAGTGCATAAGGAGCAAAGGGACTCAAGTGAATTCCTCCATATAGAGAAACTTGCACCACTGACATTCATCAGTGCTTGCTGAACGTTTACAAAGACCAAACAGTGGATATGAGCACAGAGAGCAATAGGTGGTGCACTTCAGCAGCAGCACCAGATGACAGTGGGTCACCTCCACTGGTGCAGATTTTTACAAGCATGGCATGCAAGTTCTTGTTCTTCGCTGGCAAAAACATACAGCTAATGGTGGTGACTAAGAACAGTGTTCCATAATTGAGAAATTGCTCTATCAAATAGTGTCACTGTGCTCTTTATATCTGTTGTCATTTCCAGGGCAATAAATAGGAGGAATTACTTTTGGAGCAACCTACATAGAGGTGAAATTTGAGTAAATTTTGGAAACTTTCAGACAAGTCTTCTTGTGAAGCTTCTCCCAGCAACTGTTCACTTATACTGATGCAATACTTTGCTTACATTTATAAGCTTTCTTTTAATTGCTGGTTGTATGGTGGGTTTTTGTCTGCTTTTTAAATAAAAGCCACATTGTATAATTTAATTCAAAGGACAGAAACATGGCAGTTTCAGAGCACGTGCAGGGTCCTCCCCACAATTACCCTAATCTTTCATATGACACAGAATAATCCCTGACTATACAAACATATAATTTAAACAATGCTGTTTGCCACAACTTACTATGCTACCACAGGAACTGCGTGCATCTGTTAAGATGCACAGTTTAAGTCAGATAAACAGCAGTTAGCTTGCTTTAATGGACTGTGAGGCAACTCTTTTTGCCTGGCAAATCAGCAGCACAGCCACTAGTTAAATCATTGACATGTTACAGAAATAATCCACTCATAAAGCCTGTCACATGGATAGTATGCAAAAATCACAAGAGCACTTGAGATTTCAGAACAATTTTCTTTGAATACCATCTTCATAAATGGAAGGTAATCATTTCTAGGAATAGGTCTATTCGAGTTTTATGAACTAAGGCTTAATCAAATCAGACTTTGGACTCCACAAACAACAGTAACACATTAACAATACTCGTATAATGTACAACTTAATGCTACAAATACAATAAACAGAAGGATAACAGAGCAGGGTATTTCCTCCATGAGGCCTCAGTTGGTCTCACATTTTATTAAAGTCAGAACAAAAAGTCAAACAGTATATGAGAACTATTTTAGAAGAGTTTGAAGAAGTTAAACCGCACCTCTGCAATCCTTTACCAGTTTCTTGAGTGTTCATACAGCTAGAAATCACAACATTTTTTTGCCCAGTGTATTGCCAAATTCGAGGCATATTTTATGCCAAGAATTATTAGCCTTAAGGTCACTTATAAACATGGTTATCAAGATCACTGTTGACAGCATCACTTCCCTCCAAAGATTACATGTATAAGTGATATTTTCCCTTAAAACATCTAAAATTTATATCCAAAAACACTGTAATTTCTGAGAGATTTTTGGCCTCAAAATTAAATGGTATTTTTCTGACATTCTGAAATCCGATCTGGAGTTGAAAACCTACAGGAAAAAAAAAAAAAAAAAAAAAAAATCACAGTCTAAAAAGGATATTCAACCATAGCTTGTATTCCATTCCTCTTGAATATAACAATGCGCTGAACTTTGCCAACAGGGTTGCACACAGTATACAAGACATCCTAAGAAAGAAGAAAAAACTGCTTTAACTGGAGCAAAAAAAAATCAAACAACTTAGTTTTACATTATCTTCTATTAGCTTTTAAATGCTTGTTAAGTTACAATTTTCTCTATACAATTTCTACTTTTACATTTAGCATTTTGAAGGATAGCGTAGCATAGGCAGTCAAATATTAACAACAGGAAAAAACTTATACAAGAATTACTCATACAAAGAAGTATCTGCAAAGAGTGTTAAAACTCAGTAACAGCATGCATGCTTCAAGACTGTGCTGCCTTTAATCACGCACTGTAGTAGCTTCACCAAAGCAAACAGACATGATGATGCTGTAGTTACAGTACAGTTCATTTCACAAAACCCTTATAGCTGAGGTTTTGATTTTGTTGGTGCTTTGTAATCATTCACAGTTATCTTCAGAAAAATAACCTAGAGAAGTCCACAGTGCAAGCTTAGGTAGCTTATCAAAATGAGAAATTCAATCATGTGCACCTGAGTCAAAGACAGTGTAAGTAGATGCTGTGTTTCCCCACTTAAAGCACAGAAAAGTTAAAGAGGAAATCCTGGGCTCTCAGAAGCTCACTGTCAGAGCAATGTTCTCACCAGCATTTCACTATTGCAAGGAACCAATAAAATTCAAGACCAGTCTCACTGCAGCATGGGAATGAAATGGAAATCTTGCCTTATTCTCAAAGTATCGTAATATTGGCTTGGTCTGATGCACAGCACCTCAAACAACTGCCCATTACACATAATTCAGACATAATGGTGCCAGAAACTAGGCTGAAGCTTGAATTTAACGAAGAAAAATGCATTTATGTGATATGGTGACTGTACATCCCACTTAGAAATCCAAAGAACAGGTCTTGAGAATCTGAACAAACAGGAATCGTGATTCTTTAAACAATATACCTGTTAGACAACGTTCAAACAGTTGAGAGTAAACCTAAGGTTTACTAGACAGCCAGTTGGTAGTTAATGCTAGCACACAATGGCACAGACACCTCAGTGGAACACTATCACCATCTGTTTTTCTCCTTCCTTTCTGTATATCCAAACCAAATAATTCCAAAACAGTCATTCCAAGAATTTAGTGCACATCCTCGGGGTAAGTAAGTATTATCTTCAGTAGAACAGTATAGAAGTTAAGAGGCAAAGCAAGAAGCTATGCTGGATTTCTTAAAACAAAGCACACAAATGAAAGAACAAAACAAAACAGAAAGGATGTCTTCTTTCTGGTACAGCTGCAGTGGTGCAACTCTTGGTGTATATCAAGCACCATAACCCTTAATACATGTGTGTACTACCGCCAAAAAAAGAATTCAGTGCACTCAGGGGCTTACACCAGGCACTCCTGTGAGTGTTTTACACAGCTAAATGAAGCAAGCAGTGGAGATTGTCAACCCAAAGTTTTTCAGAAGATGAACACACATTTTTAGAAGAGATTAAAACAGCCTTAAAAAAAATTTAGCAGACTACGCCATAGGCACATTTTGTAGGTATACCAAATAGCACATATTTTTATCCTTCAACTCTTCTGGATTGAAAGAGAAGTGTCATGTTGACTTCCCAGCTTCAGATGACATCAGTTTTAGGGCATACGACTTTCTTTCACAATTCATCATCCAAATAATTTCCTATTATCATTAGAACTATTCCTAAAGTTCTTTCAATATTCAAGCTCTACTCAAAACATCATTAGTGCAGTCAGTCAACAGGCACACACACAGCTTTAAATTCATTTTGTTTTTTAAAATTAATTCACCTACTTCAGATTACCAAATTAACCATATGACTTAACACTAACGTTACCTGTACATTAGAATACCTAAGAGTTGTAGCAACCTAATATCAAATGAAATTATAGTCGTTTAAAACATTGCAGCTACCACAGCAAACCACTCTCACAACAAACTCATAGGGTTGGATCCAGATGATCTTTAAGGTCCCTTCCAACCCAAACCATTCTAGGACTACACAATTGCTCTTCCCAGTTGCTACAGACTCAATTAATTGGTCTGTACTATCTTTGATGAGCTCTGGTGCTTTTTAAGTAGTTTTGGAAATATGCTGTCTTCTAGTACTCATCAATATACACTAGACAGTGAAGGGGCAGCAGAAAGGAAAAGAAGGTGGGTTTTGGTTTTGCTTTCCAAGATGCTGCTATGCCAGAGGTTTCACGTTCAGAGTTTTCAAATACTCCTAGCCAAGAATGGTGCTTCTGTTTATTCAAGCATCTGCATTCATCTCAGTTGCTTTTGCAATCTAAGTTGAAAATGCTTTAATGAAACAGTTTCCAAAAATCTGTATTACATTTACATGCAAAGAACAATTCAGCTCAATCAATTAATTGGTTCACACAGATCAAGGCAGGTCTATTCTTAAGCCTGATTATAAAGTCATACATTGCCATGCTTTTCTATAAAGAAAACATTGAGAAGAAAGCACATTCATCATCCACAAATGAATCAGTAGGCAAAAACCTATCTACATTCACAACACAACAAAGCAGAAAGCATGATATGGAACCAATTGTTTGTGATTAAGTAATTGCAGAATTGTTAAGCTTCACTCAATTTGCTAACATAATATACGGTCATAAAACAGAATTTAATACTGAAGTTACATGGTTCCACACAAGCCAGATGCTTGGACTGATCTCTACTATCCAATATCTACATGTTTCTCCAAGATTAAGTAACTTATGTATATGCCACAGTTTAACAAGTCTGCCTTAAGGAGACATGCCTCCCCTTCTCCCCCAAAATATTCCTGTGTAATTTAACATAGGCTGTAAGTCTTTATGAAAAAATATAAGCAGACATTCAATGGAAAAGATATTCTGTGTTCTTAATTACAGTACTGTTAAACAAAAAATGAACTGTACATAAATAGTATGACCAGAGATACTGAAAATAAAATGCATCAGCCCAAATAAAAAGCAAGGAAGATTCCACCAAACTGGAGCTGATCATCAACAGATCAAGGTTTCAGCTTTCTGCAAAGAAAATACTTAAGAATGAATGGCTGCAATAAAATAACCCTTTCTTACTGGAAAAAATGACTTGCTATTTAAACATACCCCCCTCAGGGCCTAAAAGATAACAACATTCCTGATGTTATGGCAACATATTCGGAAATAATTTTCAAGTATGTAGCAACATTACAAAATCTTGACCACTGAAGTTTTTAAGTGTATTGCAAAATATCTGCACAACAGGACTGAGTCATCTTAAAAACAATAGGAAAAAAACTAACAAACATTTTTTTCCAGAACCTGAATGATACTTACGTGAAGATGATATAAAGATTTGGTAGATGACTAATTCTTGACTCAAGATTAACAGTATAGAATTTAAACAAGTACATAGGTTGCTCCAAAAGTAATCCCTCCTATTTACTGAAACAGATACGACAACAGATAAGAAGAATAGAGTAACACTATTTGATAGAGCAAGTTCTCAGCTACAAAACACTATTTTTCAACACAGTCACCATTAGCTGCGCATTTATGCAGTGATGAATAAGAGCTGCACTCAGAAACGCATGCCAGCAGAAGTGACCCATCACTACTGTCGCTTCTACTGAAATATACCACTACCTGTGGTATACTACTCTGTGCTTACACTACACTGTGCTTACATCCACTGTCTGGTCTCCATAAACATTTAACAAGTGTTGATTAATGCCAATGAATTTCCTTAGCATGGTGGAATTCTATACCTTTGGTCCATTTGTACTTCCATGCCATACGCCATTTTATCACACCGCACCTCTGCTGCCATCTGTTCCACAGCAACAAAATGTAATGGGATATTGGCAAGAAGGTTCAACCTCTACTGCCATACCACCAACATCTGCCTCTGACACCATCAGTCAACGTCATAAAATAAGAGGCATTACTTTTGGAGCAGCCCTCATAGCACACAATGGAAATGATGTAATAAAGACTGTCATTTCCAAGTGTTGCATTATTAAATTAAGAGAAACATACCACTGTAATTGGGTAGAGAGGATTCTGGATTGACAACAGGAGAACTTTATTTCCACCAGATGGGTCGTCGGTGTTCCCCGGCCGAGTAATCCTTTTACTCGTCGAGTAGTTGAAAAAAGCTTGCTGCCCCGCAATGTACACAGGTTCATCTGCTGCAAACGTCACACACTTCTTGGCACTTTCTACTTTTTCAAACTCTACCAGAGCCTGACGTTTAAACGGCATCATCATGACATAACTGGGGAGAGAAATAATACAGTAAATTCTCCCATATGCTTACTCTGAAATTCAGTACAGCCATATATGATACGTTCTGCTTTACTACACAAGCCCAAACAGGGACATACAAGGAAGCCAGGTCTTCCCTCTTGCACTTCCCAAGCCCAGTCACGTGTTTCTAAAGCACTCACATGAAGCAAAGAAATGCATTTGTTAGAAAAGTAAGTAATGAGCAGTTGAAAATGTCTTGAAAATGTATAATAGACAAAAACATTTAACCAACACAATAATTAGGTAATTATTTACTAGGATTACAACTTCAAGTTTTAAAAAAGCTCATTAAGTTATTTATGACATAAAGGATTAAAGTAAATGCAATTTACAGAAAACATTTAAACTTTGTACACTAAACCAAGAAATTTAAAAGCTTATTCTTTTCCTGACACAAAACTACCTTGGAAGAAATAAACAGAAGCATTCTAGTTAACCAAACTTTTTTTTTCAGCAAATTTCTTTTTTGGAAAAGGTAACTTCTCAGGCTAAAATGTACTTGTACACCTAAACAAGCTTTTGGCACCTCATTTTTATTTTAAGACATTAATGCAAGTGCTCTTCAGTTAGATGAATATTTAGAGAATGAAAAATACCACTGAACTATCTCCAAAACTCATTTAAACTTCAATACTAGCATATCACTGAAAAGAAATGCATTTTTCTAAAATGAAGCACTCAGAATAAACTGACTCTACCAATTCACCTCTACTACTCTGCTTACAGCTGCTTTGACACAGAAGAGGCTCCCTCTGAATAACCATCTCATGTCATAAGCACTTCTCCCATATAAAACCAGTGGAAAAAGGCTCACTGTTCTGAAGTTCAGTTTTGTTACAGTTCACACTTCAGGCTAAGACTAGCAGTCTGACGGCAGGTACTAGGGTACACAGAAAAGGTAACTGCTTAACCAGACTTCTTACGTGTACAAAAAGAGAATCTTCACACAGCTAGAAAGTTGTTTGCTTTGCTAGTAACTAAATCCAAGACTTGAAGTGGCTATCACAATATATTTAAAGAGATCTGAGTGACTTTTAGATAATGCTTCCAACTTGTTGAGGGATGTGGCTTCACAATGTTTGACGTACCATATGGTTCCAAACTTTTCCAGAGCTTCCACAAGATCTGCTTCCACAACTGATTCACACAGCCCTCGGACGTGGACGACAGGAGAAACAGAGACTTTGTGATGACTTCCCCCTGCATCCTAACAACAACAAAACAACATTCAGTATTCAGTACAGAACAAGGAACATCGATATTGTTAGCTAAACTTATTGGGCAGACACTACACTGGGTCCAGAAGCAGCCATTTAAATGTACAAAGTACATTTTAAACAATTCCACTTTGCTTTCCAAACAGACTGCAGAGTTCAACTGCCGAAGCCTACTTCAAATAATTTGCAGACTTTGTTAACACGTTCACACAGGCAAGATTTTTCTAGTATAAAATGAAGTGTATTCTAAAAAATTTACTTGATTAAAGGAGGTCTTCCACCCTACTTGTTCCAAACAGAAAATATTTCAACACGCACAACACCTAGAATATTTTTTACATGCTTCCTGTTTGCTTATGACATCTGAGACAAGTCTTGTTTCCTGAAAAAGTAAAGCAAAAAAGCAGCAACAAACAAGGGCCATCAGTAAACTCAATCAAGACTGGTTACTTTCCTAACATGTGCAGAGCTGTGTCCTCCAGTGCAAGCAAATGCCGGCTCAGTCCAATACTGGAAACAAACCTGCAATCCCTTGCAATTCCGAGTGCTCTTGATACATATTTTTAAAAGATTCTATTTCAGTACAGGTGGTCACGCTCTTTCTTTTCACCCCAAGGCTGATTTTCATCAACTGGTTTCAGCCCTTGGACACAGGCACACAGAATTGCCACAGTAAATGTTTCTCAGTGAGCTAGTAGAGCTGCAGTGAGTTCTGTGCAACTGAACCATTTAGACAGGCAGGGATCAGCTCCATCCTTCTGTGTGAAGCCTGAAGTAGGGCTGAAACGTACCTTGTTTATTTCAAGCCAAGAGGAAAAAAAAAAAGTAATGAAATAATATTAGTCAATAATGACAGAGATACACAAAGGAAGACTAGACATAATAAAGACCGCATGAAATACACTGTGCTTAGTAACATGCAGATTTAGTACAGGTAACAGCAATGTCAAGTTCTTGTTTACGAATTCACTACGTCAGTGTGTTTGTTTGATCTAACAAGTCTTGTTGAATTTTCACTTCTATGTAGTAAGAAGCACAGCACCTTCTGGAAGCTGAGAGAGATTCTCATCTGCAGTACAAAGGAGCTTTCAGCTCTGCTGAGTGCATGCTACACACATTCTTCCCTTCCCTATCTTTTTAAACTACAGAAGGAAAGGAAATAGCTTTTCCCAGGTAACTACAAATTGAGTCTCCTGTATCTAACTCCTGGGTTCCATACACAGCTCTCCTCATATTTTCTCCTTCCTTTGAGCATGTGAACCATAAAGCAGGCCATGGGATGTTGTCAGCATTCAGAACAACCTGCTGCACTATTTTTTAAATCTTCATTTATGTCGGAGTCATTTGCACCATGAAAGCATTTTCACTTGCAACATACTTCTTTGAATAAGAGCTGTGGCAACTGTGAGTAAACGCAAGGAGTGGTAGTTATAATGTAATCCTGAATTAACCACCCCAGCTCTGGTAGCAGTGATCAAATTATTAAGAAAGGTTAAAACTCTGAACTGCAGGTACTCAGAGAATCGCTGAAGGAACAAAGCTCCACACATACTTTTATTCCCAACTTCTCTCTTCTTTACCCAAGCATAAATTTCAAAGCTGAAAGAAGCACCTGAAGAACCCTTCAGGAGAAAACAGTAATTACCATTTTTTTCTGCAAAGTCTAGTGCTCTAAGATGTTCAGACAGCAAGTAGCTTTACTTTATTTAGAAGTTATTAAATCAATTATTCATTGCCCCACATACTTGTTACTGTATTAAGATCCCTGTTAACGCTATGAATATGCATTCCTTCTTTTTTTTTCCTTCTCCTTTTAACATTCAAGAAATTGTACCTAAGAGTATTTCACTGCATATCAGATGGTAAATATAGGCAATGGTTTTCTCACTGAAACAAAGGCTCACTAGAAAGAGCTACCTTAGTGAATGAGCACCCCCAGACAAGCCAAGTTCTTCAGAGCATGCATCCTAATGGTATGTTATGTCTCTGTCCCCTTTCCAGTTCAATTCTGCTCTAGTTCACATTTCTTGTCAAGCATTTTCCTTTGTATTTGCATTGAAGCTTGCCTAATCATGATACAAAGCTTTCTAACAGTATTACAAACATTTACTTTTACGCTTGCATTTCTGAATCATTATACATCAGTTATATGCACATACAGGAGTGCCCACGTTACTGCAACTGGAATGATTCTCAGAACCTTCAGCAAATGCAATCTGTTTCCTTTTATAGTTAAGATATTTAGCATTCTAAGCAAAATCTCCTTCCCTCATAATGCTATATGGAAAGCATTATTTATTAGGATGAAGTACAGTAGGAGATTAAGCAAGAATAAGTCATAACACTGCCGCTATTGTAGAAACTTACACAAAAGCTTGAGAAGGATGAAGCTTTATTTAAAAAAAAAAAAAAGAAAAAATAGTAGTAAAATCTCAGTCACTTGCCATGAAGCTGAGGGCTTGTCCGCATAGCATTTCTGTGTAACTGCCTCATCACAGTGTTTAGACAAAGCCAGTGAAGGTACACAGGGCTAAAGCGGTAGGAGTCTGCTTTCCTCAGAATAGCCTCTGACCAGAAGCAGCAAACAGCGGTGCAGCAATGAAGCACAAGTCAGCCTGAAGCCAGGAAGTCACAAACTGACATTCACACAGCATATTGCTGAAAGACACCAACATGTGCTGCTGGCATATGTTCGAGTGCAAAAAAGCATTCACGAGGGCAGACGTGCATATGATCATCAAACAAGTTTTGCAGCTACCAAGTTGCAAATCTAGAACAATCCTGGATTTCCCCTAAAAGGAAAAAATAAAGTCAGTAGTCCAAATGAGAACGCAAATACATCCGTCACTGTAAATCACCTCCACGGCTAAAGTCAGAACTCATCCCACTGCTTGCCACCTTCCCTTTCCACAAACAAGAAACACAGCACTTTGACTAAGGTCTCGCAGTCGCCCTATCCTGAGAAGTCTATATATGCTACAGCTGGCACAGAGAGTGGTTACAGAGCATGTAACACAGATGAGCCAACAGCAGTGTTCCCCTGCTTACTTCTTCCAATGGCACAGGAACCCCATGCCTAACCCCTGCACGATGCCCTCCAACAGAGCCAGGAAACACACCAGCTCGTGTTACTGCTGTGCCTGCTAAATATATATTGCCCAGGATGTCTTCTCAAAGCTCACTAACGGTTTCTTAAAGAATCATTAGCCAGGCAGAAAAAGTAGTACTTCAATAGGTAATGGAAACAGACTTCTTCTAAGTGCTCAAGACCAGTAACAAGAATAGAAAAGGATTCCTGGAAAAAAAAAAAAAAGACTACCAACATAACAGGTAACACTGAAACTGTGTTTCCAGAGAGAGAAGGAAGCCCTAGAATAACTGCATCATGCCTCATGTGCTTGGTTATTTCATATACACGTGACTGTAATGGAAGCTCTGAAGAACAACTGCAGCATTTTAATATATCTTTTCTTTACTGACCTACATATTCCTAGGCAACATTTCAAATATATCACTGGCGTCTTGCTAATAAATTTTGATTCTGTTATTCCAGAAAGGAAGAAAGTCAGGAAGGGTTCTAGCTGTATGAAGCCTCTTCTGTTCACTAATTCTACATCAGAGAACTTTGCACTGTTTGCACAGACACCTGTTCTGCATCCTTTCTCCAGACACCTTTCCAGTCAATATATTCACCAGAGCTCATATTACCTTTTTTTGGACCATCTGCTTCTTTACTATTCCTCTGCTTCCATCTCTCTTTCTCTTTACTGCAGAAGGATGCTATTCTCCTTCACATTCTCTCCCCTAGATACCTATACACCTTGCTATTTCATTTCTCATCATTCAGAACATCACACGCACTTACAACTTCCTCACTGCATCCTCACATGCTCTGAAATAGTTGTTATATTTAAAACTGCAATTGGAAGAGCCCCAAAAGGTTGCTTATTCTGTATGTAAGTGCCTAAAACATTGTCAATGCCTAACTACAAACGCAGCTGCACAGTTACCACGCTGTAAAGGGAAAGTGAAGGTACACAACACATTCCCCAGTAATTTCAGCTCTGCCCATTGGAGGTGGCGTGATAGAGAAAAGGCTTTCTGAAGTATATGCACCATTTCCTGCACGGTCTTCAACAACAACTTTATGATTCTTTATTTTCCCCTGTGCTCAGGGCAATCCAAATACATCTCTTAAAACCTAAAACAAAACAAATACGGAGCATTATGAGGAGACAATTATGAGGAACAAATACCTGAGGTGCTGGAAGAGGAACTAGCTTTAGTCGCCTTTGTGATGGAGAACAAAGGAAGAAGGACGATTTACACTCAGATTGCTCCATAATAGACTTCTAGGCTCTGAACTCATCTCCATCTAGCCACTGCTACTGCCTGTGACAGACATGAAGCAGTTTACTCCTGAGGTGCGTTGTTGCTTCCCACTTACACTGCAAAGCAAGAACATTGCACACCTGAACTTACAGCAGAGCAGCTCAGATGCTGCATGTTCACAATCCTAGCTAACCTTGCAGGAACCTGGTTTTATGTTTGTGTATTTTGACACCACATCCCACTTCCCCAAACATAACAATCATCCTTACCTATTCTTCAGTATTTCTATAAAGCATGTAAGAGACAGCGAGGCAAATGAATGCTACCAGAAAAAAAAAAAAAAGTTAAATACAACACTAACCAATGGAAGAAATTTACATGAGCGAGAGAGCTGAGAGGCCCTCCAACCACTCTCCAACACAGCTCTTAATTCCCACCCCACTTTCTCCCTGTGTCCTGACTCTGCTATAACCTAGTTCTGACTCCTCTGCCCAGGTCTCCCCACCACACAGCACAGCCTCTGTAAATGTCGTCCTTCCAGATCTCACTCTCCATAGAATGCTGCTCTAAGACCACCTCTATTCCTCTCCCTGTCAACTCTCCAGTCACAGTTCTCCGTGCTCCTCAGCACTCAGATGAGACAATAGGAAGGAGCACATCCCCCTGACTCTGTGCAGTATCATTACTGGTGGGGAACAGAGGCAAAGGAAGAACAAATATATAGATATATTCTTACCCATCTGTAACCTGCGTATCAGGGAAGACTTCTAGGCACCCATTTGCAGAAACACAGAACTTAGAGGCAGTAAGGGACTACGCAACTCACAAGGCAATCCCAGAGGAACGAAAACATCACAACAATAACAATAAACAGCCCAGCAGGGAGATCATGCCAAGGGGATAACTAAAAGGTCCCACTATGAAACAGGTTTTATCTCACAACCTGTATGTAACTGATGACAATTCACCATTATTTTAGGACACTGTAAGAGAGGAAAAGCATGAGGCTAACAGACTCCAACCACTCTCCCTACTCCAGTTATCCATTTTCCCATTTCTCCCTCTTAATTCCCCATCCCGTATTGATCTTTGTACTTCACTTTACATATTCTTCTTCTGCTTCTTTCTGAGCAATCCAGCGTACCTGCACTTACTCCCTCAGCCTACTCCTATCTTGTACGTCTTCACCTTGAACCGAAACTAACTTTTATGTGCTAGGAACGTTTATCCAGGAACAAAATGAAGGTGGCATGTCTTAGGGAATAAAAATAATCCATTTCCTGCACATTTTCTTTTTTTAAAACCAATTAAAGAAAAAAAAAAACTAACGTTCACATGAACTAACTTTAACAAATGGATACTGGCATTTTGCTCTTACAGACTCCAGACAAAAGCACTCAGTTGTTCATTTTTCACATATTGATGTTACAGTTTGCTCTTAAGAACCTAGTACGATCTCTATTACCCAGAAAACTGCTGCCTCCCCCTGCTCCTTCCTATTGTCTCATCTGAGCACTGAGGAGCATGGAGAGCTGTGACTGGAGAGTTGACAGGGAGAGGAATAGAGGTGGTCTTACAGCAGCATTCTATGGAGGAGAGTGAGATCTGGAAGGATGACATTTACAGAGGCTGTACCCCAGTACTGCCTCCCCAGATAGCTCATCAGTACAGCTTTGCCAACAAACCATCACAGAGCATTAGGAGAGTCAAGATTCTGTGACCACTCACCCTCTTGAGGCACACTGCAACTGATACAACACCCTAAAATCCTTCTCTTCTAGACCTCCTACACACTTGTTTCAGTCTCTTTGCTGACGAAACACAGCCAAAATCCAAAATGTCAGGTTACAGACATACTTTATCCTCTTGTTACCTAGCAGGGCTGTATGCCTTGTGCATTAACTAGCATAAAAACTGAGATACTAAAGTTAAAAAAAAAAGACAATCAACGCCAAAATAAAGGAAAGTTAAAAATAACAAACTGGCAACTTAGAAAGGTAAGAGGAGTATCTTGTCCCTGTTTGAAACGTGGTGTGTGATGCCCAACTCTCCTATATGAGGAAATGTCAAGATAACTTATGCAAACATAAGGATTTAATTCAGATGCATCCTCTAAGAATGCATTACTAAGGCCATAGCTGATGCTTTGTGACAAGGTATAACACTTATAACAGTTATCCCAAAAGGTGCAACTTTACTACAGTTCACCAGGAAACTTTTCTACGCATTCAGCAGGTGACTGCAGTCCAGAAGGAGGTTCAGATGATGGAAAGATGGTAACAGCAAAGGCGCTAATTCATCTGTTACTAATTCATCCCATTGTTAAGCAGCGTCGTTCAGCCAAATCATAACACAGAACTACTCTAAATGTCATGGAATCAAGCTCTCGTTGATCTTGCTTTTCAGGGAGGAAACAAAGTGCCATCGAGAACTGAATAAACGGTTCAAATTATCCGGGAAATTCGGTGGAGTAAAAAATCAAAGGCTAGACGCAGAAGTGCCGTTAGCCCAGATCGATGGGTCTCGCTTACTGCTTTGATTGATACAAATACACAAAGAGCGCAGCAAAGCAAGCACACCGAACTAAGGCGTCCGTCAGCCCGTCTCACAGCGGGGGAAAGCGACGGGAGGAACGGGGGAACTTAAGGGAGCGGCAGCCACTCGCCATCAGCCTCACAGCCCGGCGCAGCCAGACAATAAGGTCAAACGGACGGACGAAAGGAACCCTCCGCCCGCTTTCTTCCCCCGCCGCACGTTTCTATAGTTACACTCAGCAACAGGGCGAGCGCAAAACTCGTCCCGGCGATATCCGAAAAGGCACCGAGCAGCCCACGGAGCGGCGGCGAGCTCCGCGCTTCACCACAACCCGCCTCGCAGCCCAGGCTCAGCAGCACGGCCCCGAGCCGGCGGCCCACCGCCTCGGAGCGGGGCAAAGCGGCGCACCCCCCGCCCCGGAAGCGCCTCCGTGCCCAGGGGAAAGGGCCGGCGGGCTACGGCCTCCGGCAGGCCGCGGGTGGGCACGAAGGGAAGCCGCCCAGAAGGCCGCCCCGCGCCCGGAGGCCCCGCTCTGCGGCCCAGAGCCTCCCCACGAGGAGGGGGCTCCGCCGCCCGCCCCCGCCCCGCTCCCCGCCGCCGTGCGGAGGGAAGGAGCCCTCACCCCGCCCGAAAAGCCGCCTCCGCGCTGCGGGGGAACCTTGTCCCGCCGGCTCTCGCTCTCCTCGGCGCCGCTGTACTCGATCTCGCCTTCCTCGGCGGCCGCGCTGGGCTTCAGCCGCTTGGCCTGGCTCTCGTAGGCGCCGTCCTCCTCCTCCTCTTCTTCATACCGATCCCCGGACGACGGAGACGACATCGCCGGGAGGAGGGTGGGAGCGGGCCGGCTCCTGGCGGAGGGCGCACACGCGACAGAGAGGAGGAGCGGGTACGGAGCCCGGCGGCAGCGAGCGCCAAAGATGCTCTGCGCTCCGTCCCCCCGCACGCCCCCTCCCCGCCCCGGGAACGGGTCGTGCCTCCCCGCCGCTCAGGGGCTCCGCGATTGGCTCCGAGCCGGGGAGGGAGCGAGGACTCCTCGGCTACTGGCTAGCGAGCGCGCCCATCGGCCGCCGTTAGCGCTGCGATTGGAGGGCGGGCGTGCCCGTCACCTCACGGCGAGGCTCCTCGGTGCCGCCCCCCGCGGCTCCTCTCCATCGCTCTTTGATGTCTGAGAGCCCGGGAATAAGGGAGGGCGGGGGGAGCGCGAGGCGCCGGGTGGCGCAATAGTCGCGGGGGCGCGCGCCGCGCTCACGGCCCCTCCGCGCGCTCTCCTCGCGCGGCCGCCTCTTCCCGCCCTCGCCCGCCTTTGTCTCCCTCGCGGGCGGTGAAGGAGCGGTTCCCGTTATGATCCCGCGTCTCCTACCGCGGCTTTTCTGGGGACGGCATCCCGCCAGTTGCAAGGTCACTGGGAGCGCTGGCTGCTCCCTGCTCAGCAAATGGTCTGCGCCCAGCACCGAGCCCCTGCCCGTAGAGAGAGAGCTCGCGTGCCTCTCCGTGCGGGCTGGCGTGGCCCCTCGTTCCTCAGGTGAGGAGTAACACCAAGCGTTCCCCTACGAGCTCACAACGCACGGATTGCTGCCCCGTGCCGGTCCGTGAGGTCTCCGTTCCTTGCACTACCCCTATAACAGGAGCGACGTATTGCCGCGCTGCCTGTGGCCTCATGCAGTGACACAAAGCGGCCACAGCTTCTGCTCGGGGTTATTTCTCGTGGAGGCGTTGCGAAGGTGTGTCTCACAGCCCACACCTGTCTACGGGTCTGTTTTCCTCACGGAGGGAGAAGGCTTTGGCAGCTGAAGTGGCTCACGGTGCTTTGTGGCTGTGGCAGGTGATGCTGCTGGGGCTGCCAAGCCCAGGTGAATGCAGAGTGGAGCCCTGCAGGAAGCACATCAATGGAGAAAGGGCGTGGGGCTGAAATGGTTGTTTTCTAGCTTGTAAGCTAGAAAAGAAAGAAAATGGTTTGCTGTTTAAACATTCTGCTACCCTGGAGTTTACTGGTGAAGGCACTCCAAGAAGCGAGAGGCCCAGGTTTGGTTTCTCTTTCTGCCCGACCTGACTCAAATCTGCATCCCTCAGGCATCATAGAATCACAGAATGGTTTGTGTTGGAAGGGACCTTTAAGACCACCTCGTTCCAACCCCCTGCTATAGGCAGGGACGCCTCCCTCTGACCAGGCTGCTCACAGCCCCATCCAGCTTGGCCTTGAATGCCTGCAGGAGGGGCATCCACAGCCTCTGGGCATCCAGTGCTGGTGTCTCACCACTCTCGCAATAAAGAATGTCTTCCTTACATCTAGTCTAAATCTACCCTCTTCCAGTTTAAAGCCATTTCCCCGCATCCTGTCATTTAAGTCATCTACAAACACACATTTGATTTAACTTTGCCTGCAATGTGTCCCACCTTCTCGTTTTTTTTTTCTCTTTGTTTCTTAACTTGTGCTTTTATTTCAGTATTTGTTGTACCTAGTTTTAATTTCTAGTAAAATATTCATTACGACTTCAAGGGTATACAGCCCAAAGGGTTGAAGATGTATAGACATCTTTTCAGACTTCAAGCAGACAATGAGGAACATCGTGTCTGTGATGACATTAAACTTACTTTTCTTGGCACTTGTTTTATTTCTAAGTACTCAACATATGTTACCCTACTGATGTTTCTACTTTGGACCCAAGAGTTTACTTGCCATATGAAGCAAATTAATTTTGTGTGCTTAAATCTGTGGATTTAAGCAGACGTTTGCACCACACCATTGCAAAAAATAACAGCCCGAGAAATCACAGAACATACCAGACTTACGGTCAGAAAATGGCATTGAAAGGCTGTGATAATTTTTGTACTAATTAAATTTGCTTTTCCCCGGTGTATTCATAATTATTTGTCTGAAAATGAAGAAGTGGTTTACTGTTGGACAAAATCTGTATTTACTGAGTGTTCAGAGAGAAGTTTCAGCATGTTTCCATGCAGTACATAGATTCTGCTTCACTGACTTAATGTCATATTTAATTATTCCATGATGGAGATGTTATATTAAGATATTTTTCATGTTTCAGTTGCAACACTGAAGCATCTGCACTAAGCTACTGTGAGCAGACTTGGTTCAGTTGTTCCCTCCATGCTGCAAGTATACAAAAGACAGGAGGAAATATGGAAATGCATCCCCGTTATGTAAGTTTGTAAGTATCTGACTCAGCAGTCTGATTTTGCTGTTATTTTTCTATCAGATCTCCTTTTGTACAAAAGAGAGATAGAAGAAAGCTGCCAATACTGTCTGAAATGGTTTTGTTTTGTTTCATACAAATTTTATTACGCAGAGCTGATAAACAGAAGTCATGGTTTCAGTCCACTACCCTCAACTAAGAAAAGCAATTAGTGTTATTTACTTATACCACATAGCCAAGTGCAACCACATAATTATATAAAGGCCAAAGCAATGACATGAAGAAAAATCCTTAAGCCCTGTAGGAATGTAAAGCACCTAATTATGAACATAGTTTGGAAGCACATGTTTTTACCAGTACAATTTTCTCTCCTCTCCTCTTCTCTGCTGCTTGTATTTCTTACATCCTGTGCTGTAATTTGCATTGCATTAAGCTATTAGCTCATCATAGTGAGCAACGTTTCTTACTGTACTAATATATTACACATCCATTACTAAGATTACTGTATTTAGGTGCCATGGAAATGCAAGTAACAGCCAGAAGAAAAATGGGAAAAGGTTTTTGTTTGCTTGATCGTAAGTGAAAAACAGTTAATATTCATTGATTCAATAATGTCATTTGTAGGGGAATGTTAACAAACTGGTGATTCCTGAAAATGGTCTGGATATGGCTTTCAAATGTAAGCTGAAGTGAGTGCTTAAGCCATCACACAATACAGGGCTGAGGATTTAGGGGTGACATGACACTCAGACATGATCTATGCTTTTCGATTGAGTCAAGAAGAGGTGACAGAAAAATGGGTCAGACCACAGGTAAGCCAGTATCCTGTCCTGAAGAGCTGCCAGCAGCGGGTGTGCATGGCAAAATGGAAAAAAAAATGGATGTATGGAGTCAGTGCTCTCAGGTACACTTTGTAATTTTCAGCAGTTACAAGTTTAAGGAACTTATGAGTCAGAAGCCACTTCCATATCTTTCTATTTAATAAATAGCCTTGAGAATGGTTTTTTTTTTTTTCTACTTCTTTTGGTCCCATTTATATTTTCGCCTCCATTAAGTGTCTCCTCCAGGGATCATATCTCTGATTTACAAGAGATGCTGGTGACTACCATCCATAGAAGCACCCAGTGGTGCTGAGGGAGACTCTGCTGCTGAAGGATCCATTCTGCAGTTTTTCTCAGTCAAAACTCAGCTGCTCTGATGAAGTAAAGCCTGAAGGATGATAGGGTCTTGACTTGCAGGGGTGGATGGCAGCTCCTGGAAAGATCTGCACTGCTAGACTTGCTTTCAAGGCTTAAAGTCTCGTTTCCAATGACGCTCTTTAGTGTAGCTTTCACATATTGATTATTTCAAGTCATACCCTTTGCCAACAGCCTCAGAGCCCACTGAAGGTTGGTAGACTCACTCAATTATGTGCTCAAGATAAGCATGTAGCACGCAGGTTGAGTGTGAATTCTGGCACATAGCAGTGCGGAGGACAGTTACATCAGTGTTCATTATCTGCAGCTGTGTCATGAATGTGCAGGGGTTTTGTTCCCTTTCTTGGTTTTAGTCTCGACAGTGCAAGAAATTGGTGCTCTGCCTACTCCCCACACTGGAAGTTACCACTGCCTCAGCTGCAGAGGGATGGGGAAAACACCGCAGTGCCGGGACGAACAACCAGAACGTTTATCTTTGTTTTTCTTTTTGCGTCATTTTATCTAGATTTATCCATGCTATCTCTACGCTGTACAGCATCTGCAATCCTCTCTCTTTTCAATGCACTGGCAGGTTATAAATGACTAATTTGGGGCATTCATTGCAAGAATTTTGAACAAAAACCTGAAGCACAAATCATGCAGTACACTGGTTACTATCAAGAGAAACTGCTGCTCAGCGTGTTTGTCACTGGCTTGAACACCAACATGGATGTGCACTTGGGTCAATAAGCAGCTGTGGTACAGGTCAGATCCAGCAGCCAGTAATGACTTGCCTTGCATAGCAGAGTCTACAAGCCTTTTAATGTTACCAGCATTTTCAAAACAATCACAAATATTATATTTATTGTTTCTTAAAGTATCAGATTGGAGTCTGATGGTTAAAGAAGTTTACTCATGTTTTGGAAAAACAAAATTCTTTTGTAACTTAAAAATTGCAATTAAAAATGTAAAACTCAAATGCTCCAGTACAAAGATCTACTACAAGTAGATCTCCTGTTGCCTTTTGGATGGCCTGATGTAAAATTTTCACGTTTCAGTTTGTTGCTGTGGCTTTTCTATATATATACATGCACACACATACACTATTTAGAAGTGCAGCTGCTGCTTGCTTTCTCCCCAGACTGGTGCAGCCACTTAAACCAGTTACTCATGGTACATCATTCACTGTTTTCTCCATGTTTTCTGATACCTGTGCTAACAATCTCGGAAGTGATATTCAGATCTGAGTACAAAATAAAATTGCATTATCTGTGGTGTCAAGCCCCAGCCATTTCAAACAGTCCCTTGAAAAACAGTAAGAGCTACTTTACTGGTTGGCCACCTGGCCAAAAGCTGTCTTCCTCCCTCCACAGGAGGTCCCAGCACCTGTTCACCTTTCCTGGCAGCAACACACTTCCCAGTGGTAGTGAAAAATACTGAGAAGAAAACAAGTCAGTCTTGCACCAGTGGAAGAGTTGAGGAGAGCACTGCAGGGATTGCTGGCGCTCTTGTGCAAGTAGGAGGAGGGCAAAGACAGAGCTCTTGCTTGTAGCCTGTCCAATGCACCAAGGCAGGCTGAGAGACCTTGATGAAAACAAGCCTTTATCACAACAAGATAAGCATGGAGGGGGGCAAAATAAGTTTGCATTTGTATCTTGTTATTTCATATTACTTACGTTTTTGACTTTACACACTTTTTATTTTGTTGTCTTGGCATGCATGCTAATGCAGCAACACCAAAGATGAAAGTTCTGGGGTCACAGCTCTTGCCTGTTTATGTTTGTCTGATTTTCACCGTTACTGTTTCCCTGGTTGCCAGCATTCTGTCTTGGATGAACAGTGAAACATTTCTGCCTCTTCAGTACTTCCTCTCACTGCTTAAGATCACCTTTTTCTGCATAAATATGATATACTGAATGTTCTCCAAGACACTGTAATGGAACTTTCACATCCTCATCTGGGAAGGGTTTTCTACTTTTGCTTCTTCTGGACAGTTTCAGGAAATAACTGCAGTTCTGAAATCTTTTCCTCTTGCTGTCGAGTTGCCCGTCTGTCAGCATGCCCAGAAGAGATTGGCAACTCCAACACCAATAGAAGTATGCTGTCTGTGCCTCAAAGCATCCACCCCACGGACTCTCTTTGCAATGGGGCTCTCCAGGTCTCTGGATTAGCTAAGCAGGGCAGCAGAGGTGTGGCTGCCTTACTGACCTAGGAAATTTCCCTGCAGAGCTTCTTGCCCAAAATACTCTCAGAGCAGCTTCTCCTGCAGACTGAACAAGCAGCTCGCCCATCAAGTGGACACAGTTCATGTCTTTAGCAAAGCCTGGCTCTAAATGGCTATCTGCGGGCAGCTAAATGGCCAGCTGAGGGCACAACAATCCAGGCACGAGAAGTGTCATTCTCTTCCTAAAACAGCTACTCTGTTTCAAAGACAGAGATTCTGGAAATATTCTTTGCTCCTGAGTGTTGCAGTCTCCAATGCAGAAGACGGCACAACACTAGATTTATCTTAGGCAACAGTTCCCAAAAACGAGCAGTGTTCAATTTGTGAAATGTGTTGTTTCCCAGAATCACTGTTCAGTAAGCTCCTGTGAAGATCTACCAGAAAGGATACACGTTTCTAAAACAGACATTTAATGATGTTATGTGGTTTGTGTCTTGCCCTTTGATGATGAAAACACAACTGGAACATTAGGCTCCAGTTATTGATTAACCTTAAAATGTTGCCCCCATTGCAAAGAATTTTCTTCTGACTAAATCCCAACAAAATGTTTTGAACCATTTTACCTTGCTAGCAGCAATAGCCATGCTTGAATCTGTTGTAACTTCCCTATAGTGTGATTGTATTGATCTTCCCAGACTTTCAAAGCAACACAGCGGTGCACGGATTTTGTCTCAACAGAAGCAGTTGACTTTGCAAGTATTGCTTCTGTTGTTTCGATTTCGCAAGGAAGGGAAAATGCCAGTGAAATGGCTGCTGCTGCTGGCAGCTGAAGATAACAGTTTTGTGGTGGAGGTGGAGAAATCAGGCTCATGAAGTCACAGTGGGTAGATATACAAGGTCAGCTTTCCCCTGATACAACTCCAGCAAAACTGAGCAGGCACAGAACTTAGGTGCATGCTACATCTAAATTTGGAAGGAGGTAAATCCACATGTCTACATGTGTGAAACAAGTTCTTATCACTAGCTGCCTCTAAGCCAAGTACAGCTGCCTCACATCCGAAGGCCCGGTTTTGTCCTGTGGTTTCCCCAAACACCCTCCTCCCTGCACCTATGTATGTTGCTGCTGCTCAGACAGGAACTGATTGAGCTTGCTGCCTTCAGCAGAGTCTGCAGTTCTTTTATCTCCATTTGGCATCTCCCTGCCAGTTGCCAATGCAGTCATGCACACATCTCAGAGCGAATTTTCTAGGACAGCACAGAGTTTGTGCTGTGATACAAAATACTTTCCCTGTTTGTTTTCTCTCTCCTTTCATCCTATGCCCTCCTGACTCCTTCTCTTACTGTTTTGCTGCTCCCCATCTGCAAAAGCAAACTAGTGCTAGCTGCAGCTGATGGGACCCTACGTAGGCTGTGTGCCACGAGTCACAAACCTGACCACCACACCCCTGCTTCTTGACACAGGTGCATCCAAGTGTTTCTCATGCCTCTTTCTCCTGCCCCTCCTCTGTCTCCTGGGCAGATAGCAAGAGCTGCTGTGCAAGTCAGGCCTGGAGCCCAGAACTATCTATAGACCCACTAACTTCTGCAGAGCTGTGGGTCCATGGAGCATCTACTTCCCCCCAGTACTTTCACCAGTGAAAAAATGAGGAATGAAGCCAAGCCCTGCTTGTTGCCTTCCTGCTTGAGTCGCTTAGGTACTTCTAAAGACCTGTAAGCCCTCACAAGTTGCTATGCAGTGTCTCCTGCACTAAAAGTTGTCTCAGTGTGAGCAGTCCCATAGCCTCAGCTTTCAGAAGCAGAAATGGAAACGGAACCCAAATCTTCTTCACCCCCATCAGAAACCTCAGCCGCAAGGCCATCCTGCCATTTCATAGGCAGCTTTTATTTCTGAACCTTTAGAGCTGTGACACATCCTCTGCAAAGCTTAAATTCAAAAGTAGCTGCATGAGCACAGAGAAAGGAAAATCTGTCTCAGAGTATGCAAGAATGCTCCCCAGCCCCCAGTGCTACATGGAAGTGTCTCTGGCTCCAGGCAGCCCACACAACAGCAAGTTGCAAGAGCTGCAAGCTATTATTTTAGCTCCCAAGGAAAGTAATTTCTATAGCAACCGGCACATCCGAATGGCTCTTCAGCTACTGCTGAGGCACAAACAGCTCGTGCACAAAGGCACATCTGAAATGTGCTGTGTGAGGAGTGCTCTTGGGTGGCTGTGTTTTTTTGAAGAGCTTTGTGAAACACGTGTAGCTGGCTGCTGATGAACAACTGCCAGAGCAACAGCAAGCCACAATCCTAAAATAACCTAATCAATGGCTCGGTGTGTTTGCCCCTGAAGAGATGAAGCACAAAGCAGTGCAGGCTCCATTTTAAGGCTGTGTGTGGTGAAGCACCCAGCAGAGCTGAAGATGCACTTGACAAATAGGCAATAAGATGGAGGAGGGGATGTCTCCCCTTTTGTTCTGCCCACAGATGCAACCTCCCTGCAGCTCCAGTGTTGGCTCAGCTCCACCAGCTTACACAAAGTTTGTCAAAGAAAAGGGATTTAATTACAGGCTTGTAATCCTGGGAGGTGTAACAAGTGATGTTTGCATTCTCTGCTGTGTCTATGCAGCCATCAGCCCCTGCAGAGCTCGTCTCCGTCTGCAGCGTTCACTGCTGTTGTTACCAGCAAAAAAGGAATGTCAGCAATAACCTGAGCTGTCCATGAGGATTTTTTCATTGCCGAGTCCCAAAGTCTTGCTCTGGATCCCACATAAGCTGAAAGCCACAGCTAAACTAAAGTCAGAAATATGGAAGGAAGTGTAGTAATGCAGCCTGTTACAGAAGCATCTCAGGAGTGACCAAAACAGGATCTTGGGCAGCAGGTACTGCATGGCACTGGATAAGAAACAGCCTCCATGTACCAAAGGGCTTCCAGTGGCCATCAAGGGAAACATGCAATAGGATAAACGACTGTGTCCCAGGGATGATTTTGCTGTGCGGGGAGTCAGACCTGGCAAGTGCATGGCAGTGCCAGCTGAGCGTGTGTACTGTCAGTAATGGGGTTATTGGTCTTCATGTGGTCGTCTTGGCTTGGCTGTGTTCCCTGTTTCAGCTCCCCTAGAACCACACCGCCACAGCTTCTCCTCATTACAAATAGGTGTCTGCAAAATGAGAGTTCTATGAGATCTCCTCCTCTGCTGTTGCTTGCAAAAGTCATATGGAGATTTTTTTTATTGTTTCAGATTTGTGGTACAAAACTGATGCTAAAGTTTGCATCAAAAGTGCTAAATCTTTTCTTGAGCTTCATTTTGACAGTGTTTGTAAGAAGGGAGCTTGTAATTTGGGTATGGAAATGCCTTTTTCTTCTCGTTATCTGTCACATATTAAGCAAAGTCACTTTATTTTGGATTAAAAACAAATAAACAAACAAAAGCCAAAACATCTTAAAAAAGCACAAAACTAAAGGAATCCTAAGGGAACAGCACAATCATGTGTAAAGTGATGCTTCATTTCTGCCTTGGAACATTGCAGCTTCCCTGCAGGCACCCGGAATTTCCAACCTGCTGATCTCAGGGAAATATCTGTAATTTTTCTCACAACAAATCTATTTCCTGAGAATGCATGGTGCAGTAAATGGCTCCCTCACACACACACACACACACACACACACAAAAACACCCTTTTTTATGGTATGCATTTTTGCTAGGGTTCTGGTTGGGGAAATAAGGGACCATTCACTCCAAATCTGAATTTCCAGTTCTCCTTTGCAACTGAAGCCTCTTGCCCGGATTAGAGAAGCTGGACCATGCACACAGCCTGCCTTCATGTCATGCCTATGTCAGCCTGCAGGGCCGCTTACAGTGATGAAGCTGATAAATCATGGAATAGCAGAATCATCTAGGTTGGAAAAGATTTCAAGATCACCAAAGCCAAATCACCAACCTGATCCAGCAAGTCCCATCACTAAACCTCTTCCCTCAGCAGCACATCCACACATCTCTTAACTATTTCTATAGATGGGGACTCCATCATCAAATCCTTGGTGCCCAGCATTTGGGCATTTGTTGGCTTGCAAAAGGCTGGTGAGATAACTGTGATGAAAGTGAGGAGAAAGAGGAGAAAACAGACGATGCACTGCCCCACCTGTTTGCAAGAGCCTCGAGGCAGAGGAATAGCTGTTGTGGTCACTACTGTAAGAGAGAGGTGAACCCAAAGCCTAGGAGATGTGGAACAGCTTTTTGTGAATGCTCATCAGCTGTGGAAATGCCTGGCTGCCACTGTCAGATATGTCCAGGCCTGGTGCCACATTTTTCTTACTAGAAACAAAAGGGGAAAAATGAAAAGATCTTATATTTGACCCTCAATATAGGCAAAACTCTGTGCAGCCATGAAACATACTTCTTCTATAAAACAAGAGCGACTGAGAAGATCTACTGCAGCTGCCTACATCGCCATCTGCCAGAGGCAAGAAGGATACAGGCATGGGGCATCTGTGAGCAATCCTGCAGGCATCAAAGCCAGGCTCTTGGAACTGCCTTGCTCAAACACTGAAGACTGCTCACTCTGTTGCTCTTTCATGTAATATGTGTCTTTGTGCAGGCTGATATCTCTTCTGATTTACCCACCAGCTTGAAAATCTGGTGCAGGGCTCATGAGCAGATTTGTTCGTGGTATCACCCTTGCACCTGCACGGTCTTAGATGTCGGGGCCATAAGGGTGCGGAAGGAAGCACCTGTATACAGCAGCCTGTGTTTTACTGCAGGCAGAAAGGCAGCACTGACAAAGTGCAGGTTGCACAACCGCCCCGTGGAGGCTTTGTTTTGTGGGCAGTTTGGAAGCTGTGTGCAGTGTTGCCTGGAGGGAAGCCTTTGCTGGAGATAAATATTTAGAGACTGGATTCCCTCCTCCCCGCCCCCCCCCCCCCAAAAAAAAATAATCTGAAAACAGGTGCTCAGAAGAATGCATGCACAGATTACTTTCATATTCCTGGGGTTCTCCTGCACACTGAGGTTGCTTCCCCATGGCAACTGGAAGCAGCTGTTTCAAAATGTAGTGTGTAATGGAGCCCAGGCCAGGGGCACGCACCTCCAAAAACTCATTTTTCCCTCAGCACGCTCCTAAGCCTGCCAGGCAGCGACTGCACGGTGTAACTCCTCCCAGCTCTGCCACGCCGGAGGCAATCATGTGATTTTTAGAACTCTGCTCTCCATAACCCTTGTTGCTCCACTCCCAGCTGCCCTCACTTCCTCCTGGACTTCCTTCCCAGCAGCTTCGCAAGGACGGGGCCTGGGGAGAGATGGCAGAGGTGAAGAGAGAGATTTTCGGGCACATGCCCCCGGAGGATGGAGGAGGGGAGGTGGAGAAATTTGTGCTGCAGTCAGACAGCGTCAGAGTGGAAATCCTGTCCTTTGGGTGTATAATCGCCGCACTGGAGACAAGAGACAGGGCCAAGCAGTTTGCAGACATTGTCCTGGGCTTTGACACGCTCGAAGGTGGGTCTTAATCTGTTTCCTTAAAAAATAAATGAATAAATAAAAGAGAAAAAAAAAAAAAAAGAAATCAGACAGATTACTTGATTGCTCCTATCTGTGATCCGCTCCTGAAGGCACCTCCAATTAATGGATTGTTTAAGCGCTCCCTGTCCTGGGCTTAGCAGTGGGTGTGGGGACACTGGTGGCCCCGTGTTGCAATGTGCCCCTCTAACAAGTCTGCCCTCATTGAGCTTTTCTGCAAATTTGTAAACATTGCAGGTCTTTCCCTGAGCTGTTTCAGTCAAAGAACACAGAAACACAGACTCATCTAGGTTGGCAAGTAACTTCAGGATCACCAAGTCCAACCATCAGCCCGACTTACCGAGGCTTAGCACTAAACCATGTCCCTCAGTGCCGCACCCATATAGAATCATAGAATCACTCAGGTTGGAAAAGTCCTTAAAGATCATAAAATCCAACTACGACCTAACTATACTACCCTAACTCTCCACTACAACCCTCCACTAAATCATGTCCCTGAGCACCACATCCAAATGGTTTTTAAACACATCCAGAGATGGTGACTCAACCACCTCCCTGGAGAGCCTATTCCAGTGCTTAACAACCCTTTCTATAAAGAAGTGTTTTCTAATATCCAACCTAAACTTACCCTGGCACAACTTGAGGCCATTTCCCCTTGTCCTGTCACCTGTGAGAAGAGACCAACCCCACTCCCACTGTAAGCACCCTTCAGATATGGGAAGAGAGCAATAAGGTCATGTGCAGAACTGGCCAGCTGTGTGCCCTGTGCAACACCAGGACTGCAGCCCCCTGCACTGGAAGGAAGACAAGAGGGAAATCTCTGAGTCCTCAAGCACACCTGAAGACTGCCTGTCCTTCCCTGGTCCTTCCACGTAATAGAACACTGCTTTTTCTCTATGCAGGCTACACGAGGAAGCACCCCTTCTTTGGAGCTGTGGTAGGTCGTGTTGCCAACAGGATTGCCAAAGGGAAGTTCACCATGGATGGAAAAGAGTATCAGCTATTCCTTAATAATGGGCCCAACTCACTGCATGGAGGAGCCAAGGGCTTTGACAAGGTGAATGTTGGGCTGGTGGGTTCCATGGCTTTCAGCACACAGCCTCCAGGGTCATGGCAAAGAGATATGATGTCTTCCGTCCTGACCCTGCAGGACTTTCTGGTGGTTACTGAGTTGGTTCAGCTCCCTGAAAATGCTGCACATGCAGGGATGAGAGGAAGCCAAGATTTTGGTGTTTCAGCAGCCACAAAGTACTTGGCTTTGCCTGGGTCACTTGTGTTATCCTCAGGTGCCACACATTGTTCCACTGTGGCAACACTGATCCACAGTGATACATCCACACCTGTGGTTTCAAGGATGTTGCCTTGAAGCTCTGTATGCTGCTGTGCACCAGGCTGCAGTGGAGCCTTCCAACTACAGGAGCCCTGGAGAAGACCGCCCCTTCCATTCCACAGCCTGCCCTTCTGTCCTTCCCATACAAAATCACCTCCTACTGGCTTTGAACCCTTCTATATTCTCCCAGGAGCTGATTCAGAGGTCTGTGTGCCACCTGTGCTCTGTCAGTAGTAAGAGAAGCAGAATCTGTCAGTAGAAGGGCTGCTTTTTTAAAAGCCTTGCTGGCCATGCTGCTGATTTCACAATAGATTCAAGAGGTCACTGCTTTCCTGAAGCCCTAGGCTGTGTCAAATTGAATGCGTGTGGAAGCAGCAGGAGCTGATCCTTCGCTTCCCAAAGGAACTCATGCAAACATGCTGGTGCACATACTTTCCTTAGTTAATGTTTTGTGAGAGAACATCCAGCCTGATGAAGCAAGAATCAGAGAGTCTGGAAAAATGTCACTGTTGGGCAGCACCAGTAACACAGCATGATTAGATTAATCTCTGTGACCTGGCATCAGACTGGGGTCAGACACCCATGGACTCCCCCTGGATGCCTTTCAGCCAGGTGACAGCCACCATGCGAGGCCTGTGGTCAGACCTAACACAAACAAGATGTGATAGCCCTTGGCTGTGACTATCTTGGTGATCTTCTCAATTTTTTCATAATCTCACAGACCTCAGTGATCAACACACGGCTTGATGACATGGAAGCTTGCAGCCTTGTGGTGGTGATACTTAATCACGTTGCTGGGGAACTGGAAAACTTCAGAAAAATAACTTTCCTAGCTTTAAAAATATCTACATGCTAATTGACCATAAATAGATTTCCTCAAGTGAACTTAAGCAGAAACTCAAAATATTAAACTAGAATCCCACGGCAGCGGGAACTGAAGCTGTACTTGGTGCAGGATCCACAGCCTGGTTATCATATTTGGCAACCTTGGTGAAATGTTGCATTTTGATGAGTCCTCTCCAGTTGTGATCTCTGCACAAGGCATGAAAGCAGTCACTCCAGTGGCATGATCCAGCTCCTGCCTCTAGATCTGTCTTCTTTGACAGAAACATCTATCTGTTAGCTGCAAATCTCCAAGGACTCAGTGCCATACATCAGGTACCACTTACCTTAGCACAGTTTATATTTTACATTGCTACCAGCGCCCTAAAAGCCAGCCCTGAGTTAGTCCAGGAAAGGCAGCAGCCTGATGAGCTGATGTTGCCTACCAAAAGATCCACAGGAGGGGGGATAGATCCAACTGCAAAGTAAAAATCAATCACAGCCCAGGCCCTTTGAGGCATGGAGTAACAGAGTTCCAGAATAGATGCCCCACCATAGCAAACTGCCTCCTTTCTTCAGTTACTCATGGAAAAACTTGTTTTCCTTGGTCACCTAGAGCCAGCAGGTTAATGTTTGTGTTTTCTACCAATTCCCACTTTTTTTTTTCCCCAGCAAGAGGATGTTGGGTTATTTTGTATTTTTTTTCTTTTTTCTTTTTTTCCTAGGAGAAAGAGCAGAGAAGGTGATCGACAGAAACCTTTGTTTCAGTGCACGCTTCCCTGTGTGCCTTTTGTCCCCAGCTTCATCCCAGCCTGGGGAAGGAGAGAGGAGCACTAACACACTGTCCTTGCAGGTTCTCTGGAGCCCCCAGATCCTCCCAAACGGTGTCTGCTTCTACCGGCTCAGCCCTGACGGTGAGGAGGGCTACCCCGGTGAGCTGAAGGTCTGGGTCACCTACACGCTCAATGGCAGTGAGCTGGCTATCAACTATCGAGCCCAGACCAGCAAGAAGACACCCATCAGCCTGACCAACCATGCGTACTTTAACCTGGCAGGGCAGGTAGGTATGGGGAGACCCAACTCCATAGAGGGGTCCATGTAGGAGTGAAGAAGCCCAGGCTCCCACTGGGAAAGGCTTTGCGTGGGATCGTTGGGACCAGCATGGTGGCCTCAGCTGTCAGATCCTGCTGGCAGGAGATGGGGTAAGGGAGGCTAGCACTGACTGCTTCAGGACATTCCCAGCATCTAGCATAGGGAGGAGTATTTTCAGCAAAGGAGAAAAGGAAACTCAAAAAGGTGGTGACTTGTGGGGACAAAGCAGTGGTGTCCCAGCCTACAAGCTGCAAAAGACCTCACATAGACCTCAAGGAAGGCTGCATTATCCCAGTGCTTTGTGAACACGGCCACCCAGAAATTAATATTACCCCTTCTTTTGTTTGCGGTTGGGTAGTTTTGCCCTCTGCTGGTTGTGGACCCTTGGAAAGATTACACAGGAGGTGCAGAATTGGCATCTCCTAGTGATAGACTGGTATTTTTGGCTGGCCTCTACGAGTCTCTTTGAGACAAGGTACTGAAACCCTTGTCTGGAGGCTGCAGCTGAGACCAGTCAGTGTAGCAGATAAAGATCCAGGTCAAAATAGGAGGAGAAATAACATCATGGAGAAGGGATGTGACATGGCCAGAGTTGTACAGTGGGGCATCAGTGGGATGCAGAGCAGACCCACAGTGATTGGCACTGCATTGCAGCTGCACTTTGGTCTCCTGCACCTTTGTATTTATAACTTGGTTTGGAAGAAGAGGACCTGGGCAATTACATATTCCTAGGCAGAGGGCACAGAAAGGGAAAATTTGTAACAGAGACCTGTGAAAGCTTTAGTGAGAAGCATTCCAGATTTTCTCTGCAGGTCTGCTCACAATATTGCCCTAAAAATGGCAATGCAGTAATTAGCTTACTCTCAGATTGTCCTCCTAACCATACAGCAATTTCAACACCTATGGAATGCAGCTCAGACGTATTTCCAGAGGAACAGGAGACCTTTGGGCATGAAACTACTGCTCAGGTTAGATAGTAACGTGCAGGTTTAGCTTCGACTTTGTTCCTCTTCCTGCCCAGCAAGTCCCTTGCCAGTATCCCTGAGGCTGCCAGGGAGGAAGAGGAGCATGAGCAGGAGCACAGGCTGCTCTTCCCACCGTGCTTGCTTCCTCCCCCTTTTTGCCTGCTACTATATGCTGGCATATTTAGGCTAGCCAGCTGGTAGTGTTAGTGCTTGGCAAGGTGCAAGTTCAGGCTGATAGTCCCATGGAAGAGGTCCCACACAGCCTTTCACCCATGCTGGCAACTTGTCCTCTAATGAGGACAAGATGGGAAATGCCCAGGATGCCCTCCAGGCACTACAAGATCAGCTGCAGCATCACCACACCTGGGTGTTTGAAGACCCCTGCAGGAATCCCAGCATTTCCCTTCCTCCCATAGGGCTCGCCTGATATCTATGACCATGAGATTTCTATTGAAGCGGATTCCTACCTGCCTGTGGATGACACCAAGATACCAACTGGTGAGTGACACATAGCAGAGAGAGCTTCACAGATGGGGGTTTGTACAGAGCTTGGCTTTACCATACTCCTATACTGGGATGTTCTATGGAATAACGCGGCCTTACTTCCACAAATCGTGTTTCCACAAGATCATGCCCAAGCAGGAGAGTTCTTGCTGCCCAGGATCCTGGCATTGCCCCTCCTACATAAGATGATCCATCCACCCATCTCTACAAAAGGACAGGGGGCAAGCACTGCTGGCTGGGAGCCTGAGCACACAAACCCAGTGCTTTTCTTTCCTGTCTTTAACGATCAGAAAGAGGAAAGCTTGTGAAGGAAGACAATGCATTTTGCATGCTAAGCAGGTTAATTCAATGAGGGTGACATTGCTGTTTCCTCTGGCCTCAGAGCATAGAAGCAGACTGGCAACTTCTTGTACTCCATCTTGATTTGGGGGTGAAACGGGGAAAACAGAGCTTCCTAGTTGTTAGTTTTTGTTGTTGACTTGTTTTTCCCATCACTGTTTCTCTCTATGAAAGATCCTGCCTCCAAGTTAAACAATCCAAGCAAGCTGAGGCAGAGCGTGCATTCCTGGTGCCCACTCCAGCACCCTCCTGTTGAGCTGTGCAAGCTACCGCACTGAGCTGCAGCAAGAGCCAACCTCAGTGCAAAACAGATCTCACACCAGGCTTGATGTTGGAAGAGGTTGCTTTTAGGAATTGGAAGCATTATTTCACAAAAAGGAAAAAAGAAAAAGAAACATCTGACTGAGACAAAATAAGCTTAAAAAACAAAGCAGACAAGAAAGTTTTTTACCTCAGGTGCCTGATAGAAGTAGTGTTATGCCTGCGTTTACCACTGTGCATGCATGCACCAGCTTGCACCTGGAAGAATGGGGCTTCCAAGTTGCAGCAGCTTTTGCTCAGCCTGGCACGTTGCTAAGCTGGGGAAAAACTCAATGCTGTAGCAAACCCACTGCCCTGCTTCTCCCTGCTGATTCCATCAGGGCACTGGCAGGTTACACTCAATAACAACTGTCCTGGAGGGTAATTAATTGCTTTTGCATCTTAATTGCAGCTAGCTCTCTCCCCAGCTTTTCGCAGCACTCACTCAAAGCTTTGCGTAACCTTAGCCCTTGAGGCTGATAAAACTGCGTATGGTTTTAGCCCCAGAGGCAAAGATGAGGTTTGTACAGCTATTAAGCACAGACTGCTCAGGTGCAACGGTGCTGTATTTTACATCAGTGCTGTAATCAACGTGGCTTTTTTTTTTTTTTTTCCCCTCAAGGTGTTTTGCTGTTCTGCAGCTGTAAAAGCATTTCTCTTAGACTCAGAAGCCACACAAATTCACTGCTTGTCATAGGGAGCCTGATGGTTTTCAGGGTTTGCGGAGCAGAACCAGTGCAGAGCCGCAGGGAGCAGAGGCTGAAGCTGTGGTGGTGCCTCAGCCTGGCACAGCTTCTGGTGCGTGGGGCACTGAATGCAGGCATTGATGCTGCTGCTCTCCTGGCCTAGGGGAGGTGGCTGCCGTGCAGGGCACTGGCTTTGACCTCCGTCAGCCGGTGCAGTTGGGGAAGCACCTGAAGCAGTTCCACCTGGATGGCTTCGATCACAACTTCTGCCTGCCGCTGGGGCAGACTCGGCGCCTCGTGGCCAGGTAAGGCTGGCAGCCCTGAGGGTGCCCCTGAAGCACCAGCATCCACTCGCCCACCCACAGCATTTTCTGTGCAGGGCTCACCACCCACCCAGTGGCAGGACCATGGAGGTTCACACCACCCAGCCTGGCCTCCAGTTCTACACTGGGAACAACCTGGATGGCTCCCTGAAGGGCAAAGGTGCTGCCATCTACCCCAAGCACTCAGCTTTCTGTCTGGAAACCCAAAACTGGCCCGACGCTGTGAACAAGGTGAGCCACTAAGAGCCTGTGGCTTCTGGGTCCGTTTGAAGAGCTGTAAGAAATGCCCATGGTGGGGAGATGCCCTGGGGTTCTGCACCAGAAAGGCCGTGGGCACACGGTCCTCCCTGGTGCCACCATGCTCAGCAGTACTCATTGCCTCTCCGCAGCCTCACTTCCCCTGTCCTCTGCTCCTGCCTGGGGAGGAATACAACCACACCACCTGGCTGTGCTTTGGCACTGCCTGAGGAGAGAGGCCAGTTCCTGCTGCAGGAAGGGGTAAGCATCTCCAGCAGGCTCCCTCAAAAACCCTGCAGGTCACAGGAGCTGCCCCAGAACCCACTTGGAAGCTTTCTTCTTTCTGTCTGCATTGTTTATACTTTAACTCCACTGCTCTCCTGTCTCTACACTGCCCTCATCCTCTCCCCAGCCTCACCGCTGCACAACAAGCCTTGTTCCACTGAAAATTGCTCTGAAAACAGCATTTAGGGACACAGCCTACCAGAGCTCAACCTACAGCAGGGGACTGATGGAGATATGGCTCAGCAGCCATTTCAGAGCATCAGCTAGTCCCAAAACAGCACTAGAGGTGCTGGCTGTTGCATTACTCAGCTGTGCAGAATTGCCCCATAACTCAAGGTCAACTAACCTAAGGGCACCCTACAATCACAGCTGACAGAAGTGTCCCGCTTGCACACACACATACACACACAGCCTGTGGAGGGAAGGAGTGCTGGAATTATACTGGCTCACTGCCAGCTCCTCTGGCTTAACTCCTGTTTTGAAGCCAACAGCAATAACTACACAAAAGCATCTTCCACATACCCTGGCTACAGGAATGAAGCAGGAACCCTGAGGATGACTCGAGCCCAGAGCAGCAGCAGACACCTTAGTAGCGTACTCTGTTTTGGGCATGGGATTTGTAGCTGCCCCTTCACACCTCTCTGCAGTGCTTCCTGTCCTTTGCATCAGGCCACAGTAGCCAGTAAAGCTGCCCCGACAGCATGCACAGGGATTCATCTTCCGTGGTGTCTCTGGGTACTGAAAAACAGGTACCAGTACAGCTGTCGTGTCAGTCTGCAGGTTTATTAGGGAGTAGGTTTACCTCATGAGTACAGAAGAGAAAAAAGCTGATCAAATTCCAGAGCAGCAGCATACACATGCTTCTCACCAGGTGTGCTATGAGCTGGGCAGGCAGTACACAACCAACAAGCATTCCAAGCACAAGTCACAGGCTTCAGGTATTTCATTCCAGGGCAGCATTTTATGCCACCCCATCGCTCCTCTGGAAGAACGTTATAAATACTGCTAAAATACAGATCACTGCACCTGGCCAATGAAACACTGGGTCTCACTGCTAAGCACCACGGCGGTGTCCACATGGACACCAAGCCACCAAGCACATCAGGATGATGGATAAAGGCCAAACACTGCAGTAACACGACAGTATGTTCAGCATCTGCACTACTTGCTCAAAGTGCCACAAACTTGTTATTAACAGGAAACCAGATTAAGAAACAAACAAACAAAAACAAAAACAACAGAAGAAAAAAAAACCACCCCAAACCCATGGGTTACCAAAGGAGTGAGCGAAGTTAATTTTGTCATCTTCTTGCATTTAAGAAGCTCTGTTACGATGTACATAATGAAAGCAATCTGCCATTAGAGATCTCAGCAGCCCAAACACTTTTCCACTTCAGTGCTTTGGGCAGAAACTTGTTTTAGTTCTTCACTTTCCTTTACCACCAAAACCGGCATGTTTCTGGTAGCTCTCCCATCACATTATGAAAAAATAGATGAATAAAGTATGTCAGCTTTTTTCCCCTCCAACCATTTGTTTGCTCAGTCTAACGCTGTTTCCAGTCCTGTGATCTGTTTCAACAAAGTGCTGCATCATGCTATTCTTTACTACAGAATGAGGACAAGTACAGAGTGACAGAACTATACAGAATCATTAAACCTGCAGGTGGTGCAGATGCTGCAAGAAATTAGCTTCATTAACACAACCGTCTCCAGGATTCGGGCTGCTTTAAGGCCATACCCATTCTGTGCAGCAGGTTTGATTTCCTGGGGTCAGCCGTGAGTCTTTCACTTGAGGAGGAAAGTTCAGGCCAAAAGCAGAAAGCCTCATAACACTTCCTTTTGCCTTCTGAGCACATGCACCCTCAGAAAGTAGGTCAGACCACCTTACCTCTTCCCCCAGAGAAGGAAAACATGCTTTGAGACATTTGAAGTCTGCTTCATACGAGTAGATGAAATAACTAAAAATGCAACAAGTCGAGGAAGCGCTCACGTTATCATTGCTGTATGTTTGGATGTTTCTGCAGATGTATTAACTTAAAATAAGTCTTTGAACAAAAACTTATTGTTTGATTCTTGGAACTGCAGATTACAACTGCAGTGCTTATTAGATCAGTGCAAAAAAACAAATGCCCATAAAGGGATTAAAAAAGCATATGCAAAGTTTTCACCATCTGCAGACAGAGGAGATAAGTTCAGCCTTAAAAGAAGCAGGAGGCGATCCCTCCTTCAGATGATCCAACAGTAAGTGTGACCAGTTTGAGAGGACGCTATTAATCATTCCCCCCTTAGCCATCACCCATCCACGTTACATGGCACACAGCTAGAGTTACCCCCACGTTAACAGAAGCAGCAGGGTTACTACAGAGAAGCTTTAGTTAAAAATACACATTTTATTTCAATGTGCCAATAAAAAAGTCCCACATTTTCATATCACAGGAAGTTAATTCATACAATAAAAAGAGACCTGTGCTAGTCTATTGGTGTGACTAACTCAGAAGACCCAGATCATGCCAAATTTTAATTGATATACTCTTCTATCTACATTCTTACATTTACAAAGACACCACAAAATCCCTTATAATAATGTAAGCAAAATAACTTTCTTCCTAAAAGGTTAAATTCATAACTTTAATCCATTCTTTCAGGGCTTGCGCTTCTTTGAGGGCTTCCTGATGGCGAACGACTGGAAGGAAAAGAACCTGCAGTTAATATTTCAGCAGTGATCCGGGATTCACAAACATGGGAAGAAGATCAGGAGGATACCTGCACTACTCTATAACCCTTCAGGCACTGTTTTTTCTCTTTTTTTTCCTAAATAAAATAACCAATTACTGTTGACAACATAAGTAGGCTAATGATGAGACAATACATTTATTTTTTACTTTCACCTCCTCTGCATTTTCCTATTTTATTGTATGTGTATAATTGTATTAATTATATTGTTATTATTGTACTGCAATTTAAAATGAGATGATCGTGAAGTCATCTGAACTGTACAACTGGTAGTGGCTCTCACAGAAGGCAGGATACATCATTATACAGCAAGATGCCAAGACCAGTCATGGTGATCACTTAGATATAACAAGCATTTGGTTCAATTCCCCTGTAATTGTGAAGTTAGAACTAATAGTGAAGCTTTAAAAAGAATTATTATACTTTAAAAAAAAGAATGGCCTGGGTTGAAAAGAACCACAATGATCATGGTTTCAACCCCCCTGCTGTGTGCAGGGTTGCCAACCAGCAGACCAGGCTGCCCAGAGCCACATCCAGCCTGGCCTTGAATGCCTCCAAGCATGGGGCATCCACAGCCTCCTTGGGCAGCCTGTTCCAGTGTGCCACCACCCTCTGTGTGAAAAGCCTAGTATCCAGCTGAAACCTCCCCTGTCTTAGTTTAAAACCATTCCCCCTTGTACTATCACAATCAACCCATGTAAACAGTCTAACAGAAGTTCTAAAAGTATGTAAAAATAATTTTAAAATATAGCAGCCTATTCTGTCACTACATGTATGTCCACAGACAGAATTATTTACCAGCATTTTTTGGGGGGGAAAAAAAAAATCTATAAGCAACAGCAGTAAAATCAGACTCAATCGTCCCTTCCAAACTGTTACAGGTTACTCCACTCTACCTTCACAGACCCACTGCAGGTTTTAATGAAACTCAGTGCTGCATCCCACATTTATTCTGTGTTTCAAGCTCACCAGCAGAAAGTCTCTGTGCAGTAAAGAACTAAACTCCTAGTTAACACAGGAGCAGCCAAAGGCAAGGCATCTAACGGCACACTGAGGAATTTCTTATTTCCGCATCTGTATCACCACACATCAAACCACAGTCATGTTATCTCTGGCAAAGAGATCTCAGAAAAATAGCTCCCCGGTATTTTCCTACAGGCAGCAGTCACACTCCTCAGCAGACAGATACTAAAATGCCAGTCCTACAGTATGTGCTACCAGCAGAGACCAAGAGACCAACATACCTTCTCTTTGGAGATGGTGATCGGGACTTTGATCGACTGTCAAAACAGAACACAATCATTGCAATATACAGTTAAAATACACACACACACACACCCAATAAAACAACCAACAAACATGAAAACCACCACAGCAGCAGAGCAGTGGAATTATTATGGGATTCTAGGCAGAAGCTCTTGAAGATGACAAAGCTTTCCCATCAGCTTTCACACTGGGGGGATTCTCCATTTGTTTAGTATGGAGACTGCGTTCATGCAACCATCTTCAGTGAAGAAAACAGGAAAAGAAGGGATTGTACAGGTGAGGCATTAAGAGGGGAAAAAAAAGCATAGATTCCTTCAATTCAGCGGCATTAATAAAACCTTTTCTCTGATGGTTGGGAGAATAAAACAGAACTGAGCACAAAACAAGCAAGCAAAACAGTACTGAACTAGAAACTGCAAAGAGCTATTAGGAACAATAAGACGGATAAAGAACATATTCCAAAGGCCTGTAGAGGAAATTTTATAATCACTGTCATATCTGAAATGGATTAATTAGACACTCATGTTTTGGGGGCTTTTTTTTCCTCTAGAGGACCAGAGGCTTTGTTAATCACATGAAAACAACACTAAATTATAGATGTCACTGTATGCTCACCTCTTAGCCGGCGTGCCAGATTTAGATCTGCCGTGAGACCTAGACCTACAACAAGAAGTAAAAACAGCTCAGCAAGAAAGCCAGTGGCATGCATATCACCACATCTGCGACAGCAAGGTTTACACTAAATATAGAAGAACCATCATGCTAAATGCAGACAGAATGCTGGAAACTCACAGGGCTTCAGTTAACTATCTTTCAGAAGAACGCTTTCAAACAGATGCTGTACATGTTACTCTGGACTTTGGTCCCAGGCCAACAACTTATGCATGCTGGTGCAAGAGGCAGGAAACACATCAACCACCCAAGTTCAGACCAGTATCTTCACACAGCTCATAAAACACCAGACTTTAAACTTGTGAGTACTATTAGCCTTGAGCAACAGCTACCACTAACAGCTGAAACTAGCTGCGGGCAGTACACTCCTATAAATGTCTTCTTCTCAGTGTACTTCATCTTTCGTATGCACCTGACAAAAATATTCTTTCAGATCTGTCAAATTTAAGCATTGTGAAAAGGCTTTAAGTCTTTTCCAGCCCTTTGGAGATAAAACTGCTGCATCAGAACACTAACATCACTTACAAGAAGTGAAATTTCTAAGTTCCCAAAGGAAGTGTTCTACTTTCCCTATCCATGGCTTTCCATGACTGCTTCCACATGTACTCTTTGATGCTGTCAGTCCAGCAAACATCACGCAATACTTTCTTCAGACTTTCTTCCCTATGAATCAAGAGTCTGTCTCTGGGTGTCTTGCATTCCTTTGATTCTTCAAGAAAAAAAAAAAACTGTCTTTCAACTGCCTGACATATAAATTTAACAATTACTTCATTACAGATTGAACATCAAAGTTTTGCCTTTTCTCTGTACTTCTGTGAATGAAATTTCCTCCACCTCAACCACTAAATTACTAAGAAATGTGTCACAATGCAGAGTTTCAGGAGCATCCTTTACAATGCAGAAAACAATCCTGGTACTAAAAAAAAGAAAATAATGATAATAGCATCAACAGAATTTTCCCCTTGAGAGCCCGCTGACCTTAGCTACTTTCTGCTCATCATACTCAGTGAACAGTGACGAGCCACAGTTAAATCACGTTGCAACAACTGGTATTAAGATTCAACAGATTTTAGCAAGAGGGAGAGAAAAAAGTGCATCTGATCAATGCAAAAGCATCATTCTGCTACCTCAGGCAAATTCCCTTCTCTTTTCACTAGGTTCTGAAAAGCCTGTATGATTTTTTGCTCTTAACTGAGCCATCTTCTGGTCTCCATCTCTTCTTTCCCTAAGAACTCCATACAGCTCTCCATAACACTCCTCATAAAAGCCTCTATACCACCTTCTAATAATGAAATCTTCATCCTCAGCTGTGGATTCTTCCCGTTAATCCAGCTGAAGATTCCTTTTTTTGTTTTGTTTCTTCACCAATGCCTATTGTGTTTCTTATGTCTAAGAGCAGTCTTTAAAGCAGAACAGCAGACCAAGGAACAGGGTGGGCAAAGAGCAGTCTCCAATGAACAAGGCAGCTACCTGAAGACATCCAGGTCACCCATGCCAGCCACATATCTGACAAGCTCACAAGAAACATGCACTATGCTCACTTAGCATGGAAACAATAACCACAACATTAAGGAGAATTAAAGGCATCCTGTATTTCTCTCAAATCTGGTATCATTCTAAAGGTACGTTGGATAGTACAAAATAACTTGCTGTAGTGTTTATCACACACTTAATTCAGCTACTGCAAAGTGACACTTGTGAATGAATGCACAAGTACACAAGACAGCTGGAAACAGCTGTAACTGCACTGAGAAGTCCTACAGCACTTTCCAGGTTACATGCATTATATACATGCTATCAGAAGGGCACCCTAATTTCTGACGTGTATCTGGAAGAATCCAGAGTTTCTTATGTGCTACATAAAGCAAATGAAAAAAAAAAAAAAAATCATAAAGTCTACGTTTGCTACACAAACAAATAATGCAAATTAATGAAAACAGTACTTCCAATCACCATAAATACCAAGACAACACCGGTGTGTTAAACACACACACACACACAAGCCAACAAACATAACAGACCAAACAAGCGAAAGTACAGTGTTCTGCACTAGTCTATAGAAGCTTCAGAACCCTGAGTTACTAAAGGGAACACGTGCTTTTTCCTGAAAATTTTAACACCTGACAGAAAACCTCAACAGCCTCAACTAACTTTACTACGTAACCGTCAGCTATGTAACCTACCTGCTTCGGGGCCACGTAACAGATCTGGATCTCGACCTTGATCTTGACCTTGACCTAAAATGAAAAACATCATCAAAGACTGTTACAGCACTACATAACATCTATACATTGAAATATAAATCCTGCACGATCGTTTGACATTTTAGGCATCAAAATTCAACATGGGATAGGCAGCCCTCTACATTCTCAAAAACTAACAGGATTATTATGAATTTAACTAGAATTATCAGGCAAAGAATGCTTCTACAAGTTTCTGAAACAGGAACAAACACAAAGCCGAAAACTTCTAAGAAATTATTACCTTGATCTCTTCAAGGAACCCGAGCGGGACCGGCGTGGAGAAACAGATCTAGACCTACGAGGTGAAACTGACCGCGACCTACGATAGGAAGCAGACCTGGACCTGCAGAAAAGTCAAATAAAGTTGTTCAGTTGCATAAAAAACTCTAAGCCAAACAAAGAAACAAGAAGAAGCAAACATAAGCATACCTCCTACCACGACTTCGACTGCGTGAGCGAGAATACCTTCTTCCTCGGGATCTGGAGCGGGATCGAGACCGGGACCTGGGTTTAGGTTAGAGAAAACACGTATCAGAAAACAGCCTCAGCCAACAGTGCTCGTGAGGCCCTGCTGAAGTCAGAATTTTCAGACAACTAAATAACTAGCATCTGTCAGTTGGAAAAAATGCCTGGGCCTACTTGTCTTGAGCATTTTTACTACCTAGAAAAATGTTAAAAGCTGAATTACATTGCAGAATTACATTAGAATAAAAAAATACTGTAATGCGTATTTAAAATAAACCTTGCAAGTTTGCAGGTCGACCCTCTTTGGCCCAAGGTCTAGCAGATCTAGACGATCTAGAAGTATCTATAGCCGATCGCTGCATCTAGGTGTTCTCTTCAATCTAACGACGATCAAACTGACAGCCCAATGAGCCAGGGTGAGGCTTGATTGACGCAAGAAGATTTTTCTAGCTGGGAATGTGGTCAATCTGGTGTTCCTCTTTCTAAACCGGAGGGGGGGGCCCCAATTGAAAGCCAAATTTACTGTTACGGCGGTCACCGTCTCAAATTTTCTGCCCTTAAAGAATAAGGTCGAGCTAGGTGGAGATGGCTCGAGGGGATCTGGCCTCTTATGCTGATCACCTCAAGGTCTAGGAGGATCTTAAGTGTCGGATTTGCAAGGCGCCTCAGCATGAAATCTTAAGGCTCGTGACATTCTGAATCAAGGCGACTGACTCAAACGAAGAAACCTGAAAGGTTTTGACCAGGTTGATTATTAAGATAGCAACATTTGATATGTATTAGCAACAAACTGTGATATACACCTGTTGACTTATAACATTAAGAGTTAAAACTGGCTTTTTGTTCACTAAGAAGTGCTACACAAAGTGAACTGGCGAAGCAACCCCGCCGCTCCATCCCGCCCATACCTGCTCCTCCTCCGGCGGCTGTAGCGATGGCAGTCGTAGGCATAGTGGCCTTTCTCACCACACTCATAGCATCTGTCGTTGGGGTCGAAGGGGCGCCGCGCAGGAGGCCTGTCGTAACGGGAGCGACGGGGCATGCCCGTCGACACTTCCACTCGAACTCTGGAGCCACAGATAATCCTGCAAGACACAGCTCTCGTTAGTCACTGCTTTTCTGACTGACTCCCATTTCACAGGAGCTGATACTGCTGGCTGCTGCAGGCCGACGAGGTCAGGTGCTGCTGACAGAACAGCCAATGGGCCTCGGCACACACGTACTTCCCATCAAGGCCGAGCACAGCATCTTCAGCATCCCTCGGGTCTTCGAACTCCACGAAGGCAAACCCCGGCGGGTTCCTGGCGATCCACACGGTTCTCAGCGGCCCATAGTAGCTGAAGGCTCTCTCCAGCTCGCCTTTGCCCGCGCCCGTGCCCAGGTTCCCCACGTACACCTTGGTCTCTGCAGGGAAAGTGGCCATGTCAGCGAGCCCGCCGGCGGCATCGCGCAGGCGCAATGCAGGGCACGAGACGTGCACGCGGCGCGGCCTCCCCTCCCCCCGCGGCCCGCAGGCGCCGCCATCTTTAACGCCGTCTCCATTTTGCTGCCCTCCCGCTAGCGCCGCGCCGCCCGCCCCTCCATCACTGTCAGAGCCCGCTTCCTCCTGGAGAGCCGCTCCGCGGCCCCAGCCGACCGGCAGCGCCGGCGGTGCCCGCTCCCCGCCCGCCTCTCCCCGCCGATCGTCATTACAGCCGCCAACCGACAGTGGCCGCCTCCCCACTCGGCCTGGCCCGAGGCAAACCTCCCCAAGCCGCCCATCCCCGGTGCCAGCGGCAGCCCGCTCCCCTCCTCCGCCACGCTGAGCTTTCCCCTCGCGTCCTTCGTCGCTGCCCGCCCTACCGTAACGCCCGTAGCGCGACATCGTCCCAACTATAGGCCGAGCCCCGCGCGCGTCCCTGAGAAAGAGGGAACCGCCTGCGCGCCGCACCCCAACGGCCGCACGCCGGGGCGGGGCTCCGGTCGCTAGAGAGCGCGGGGCGGGAGGAACGCGCTGCTCGAGTGTTCGCGCAGATCTCGCGAGAGCTGCGGCTGCAGTACTGCGCGTGCGCAGGACTGGGTGTATACGGCAGGCGGACGGGCCGTGTCGGGATAGGAAGCGGGAGGTGCGCCGGGATTGGGGTGTGAGGGGCGGCCGCTTCGTGGCGGAGAGTGTGGACCGTGCTGTCTTTTTGGAGCGATGGGCAGGAACCTCACCGACTCGAAGTACTTCTTAACGAACCGCAGGAAGAATAAGGAAAGCCTTGTGTTAATGAGGACCTGGGCTTTTTAAAGGCGTTTGTTTGTGCCGACTTTTTTCCTTTAATAATCATACAGCGATTACTAAATCATGCGTTGGCGTAAAATAGTGCCAAAGCCTAAAGCAGAAACACCAGGTTCTTGAGCTGTAAGGAATCCTAAGGAATGAGGTCCTGCCAAATGCTGCTGCTCCAAATTAATGAATGCAGATAGGGAACAACGTTGGTAAAACCTGCTTCTTGCTGCTGCCTCTTCCTGGTAATTTCACACAGCTTGCCCTACATTAAAGGTCATGTGTTAAAACAAAGACTGCTGTAGTAAAAAGCTTTCTCAAAACAGTCTTTTGGTTTGATAAGTCAGAGTCCTTTTGGAAAAAAATACTCTGTGGAAGCTGTTCAACTAAACGTGCAAAGACGTCTCCATTAGAAAAGTAATGACGTGAATGTTAGTCAGATGAGTACCGTTTATGTTTCTCATCTATCATCTTTCACAATGCTGTTTAGAACAATGACAGTGATACAGCACTTTAATGTGTTACCCATTTGTTTTAACTAAACATAACAGTGCATGCTTTGTGCTTTTTTTGCTTACACCACTTGTGTCCCTTCTTAAAGTACAAAAATCAGACAAAGGCACCTATACCCAGCACTTTTGGATAGAGCAGATAGCAGATACAGGTACCCAGAGCAGTTTGTGAGGTGCGGTGTGCAGGCCCAGCTGCTTTAGGCAGGTGTCACTGCTGCTTTTCTAGGTAGCTCTGTACCAAGCCTTGAACCCGAGACAGGATGATCTCGTTGGAGCTGCTGCACTCCTCTGGGCTGTATGGTGGGTCGATGGTTAGCACCCCTGCCACGCACAGCGTTCTGCCCGATTCGCCTTGCTCTGTTACAGGGATGTGGTTTGTTTCCAGCCACTTTTTCAAGTCGTTCTTCCTCTTGTGGAGCTCCTCTGGGCTGTAAGCTTTAGTTTCCTCAGGCTCAAATATTCGGGAAAGCCGTGCCTTCATCTCGTCATCTGCGTCTTGCATTATGTTGACCTCCTGGACAGCATGGCCTAACACAACTAAAATGGACACGGGTTCATTCTCCGGGAAGTTTGCAAGGACGACGCTGTCAGGGAAAGAGGAACATATGATTGATTGTGCTTAACTGAAGACGAAGAAACACGGCCTAAGAGTCTTGGAGATGAGTGCTCAGAAGCCCTGGTGTAACCTAGGCTTTCAGGCAACACTGACAACCCAGCATCTTTCTTAAAAATAGGCTATTCCTTAAAATCATGCAACTGTGGGGCCTGGAATTTGAGACTACTCTAGGTACCAACAAGCAAAGCCTTACATTACAATAAAAAAGGAAAAAAGCAGAGGTGGGTATCGGAATCCGGACTGGGAATCTGACATTTATGGGCAGCATTCCAACCGTGCTTAAGTCTTCAAAAATTCAGAAACAGTACCTTCATACAGTCAACACTTGGAAAGCTAATAGTGCAATAGTGGCAGCTCACAGTGTAACATCGGAACTTATTAATGATTAATATTTAATTATTGGTCAGAGTAATATATTTCTTCTCTTTTAATGAGTACTGCTAGCTTCTTAACTACTGTAGCTTGAGTTCTGCAGCAAGAACACACTGCAGCATGGTCAGGCTCGTGATGCAGCTGTTTAAGACTGTTTGCTGTTCTTTTCCTAAGGACACTTATATTTCAGAAGTCCTAAAACAGAAGCAGGAAAACAACTTATACTTCTAGAATCTCCTCCTCACATATCATAGAAAATAATCAGAAACCACTTTCTTCCTTTCGTGGAAATTGAAATTCCATAATTCTAAGCCAGCTACTTACTAATATGCTGTTGCCTCCTTTAGTGGAGAGAAAGGCTTTTTGTGATACGTCCACTGAAATACGCCTTGATTTATGCCTGAGCCATCCCTCAAATCATTCACAGCTTAACAGACCTTTCCTATCAAAAAGGCAAGCATCTCCACAAGAATATAAGCACACCAGAGCTACTACATAGATGAAACAAGCAGGTTTTGCTCCATGTAAGCTTGCTTCAGTCTCGGGATCTTATTTTCCTGAAAAAATTGTTCTTTCTTAGCTTGAGGAAAACGAAAGTTCTGATACTTACCTGGCAGAAATTGGATCAACCGTTAAGACCCATCCTTCGTATTCATTTTTCTCATCTGCTGCAACTTTCACCCTTTTGTTCACATAGGTCTCCCAGTCTAGAGGGCTTTTCTTTTGCCAATCATTCATACCGGCTACACTCGGCACCTAGTAAACAGCCAGATCAACAAGCAGAAGTACTGAATCCCCTCGCTTTGCCCTTCTCATCAGAGTTTGTCTCCAAGTAAGGATCCTCCGTGCGTTTTCAGCCCCATTCGCTGCCGCACACGCGAGCTCCCGGCCCCGCCGCTTCCTGCCGCCAGCCCGCCCCCCGCGCGGCTCGTTTGAAAGCGCGGAGCCCGAGGACCGCTCGGAGCCGGAGTGTTTTGCGAGCGTACGTGCGCGCACGACATTCGTGGATGACAGGCGTGAGGCCAAGCTGCAAAACGAGGAGGCGTAGCGCTCGGTGCAGCCGGTGTCCTGCCTCCGCCGGGAGGCTGCGAGCCCCTGGCTGCAGCTTGGGCCACCTGCCGACAAACGGGGAGATGCACGGGGTGCGTGAGGGTCGTGGCGGCTTTGCTCAGTCGCCTTCAGTCATGAGTTCTCTGAGCGAGCTTTCCCGGGCAGCTGCAAACGTGAGCAACTTCCCGCCATTCCAACCTCCTGAGAAGCTCAGTGTTTTCAGACCGCTTAATGAAAAGCTTCCCGGGGATGAAGCAGTACAGAAGATTAAAAAATACCAAGGGAGATAGTCGGTATTCTGCAGGTTGAAGGGGGTAATTTGGTTTCTTCTTGTAAAGTTTCCAACCCCAGCGTGGTGGAAATTGTTTAGCAAGGAGCTAGCGAGGTTACCCAGCCGCTACTTTCTCTCCATTTATTCTCAAAGCAGAGATCAGCAAACACGGCTGTTCTCGCTGTAAGCGTGAGCATCAGGGGAAAATCCCGACTCTTGTTTGAGAGAAAAGCAGCAGACGAAAAGGAATGTAGTGTTTTTACATGTGTTTTCACATGTAGGTAACTACAGATTGTGCATAGAGTCCCAACAGGTGCCTTTCTTGATCAGATTGGATTTCCTTCAAAGTCACTACTGGGCAAAAACCCCCAAGCATCTTCAGTTTTAATTATCGTTTCGTTTCAACCCCTGCGGCTTTTTGTGTTGCTTTTGTTTCTTTCCTCATTTGTTTCATTGTCGCTAGTTTAATTGTCCTCCTGAAGGACTAAACCACCCGCCCGCCCCCAGGATCCGACCCCTCAGGCGATAACGGCCGTAACCGCCGTCGCCACAGCAACCGCCGCTTCCCGCCCTGCCCTCCGGCGCCCGCCGCCGCCCCGTGCGCATGCGCGTCGCCTGAGGGCCGCGGGCAGAGAAGGGAGAGGAGGGCTGGCGCGTGCGCGGTGCAGCGGTTTGGCGGAGCCGTTGGGATGTCGCGTTACGGCCGCTATGGAGGCGGTGAGCTCCCGGGGCGGTGCGAGGCGGCGGGGAATGCAGCCGGCGGGGATCCGTGGGACGGGGGAGGGACCGAGGATAGCCGAGCCATCGGCGAGGGAGCGAAGGAAGGAGGGGAAGAGAAGAGGAGAGGAGAGGCGAGGCGAAGCGAAGCGGCCGCGACCGCCGCCGCCGCCATTTTGCGTCAGCGGCCGAGGGAAGGGGGGGAGGCAACGCGTGCCGCCGCCGTGCTGAGAGCGGGAGGGAGCGGGCGGCGCGGACAAGATGGCGGCCCCGGCACTGACCCAGCGCTTCCCTGCGCAGAGACCAAGGTGTACGTGGGGAACCTGGGCACGGGCGCGGGCAAAGGCGAGCTGGAGAGAGCCTTCAGCTACTATGGGCCGCTGAGAACCGTGTGGATCGCCAGGAACCCGCCGGGGTTCGCCTTCGTGGAGTTCGAAGACCCGAGGGATGCTGAAGATGCTGTCCGTGGACTCGATGGGAAGTACGTGAGCGTTCCAGGTGTTAGCGGGGGTTACGGGCGCTTTTTAGACTGGAGATAGAATCAGGGTCCGGTCACTGGTTCTTCTCCTTTTTGTAGTTCTGCCATAAGCAGCAGCAGCTAACTTGGGGGAATCGTGGACTTGTTGCAGGGTGATCTGTGGCTCCAGGGTTCGAGTGGAAGTGTCGACGGGCATGCCCCGTCGCTCCCGTTACGACAGGCCTCCTGCGCGGCGCCCCTTCGACCCCAACGACAGATGCTATGAGTGTGGTGAGAAAGGCCACTATGCCTACGACTGCCATCGCTACAGCCGCCGGAGGAGGAGCAGGTATGGGCGGGATGGAGCGGCGGGGTTGCTTCGCCAGTTCACTTTGTGTAGCGCTTCTTAGTGAACAAAAAGCCAGTTTTAACTCTTAATGTTATAAGTCAACAGGTGTATATCACAGTTTGTTGCTAATACATATCAAATGTTGCTATCTTAATAATCAACCTGGTCAAAACCTTTCAGGTTTCTTCGTTTGAGTCAGTCGCCTTGATTCAGAATGTCACGAGCCTTAAGATTTCATGCTGAGGCGCCTTGCAAATCCGACACTTAAGATCCTCCTAGACCTTGAGGTGATCAGCATAAGAGGCCAGATCCCCTCGAGCCATCTCCACCTAGCTCGACCTTATTCTTTAAGGGCAGAAAATTTGAGACGGTGACCGCCGTAACAGTAAATTTGGCTTTCAATTGGGGCCCCCCCCTCCGGTTTAGAAAGAGGAACACCAGATTGACCACATTCCCAGCTAGAAAAATCTTCTTGCGTCAATCAAGCCTCACCCTGGCTCATTGGGCTGTCAGTTTGATCGTCGTTAGATTGAAGAGAACACCTAGATGCAGCGATCGGCTATAGATACTTCTAGATCGTCTAGATCTGCTAGACCTTGGGCCAAAGAGGGTCGACCTGCAAACTTGCAAGGTTTATTTTAAATACGCATTACAGTATTTTTTTATTCTAATGTAATTCTGCAATGTAATTCAGCTTTTAACATTTTTCTAGGTAGTAAAAATGCTCAAGACAAGTAGGCCCAGGCATTTTTTCCAACTGACAGATGCTAGTGGTGTGGTTTTGTTTTTGTTTTGTTTTCTTTGTTTTTGTTTTTTTTTTTTCTTCTTAGTTGTCTGAAAATTCTGACTTCAGCAGGGCCTCACGAGCACTGTTGGCTGAGGCTGTTTTCTGATACGTGTTTTCTCTAACCTAAACCCAGGTCCCGGTCTCGATCCCGCTCCAGATCCCGAGGAAGAAGGTATTCTCGCTCACGCAGTCGAAGCCGTGGTAGGAGGTAAGATTTCAAGTGCAGCAGCCTATTTATTTTACTGTTTTCACTTTTCCCTTCAATTTGGGAAGGATACCCCTTTGCATCCTTTGTGAAAAATACCTTTTGATAGCTTGTGTTTTGTTTTTTTTTTGTAGGTCAAGGTCAGCTTCCTACCGCAGGTCCAGGTCAATCTCTCCTCGTAGGTATAGATCATTTTCACCTCGCAGATCACGGTCTGGCTCTTTAAGGAGATCAAGGTATGTGATGCTGTGAGCTCACAATGCTGCTGAAAGAATGCTTCAAGAGATGTAATGGCTGGAATTAGTGCTTACATTTTTTTGCAGTCTGTAGTGCTGATAGCCTCATGGAATGAAATGCCAGAGCTCATGTGAACATTGACTTTGAAGTTAAAAACCTGTACTTGTAAATTCAAAACTGCCATTTCTGATGTTTTTCACACTGCATTGAAATTAAGGTTGTGATTTTGATATCTGGCTAAGGCTTTCTACTTTGTCTTAAGTGATACAGAGAGTAATGATGTCTAGTTAACTGTGGCAGTGGGATTTCAAACGTGGGTGATATTTCTGGCAGAATCTACTGCCGCTTTCTAGCAATATTGTCAGTTTTGGACCATAGAATGGCCTGCAGGGCTTGAAAAGGACCACAATGATCATCTAGTTTTAACCCCCCTGCTGTGCGCAGGGTCCAGACACAAGACCAGGCTGTCCAGAGCCACATACAGCCTGGCCTTAAATGCCTCCAGGGATGGAGCATTCATTGTTCTTCCATAGGCATCCATTGTTTTTCCATCTTTGGCCTTATCTATACTAAGGAAACATATTACCTTATTTGAGTCCCTGTACTTTTTGTAGCTGACAGTAACTTGAAGAAGTAACTTAAGTAACTTCAACTATTTGTGTTACACTGATGACTTCAGAGAACCGCGCTGAAGGATCTCAGCTGCACGAGTCACACACCAGAGCTGACCTCTCACTGCTCTTTTTTTAGATCTAGGTCCAGATCACGCTCAAGGTCTCGGTCTGTTGTATGGCCTCGAAGCAGGTAAAGTGCTTGTTCTAATTTCTTATGACAGAGCAGTTGAAGAGTGCTCTCCCTCTATCCCTTTATTTTTTCTTTTTGTTCCATGGAAGGGAGTAGAAGGTTGTGCAGCATAGCAGTGTTTGCACTTCTTGTACATCTTTCTAGAGACCATAACATTCATGTGTGTCTCGTAATTCATGAGTTTGCTTTATTCTGTGGCTGCAGGTATATATGCTTACAGCCATAAGCAAAATATATCTGCAATTATGTTCTGTGGGGAGAGGTATAGAAAGCTATTTGTTGGTTATGCTTGAACTTGCAGGAAATGTTGCATAGTTTTTTTCTTGTTGTATTTTTTAAATCCTAAATGCTGAATATAAGCAGTGACAGGATTCATACTATGAACTCAGCTCTTGCTTACCACTTACCATTACTGTAGAATGGGTGAAGAGGTGAGACAGGCTTTGTTAGGGGACTGGCTGCATGCTGATTCTTCAAGGGATGGTGGTGGTTGCTTACTCCTAGAGCTGTCCTGACACAGCGCTCCTACATGCTAGTGATGCAGAAGATTTCCAGCCAAGTGGAGCTTGCAGGCTGCTGTAGATAGGGATGCTGCCATGTTGCTTGGTAACTTCTGCTTCTGGAGTGGTCCAGTTCTTGCACAGGAGATGCTCGACACTTTCTGAAATGCTGATTTCATATGCGTGCAACTGCAGTGGTGAACAGTGGTGTAGTTACAGACTAGAATTACAGAACCATTGTGGAAAGGGTATATTGTCCTACTTCTAAAGCCTCTGATTGGCACTAATCATGTTGATGTGCCTCTTGCAGTGAGGTTGTGCTTATGCTACAAAATACATGTTCTGGGTAGATGTGAAGAACTGTTGTGTGGATCTTGGAGGCAATAAGAAAACTGGTTACAGCGTTAGCTACTGATACAGATGACAGCTCAGTGTAACAACCAGGAATGGTTAAAAGGAATTGCACTGAGCTGTTTTAACTTGGCTAACAGCATCTGCACAGCATTTCGGTAAAATAATAGGCAAGATAACAGCAACTGTAAACAGCTGCAGGCAAAAACCAAGGAAATTGTCTTCCTGAAGAATCAGAATTCAGCAATGTGATATTACAGAATATCAGAAAGCTTCACATTCCAGTCTTCAAAAGGAAACAGCCAAAAGAGCATCATAATGCTATAACATGATGGAAAGTACAGCAGTAATAGCTGAGTGGCACAATCCGAAGCTGCAGCAAAAAAAGCCCAAATGCAGCAGCTGTAGACACAGAAATGAAGGAAGAAAATCTACTTACCTCTGGAATATCTCTGGCAGGTAGGGATCTCCAGTGAGATCCCCTTCCCTCCACTGCCAGCCCTTAAATGAGGTCTGGGAAGGGCTGGATCCTGGCTCCTCCCTTATCCAATCAATGAGGTACATTGCATGCAGCTGAGCTCCCCTGGGTTGGCCCTGCCTTCCCACCAGGTGCTCAATCACTGCTTCAAGCTGTGACAGCATTTCTGCTGCACGTATGAAAATTACATCCTAGGTAGCACAGCAAATCCTTCAATATGTATGTTAACATGCAGAATGCATGAGGAAAGTTTGAGTTATATTTCAAGCCATAAGATGACTCAAGAATAGTTTACAAATTATGAAGTCTTTGTAGCCATGTATGTAATGCAACTGAAATGCTATTTTGATTGGGATAGCAAACAAAAACTGTTTAATTTACGTGAATGAAAGTGGCATTGAGAACTGAAGAATGCATCAGCTCTTACATGGCTGAATGTTTAATTAAAATCTTGTCTTAAATGACACTTGTAAGTATTCTTCCATTTGTGAAAAGGACAGGGGGGTGGGTGGGGCTCCTATTTTGTAGAAGTGGTCGCCAAAGCTTTGCTGGGGAGCTTCTTGGGTGTGTTCTGTTGCTTCCTGACAAGCGGAGTCTCTGCAGTAAGAGCTAAAGGATTCTTCAGCAATGTCACGAAGAATGGCCTCCAGCCCAGAGCGGAGCATTCCTCTCTGGTTCGTGATGCTACGTAGTGTGAAATTGCTGTTGCTGGTTAAGCTAACCTTTGTTGTATGTGCATGCCACTGGCTGCTTTGCTGAGCTTTATTTTTCTCCTATTGTAGGTCTGGGTCCCATGGTAGATCTAAATCTGGCTTACCTGCTAAAAGGTGAGCGTATAAACACAACTAGCACTCAGTAATTTTTTTGGACATGATTCCGAATCTTTTTGGACCAGTATCTCAGTTGCATGTAGAAGAGCCTCTTTAATGACTGTTTTTTAATCGTATTTTAAATATATATTTTTTTAAATTACTTTTATTTTCTATAACTGATTTTCGTGGGTCGGTCCACAGTTCTTCCAGAAGGATTGTTGGTTCTAGCAAGCTCTTGTCTAACCCATGACTATGATGCTGAAGTATTTTGGCAGGATTTGGGGCACCTCTTGCCCCCTCACTGTTCTCAGTCCTGTCTTTTCTTCACTTGTTTCACTACCCTGTTGTCACTTTATAGCTGCTTCAAAGCTATGGCAACTTTCTACTGAGGGCTTCAGCTTTCAGCAGTTTTCTCTCTCAATTGCAGCTTCTTGCTTAAAGTAAGTCTCTAAATTGGGCGTACTTGCTATCAACAGCCTTAAGGGTGGTATCTATTGTACACAAAAAATACCAGAGTTCTTACTGCTCTAAATTGGTCAGAAGTGTTGAGTGCATGGAAGTTACTATGTGAAGAGTCACATTGCTTTTTCTTTCTTTTGCAGTCGCTCAAAGTCCAGATCACCATCTCCAAAGAGAAGGTAGGAAAAAAAAGTAGAGTACACCATTTGATTACATTGAACTAATTGGTGTCTGTAGTGGTTGCTATATAGGTTAACTTCTGCAAAAATAAAATCATGAACTTTCCTCGTGAACTCTAAAACCTGAATTTGCATGGGTGTTTTCTTCTAAGAGTCACAAGTTTATAACAAGGCTGTTTCTAGAAAAGAACTCTAGTGTAGGTGTCCTGTGTCCACTTACTGTTGTTAGTTGGAATCCTCTAAGGTAACCTACTTCAGTGAAACTTGGAAAGGACAATAGAAAAGGCACGAAAATGTAGCAAGTAACAGGAAACAGAATGGTTCTGAGCACAGCTGGAAAGGAGGTGGTGAAGTAGGAAGGAAACCACCAGTATTTGGCAGGATTCAATTCTTGGTGAATCTTCACAGTTGGCTCTTAACTCAGGTTAAGAGCACAGCACAGCTGCACGCTGAAGTAAGAAAGAAGCAAATTCCTCTGCAAAACCAGGGATGAAGACAGTGGACTTTTAGTAGCCTGACCTGCAGCCTCACGGCTAGCTCCAAACTGGAGATGTGTAAATTATAGCCCACTTCACCTTAGCAGATGAGAATCCATCTGTGCATGGCTGGAGCCTCACAGGTGCTCTTCTTGAGCATGCTTCTTGTCTTACCCTAGGTATCATAGCTGGCTCTCATTTTAACTGGCCCTTTCATGTTTCAAGTTGCAATTTACTTGATGTAAAACCGAACATTTCTAACCCCCCTGAGCTGCAAATGAAAACTCTGGATAGAGGCAATCTGGGGGACTGGTTTCCAAACAAAGGAAACCTGGGGCAGCATGCATGTTTTCAGCTGCTTTGGCTGTAAGAGTCGTCCTTACTCCTTTTTGTTTCTCTTTCAGTCATTCACCATCAGGAAGCCCTTGAAGGAGGAATGCATGTCCTGAAAAAGTGGATTCCAGTTAAAAGGTTAAAGTTTAAGAAGAAGATTTATTTTGTTTACATTATTATAAGGGATTTTGTGGTGTCTTTATAAACGCAAGGGCTTAGTCCTAGAAGGTTGTTTCTATTGCCTAACAGCAGGCATGAATTTGGATCTTTTAAAAGTAGACTAATGCAAAACTCCTTTGTTGTGTTAATGTTCAGTGATCTGGAAATATAGGGCTTTTTGTATTTGGTGCATTGGAATAAACAGTGCATTTCTAACTAAGAGATACTTTGCTCTAACCCTGCTGTTCATTACTCGTTGGGTGACTAAAGCAGCTCACTGAGCTGACTCCCAGGAGGCTGTTGGGCACTATGAGCTGAGCATGGAAACACAAGGAATATGAGCCTTCTGGTTTTTCTTGGCTCTTGATTAAAGGACCAATGAACTCAAGGTACGTGGAATAATTTGGGGATGTAACCCACTGAAGTAACTGACTTTAGAATTCTCATTTTGCATTCCAGTTGTCCAAACGGTTGAAAGCACTACAATTTTGGAGGGAAGGACTGATGTTTATGATAAGGTGGAAGAGCCAGTGCTGAAAAAAATGCATCTGGGTAGTCCTTCTAGGAGGAAAAAGAGCTTTTCTTACAGACATCTTTGCTCCTCTGCCAAGATTTGGTTGAGGGGCAGCTCCCTGGAAGTGATGGAACAGAAGTGTTCCACGTGAAACCGGGAGCACTGCTGGAAGGGGTGAGACGTGCTTCCCAGTCACTTAACACCAGCACTGCTGCTTTGTTCACAGTCAGTCACCTGGATTTCACAGGGTCATGTCCTGTTAGATATGGACTCCAGAGGAAACTCAGATGCAGCTCAGTAGTAGTGTGGAGAGTTTGTCCTGTGCTTTGGGGGGTGCGTGGCAGCTGGGCTCTGGCTTTTCCTCCTCCACTCACCTAAGGCATTAGAATGGCTTTCCAGCCCTTGGAGTGCTGTAGCTGGTAAAAACTGGTACTATGAAAATAGAGATGTTGCACAGAAGGGCAATGGTTACCAGCATAAATACATAAATGGTTACCTGAGATGCATATAGTGGTGTTAAAACCCACAACAAAACCCATAAACTGAGATTATACTTTAACAAGTCACAGTTATACTGCATAAAGGCTTTAGCATGTCCCCACATTAGCCCAATGCAGCCACCTTCTGCTAAAGGAAGTAATGAGTGCCCCATGAAACAGGTTAGTGCTTCTGGGGAGCTGTCAGGCTGTGAGAAGTAGGGAGGCACTACCACATCAAACCCTTCCTGAAGTAAGGTGGCACAGCAGCCCAGGAGGTGTTTTAGAGGAATGATAAAGGAAACATGGGCATTACCTGCCTTCAGCTCCTGCCTGCATGGATGTGTGTTATTCCTGCCCCTGGCCTCCTTTGTTCTACCTCCCCACAAGGCACGAGGACGTTCCATGAGTGCTCCCTACTACATTCAGAAGTTGGATGCTTCTAAACATAGCCTGTAGCAGCCCCTGCTGCTCTTGTCCCCTGAATTTAGCATGAGAGGGAGAGAAAAGAATCCCACAGGACTTCCTTGAGTGCTACTTTCCATCCAAAGCACTACACTCTTTGATGGTTGCAAAATGCTTTTATTGAAGAGGGATACCATTTTGTAAGTACAAAAGTCCAAAGTGAGAAATGGGATCTGTTCCTATTGCACTCTGCAGCCAACCTATGCATAGCTGCTGTTCGTTGATGCTGAACAGGAGAGACTGCCAGCTATACCCAGAAGCAGCATCACTTGTGGTGGTGCCACCTCATACAGCTAAGGGCTGCACACTGTCTTGACAACACACAGAAAACTTCTCTGAAGCGCTACAAAGTTCCCACAAGAGTAGTTGGCTTTAAGCAGCTCTTTGCCAGACCTCAGAAAAACCAAGTAGCAATGTCCAGGTATGCAGCTACAGAAGATGGTGCTACTGTTGATGTGTTCTCTTGCTGGCATCAACAAGGTGTGGGGCAGAGGTACAGGAGAGTCTTCTGCAACTCAGCGTAGTGCAGAACCTGTCCTACTGTAGCAGTAGTCAGCCTTAGCACAGTTTATGCTCTTTTTTCACCGCTTCTGCACATATTTAACTAGAGAAATGCCTCTCTGCTCCTTCCTCAGCTTGAAGGCTGCTTGTAGGCACGTCTGGTGGTAGAGATGGTGTTTGCTGTTTTTCTACCACAGACAACAGCAAAATCAAGCTACTACCATTTGCAACTGCCATTACATCGAGCAGTTCCAGTTCTGAAACCCTAAACATCACAAACCAGCAGCGTGATAAAGGAAGTAATACTATTTCATTACTGTAGTCTTCACGCGTATCTGTTAACAGTGCTTCCCCAGAGCAAGACTGGTGAAAATTCCCTCCCCTCCTCCAAAGTCAGTGATACAACGGTGGCAGGAGGAATACCACCCCTGAGAAGCATTTAACAACCAGCACTACGTTCCAGTGAAGTAATTTTTCAGGGGGCTACAGCAGTCCATCCCCCCCCCCCCTTTCTGCTGTGTTCCACAGTTCAGGAGGCCTGAAAAACCCTTCTTTCAGGGGAAATAGCCACCTTTTCCTGTAGCAATACATTTAATACATTTAAGCCACAGCATTCTGTGCTGATCCAGGAATTTAGTCCAACTGGACTCTTAGACTGAGTCTCCCTTTTTAAGGGCTTTGGGTTAAAGACCAATCGCCTCAGTGAAATCTCGCTTAAAATGTAGAATTGAGTTTGAACCAATTTAAGAGCAGATGCTTTCAGACATTATTAGAAGCAGCAGCTGTGTAGCAGTTCTGTGACCACAACCCCTTTCTGCCAATGTACAGTTTCACAGAAAAATGTGCTCTTATAGATGGTTTCTACTCCTCCTGCAAAATTTGCCATTTTCCTGTTTCCTACTGTAAGGCATGCTGTTAGCAACAGGCAAGCTCTCTGCAAACTGTCAAAATAAAAACCCACACCAGCCAACAGCATCACTGCCAGCCTGATGTTCCAGAGATCAGCCCCATGTTCTCAGATAACAAATACATAAAGACTCTGATGTTACCTGGTCTGTTATCAGGCTCTAACGACGCAGGCTGCGTCTTTACAGAAAGCCACTCACGCCTTACTGTGTGGTCACAAGCTTTACGATCATACCGATGATGCGAGAGCCACGAGGGCACATGCATAAATCCATGCTGGGATTCTTGATCTTATCCTGCAGCAACTGGTCGAGTTCACAGCGCAGCTCTTTCACCAGCTCAGCCACCTGGCACGCACAGCACAACACACAGGTGAGTGCGAAGCTCCTGAAACGCACCTCCCCGTCTCAAACACACAGAGCTCTGCCCACGTGGGAGCTCTGCAGCACGCCCAGCATGATCCCTTCCCCTTACCTGGTGAGAGGCTGCCACAAACCGTATCCACCCGTCATCGAGGGAAATGACAAACTCTCCCTTCTGCAGCTGCATGTGAACCTGCCCGCCTCCCAGCAGCACCAGTGGGTACACTGACACCATGCTGCAGTCTCGAATGAACACGCGGCTGGTCTTGATCTTCTCGTGGTACACCAGGTAGGGGCTCTCAAAGTGCCTGGTCTGCAATGGCAGAGCCCAAAAGACTGCGGTTAACCACAAAGAACATGTGTACTGCCCTCCTTACAGCATCACTTGTACTGCAGCCCGCTCGGGCAAATACGGGATTGCCTGCAAGAGCTGCAAGGAACAGCAAATGTGCCCACACATTTCACAGACTCTTCAGGCCACAACAGCTGCCCTCAACTTTGTGAGTTAGCCCTGCTCCCACACACTCTGCAGTAAGCTTGTCACAAATCAGCTGATTGCCAACCACACCTCAAGGGCCCCAGCTCTTTTTCACACTACAGAGATTTCATGTGCTCTTGTAAAAGAAAGTGACTGAAAAGTCTTTAAAACCTCGTTTTGCAGTTAATGATAAGAGCCCCACGCTTTAAGCAAGTGATTTATAACCTGGAAAAACAGAATCCTCAAATATGGAGGCAGACCTCATTAGACAGTGCTACCATCTATCATGGTAAGGAGAAGAGCTCTTATCTAAAAATGACTATTAAGACAGAAGGGAAGCTATTGAGTTTTGAGGACCCATGAAGAAACAAATCAGATTATTTGGCCAGGGATTACTTACCAATACATAATACCTCAGCCTCAGGTTGGGTGACCTGTATGTACAAAAACACTGCATGCATGCTACCTTAATAGCAAGGAGAAGCTGGGGAGTGCCACAACTGCACTTTTGTGTGCAGCTTTGTGGACAGAGCGAAACATTGATGGAGGGGGTCTCCTTGTCTTCTAATTCTACTCCAGAGGATGAAGTTTAATTCTGTGCTCAAGAGCAATACACCCTTATTTATCAACAGGGAGATAATCATTAAGCATTTTTTTCTTAAGCTTCAAAAGGGTCCCTCACTTCTCATCTGTTCAAGGAAAGGCGATTTTTGTTTTAATAAAAGTTTGTCTGAAGGGAAAAAATAAAAATAAAAATCCTGACCTGATAATTCACAGATGAAGGGTGAATGTGAACATAACCATCATTTTTTGTAACAAACTTCAGCTCTTCTGCTTTTGGTTGCATTTTGACAGCTCCTGTACTGGTCTTCTGATATTTGCCCTCTGGCTTCTTAACCTATATGGTGCAAGACAAAGAGTTACAAAAATCTGCTGTACCAGAATTATGAATTCACTTTCAGAACTTGTGTTTTATCAACAACAGATTCTCAGGCAGTAAACAAGTCAAGTCACTAAAGACAGATGCTATACTGCAGGTACTGTCTAAACACTGACATTTCATTGGTAACCACTGTCTTCTAAAAAGTTGTAATTTTACAGTAGGTTCTTAAAAAGATTCGCTGCTGGCATTTCTGTGGCACTAAAAAACCACAGGACCAGCAGTGGTATCAAACAGGAGTTGGGCAACCTGGCTCTGGCACAAGCAGCTTTGGAAACCTAAAGCAGGCTGTGGTCCACCACAGTCAGGCCACACTGCAGCTGGCAGTGTGCACATGCTGTGTAACCGCTGCGTAGCAGCATTTCTAACAACGCATCAACTTCAAAGAGTGAAAAAGCATTCTTTTACCTGGACAACGTTGGGATACAGCGCAGCACACAACATAGCTGAGATCAGCTTGATGTTCTCCGCATTTGAATTCGCCTATGAAATTAATAAACGCATTAGGCACCCTGCAGGTAGGTCAAAAGACAAAGCCCTGCTGCTGGAATGAATCCACTGCTGAAACTGATTTCCTTGCATAGCTGCACTGCTGTGTTTTACAGCAAACGACCAGTCGTTGGTCCCGAGGTCTCAGACTAGACTGAAGTGCTGCCCAAGAGCTATTTGGAGCACACGAGACACCAGCTATCTAACTGTTCCCGTGTCTGGCTACAAAGTAGGGAAAGAAAGCACACATCCCAACATGCAGGGAGACACTACAGCTACCAAGCTCTTACTGCCCTGCCACGTAGCCCCAGGAGATCTCCGGCTCAGCAGGTACTGCTTTCTGAGCATTGTCTGCAATGCTGAAGTATTTCACTGCCTGCTCTGTAATGCAATCCCATTCCCCAAAATGAAGCCTGCACTAATGCCAACATCCAGCCCATGAATCAGACCTGTGTCCTTCCAGCACTCGCTGCCACCATGTGTGCCAGGACAGCAGCATTTCACTTTCTCAGAACACACTGCTGTGTCATTCTCACCTCCATACCTGGTCCTGTTCTTGGGCATGTAGGGTCTGAAATAATGGAGGTTAATACCATACAGGGAGGAAAAACTTAACAGGTGTTTGCTGCAAGGTCACATCCAGAAGCCCATCAGGCTAGAGCTAACAGCTAGCATTCAGGCCACATCAAAAGCTGCAACATCTGTTCAAAGCACCAAAATGCTGCAAATTACCTCTTCTCCTGTGGCATCCAAGACACCATCGCCTTCCTGGGACCACTTCCTCTCAATGTCCCTGGCTCTTAACCCCTCCTTCACAAACCCAATGTCGGAAAGCAGCTCTGTGAACTGTCTTTTCAGACTGGCAATTTCCTACAGAGAAAGAAAGGTCTGTAATGTGAGACCCACAGAGGCAAGAGAGCCCACAGCTTGCTCGGTTTAGGCACCAGAACTCTGCCTCAGTGTTCTCAACCAGTCCCTGCACGAGGCCACAAAAACTGACTGACCTGAAGAACTCTTCCTGATAAGAAGTTCTCCCGGCAATAGTTGTAGCTTGCCTGAGAGCCCTCTTTGGTACTTAAACGCCATCCCTAATTGAGAAGGCAAAAGCAAACTTTGAAGTACTGACATTCACACTGTGATACATCACAGACCTTCGATAGAGGCTTATTATTTTTAGCTCACTTTATACGCCTGAAGAAGAGCCAGATAGTCGCTGTTTCCTACTGCAAAGTCCAACTTCTTTTTGTTTGCTTCTTCCCTTTTATCCCACGGGGACACCTAGAAAGGCAGGAACAGATTAATCTCACCATGTAATTGCTTCTTATATTTGCTTTCAATTTTTACACTAAACCTGGACAAAACGGACTGGTGGCACTTAATGTTTATTAACTGTAGTAACAGCATTGTTTCAATGCTTGCTTGTAACTACTACTTGTGTCACTGCTGCATGACTTTCATCATCTACTTGCAATGACTCTTCTGATGAGCACTGCATCAAGCATATAAACTGGGGAGGCTAAAAAGGAGAGTAAAAATACCCAGGTATAGCATGCTGCAGTTCACAGCAGCATTCACTGCTGTATGAAAATGTACTGCTTTCAAAGCTGGAAATGTGACTAAGAATACTTACAAAGGGCGACTTAAAAGCCAGACTGGCTGCTATTGTGAGTGCAGGATCCAGGCAGCGGAAGATGGTGCCAAACAGCATTAGTTTGCCAATCCTGACATCAACAGGCAGGGAAGCCAAGTGATATCCCAGAGGAGTGAGCTTTTCATCTGCAGTTAACGCTCCCAAGTCTTGTAGACGCAGCTTTGATGCCCGCAAAGACTCAGTTCTGGGGGGCTCAATTAGTCGTGACAGAACAGAATGAAGGCTCTGTGCAGAAAACATCTCCAGAATCTTAATTCTTAAGGAGGGGCAAAAAAAATTGGAAGAAAAAGAAGGCAGCTTAATTCCACGGACAGGATGCTAGAGCAAGCATTTATCAAAAATACAGCAAATCTACTTCAAAAACATGGCCCCTTAAGAGGTTCTGTAAAGACTGATTAAACTCAGGAAGCCATATGGATGGCTTACCTCCATCCAGTCTCACAGTCAGGAAGAACAGATTCTTATTTATCACACAGGGTTTTAAAATGAAGCTTTCTCTGAAAAAACATTTTTTCTTGTTTTGTTTCTTTCTTGTATAAAGGCGTGTATAGAGTGAGGCAGGAGCAAAAAGGCCTGTTCATTTAGCATTGGTGTTATGGTGGTGGTGGATCCAGGCTTGGACTTACTGCACTAGGTTACCCAACAACTCTAAGGGAGAATTTAGCATAGAGAGATAAACATCTGGTGTGGGTCCAGAGCACAGGAATGCAAGCATCTTCTCGGGGGGAGAGACCCTTTTCCTAGTGCCAAATAAGAGTTAAGCACTGTGCAGAAATATAGGGAGATCTGAGACATGGTATAATTAGATCTCTGGATTCAGAGGGACTGTGATAGTGAGATCAAGAGAACCTGAAACCTCCAAAGCAAGTTTCTTGGTTTTGTGATGCTACTGAAGGAACTAAATTCCTTAATAAGGACATTTCAGATACTTCCTGATGTGGAGGGAGGACATTCTACACTGAGTCTTTCAGGTAATATAGAAACAACAGCTCACCTCAGACAAAGCTGCTCCAAGGGCACTCTTTGTATTTCTGGTAACTGCTGTTTTATGAGCTGATGGTTATAGTGATGGCTAGTGAAAAGATGGAAGCAGACACCTGAGGCCACACGGCCCGCTCGTCCTTTCCTTTGCAGAGCATTGGCCCTGGACACAAACGTGTCTTCCAGACTTTCCATTCCTTTGCTCGGGTCATACCTACAGGAGAGCAAGAAATAGGCTTATATTCCTGGGTGCAGGGTGAACAAGCTGCAGCTCAAGCAGACAGATGCTGCCAACCTCTATATGGACACAATTCCCACCCCTGCAGCTGGATCTGGGTCCAGACTGGTTCCCCCACCTCCTAGCAGCTCCTTCAGGTTCTTCCCAGCTCTCTGCACAGAGCAGGAATGAATCCCAATACCTTTTCTCTTTCATTTTTCCGGAATCAATCACATAGACCACATCATCAATGGTGACAGATGTTTCTGCAATGTTGGTAGAGATGATGATTTTGATAACTCCTGCAGGAGGGCGGAGGAACACAGACTGCTGTTCTTCACTGGACAGCGAAGAATGAAGGGGATAAACAACACACCTGGAGGAAAAGTACGAGAGTATGCTCAGCACATCTCTGCTTTTTTCCTCCTGGGAGCAGTCTGCCTGCATGCACTTTTGCACTGCCAGTATCAGACACTGCACACAGCCATTCAAATTTACGTAAAAAATGGCAAACTTCCCTGCCGTATCAATTTTAAGACATGTCCTAAGGGAAGGTTGGAGAAGTTTGCAGAAGGAACAGGTCTCAGAATGGGGCTGAAAAAAAAACAAACCTGTCTCCTGTGAACAGTCCAGAACATTCAATTTATAATGCCAGACTGGAAAGGATCACTCCAGTCAACCTTATCAAAGGCATCTGTGTAACTACTGTTTAGTCATGGAGATCCAGGTACATCTCCATGTAGCAATCTGTGATCCAATACAACCACAGTAACAGCTGAAGGCTTTTTAGGGCACATTCTGAAAGAGAACAATAGCTGAGGAGAAGTTTTTAACAGTGCACTGAACCACGCAGAGCACAAGGTAGAGAAACTCAGCACTAGGATTTCTGAGTACTACAACAGGTAACAAAATTGACACCTTTGAAACTTCTGAGATAAGAAAAACCAATCAGAGCAAGTCAGTAAGACAGTAGAGGAGGAATTACCTTGACTGGGTCATATCACAAACACACATTTAATAAACTTTATTTGTCCCTTGATAAAAGCAGACTGTGCTGAAAGCTACTCTTTTTTTAATGGGTAAAGATATCATCTGGGAATTTTTGTGCCTTACCTCTTGCTGTGTCTGTTATTAAAAAGGGCATTAGACTGGAGCTGCTCATAAAGCATCTTGATTTCTGCTAGACCAGGCAAAAATACCAACACAGCACCTATGTATGTCAATCAAGAAAAATAATGATCACTCAATAGAAATGATGCTAGGATAATGCAGAAGGCCAAGGCAAAGCTCCAGCCCTGTTCTGCAGTTCTTGTACAAAAAGCATACAGGCTGCAACAGTTTCTCACCAAAGACTTTCCAAAGTAGACAATTCTCATCTTAGCCCACCCTATGCATATCAGGGTTTTTGTTACTCAGAACACTGAACACAAAACATCATCCTGAGGCTGTCTACAAGTGCACAATCTCCGTCAATCTACCTCTGTTCATCTCTCAGTGTGAGATACCTGGGGGGTATGAATGTTTGCCATCAACTATCCACTCCAGCAAGGCTTCAATTAATTCCAGATTAACTTTGTCCAAGTCCATGACAGACATTGTTTTTAACACCGTCTTGTTGACCCCTAGGGAAATAGAAAGAAACAACACAGTTGAGTTCATCTCTCATAAAATTCACACACTGGATACAGCCAACCACCATGGTTGTGTAAACATGCACAACTCAGCCTAAACAGCACCTGGTTTATACCAGACAGAGGCAGCCTCACAAGTCACTGGTCCAGCTCTGCTTTTCTCACACCTTATCAGGGTTCACATTTGCCCTGTATAAAGCCTAGACCAAGATTTATCTGTGAGCATACTTATAGTAGGAGGAGCTGGAAGCCTTCACGTGGTCAGTGGTGCAGTTGATACAATAAAAGGAAGGGATGCCATCCAAAGGGACCTGGACAGGCTCAAGAAGTGGGCCCACGTGAACCTAATGAGGTTCCACAAGGCCAAGTGCACACTGTTGCTCTTAGGCTGGAGCAATCCCAGATACATGTGCAGACTGGGAAAAGAACTTACTGAGAGCAGCGCTGCAGAGAAGGACCTGGAGGGTCCCAGTGGACCAAAGCTGGACGTGAGCCACCTGGGCGCTTGCAGCCCACAAGGCCAACAGTGCTGTGGGCTGCATCAATGGAGGGGTGGCAGCAGGGAGAAGGAAGAGACTGTCCCTTCCTCTCCCATGAAGAAAGGCTGAGGGAGCTGGGCTTGTTCAACCTGGAGCAGAGAAGGCTCCAGGGAGATCTCACTGCAGCCTTCCAGTACTTGAGGGGAGCTTATAACCAGGAGGGAGATCTACTTCTACATGGTCCGATAGCAACAGGACAAGGAAGGATGGCTTTAAGCTAAAAGGGGTATTTAGATTAGATGTTTAGGGGGATTTTTTTTTCATTCACAGGACAGCAAGGCCCTGGCACTGCTGCCCAGAGAAGCTGTGGTGCCCTATCCCTGGAGACGCTCCAGGCCAAGCTGGATGTGGCCCTGGGCAGCCTGTGCTGGGGGGCAGCCCTGCCCATGGCTGGGGGTTAGAAATAGATCATCTTTTAGGTCCCTTTCAACCCAGGCCATTACATGATTCTATGATTTACTGATACCTTCGCAGGCTCTCTCTCTTCTTCCTTCCAACATTTCTTACATCAGCTCAAAACCAGACCAACCCCATTACCCTTCTGAGATGCTAAATCTCCAGCAGAAATTTGAAAAGCAATTGAGAGCAATGACTCTCATTCACTGCCACTGGAGAGCTCACCATTATGGCATGAGGGTGTGCAGGAAGGAGACAAAGCGCAGGGAGTATTTTGATGTTGAGAGTGGGGGGAGTTAATGGAAAGGTCTGCCCTCTTCATTAAGCCTTTCACAGTGACTTGTCTTCTCAAGGAAGGCTCATGATGCTGAAGTGATGTTGATCCTTGAGGCAGATGCATGCTAAGCATTATGTAAAACCGGTCCAGCAAGAACAGGTAAAGAAAACTAGTCAACTAGTTATCCAAAAAAAGATGGAAATAGACAGCAGCTGAGAACTATCCCTTTTCAGATGCTCGAAAAGCTGTTTGCAGTCCAGATCTTTGTTACAGTTTAAGAAAATGAAGTTTGTTTTGTTTTTCAAAGCTTACAAGGTTTCCCATCTAGAAAGCAGCAACTAGCTTAACTTCACCACTACAGAATTCTGAATTACACACCTGCATTCAACATACACTATAATATGCTAGCATAACATGTTGGCTTACAAATCTTACGTGCAAACCTACTGGATTTAAGAAGGGGCTCACCTTTGTATCGCTTAAGCAGCTGCTTCAGAGTTAACTTTTGGTCTGGGTCTGAATCCTTGACAGCTGAGTCAGCGTCTTCCAGCAAACCAGCACGTCTCAAGTCCTCCTCCACTTCTTCAAATGCAGTTCTTTTGTGTCTTGCAGTCAGTTTGTTTTCTTGCTTTGTCTTGCGCCTGTAGGGACTGCTGTCCTCTAAGACATACCTGCACAGCAGAGGAATGAATAATCTTCAAGTGGCAAGGAAAGAAGCCCAACAGCCCCGTGCAGTAATTAGCTACAGAGACAGGGCATCACAGCTATACAAAGTTCCTCTCAGATTTATATGTAGTTGTATTTCACACTGACTGCAATTCATGTTACTGCTCCAACTCCACTGTAAGGACAGGTGAAGCAGCACTTTTAAAACAGATTCAATTTTACTGATGGAAGGGCATGGCAAAGTGAGCCGTTAAGCCCCAGCGCAACTCAAGTTATTGAGCAACTCTAACTTCAGTGCAAGGCACTTCCAGAATAAACTGTGGCCAAGAAAGCGCCATCACCTGCACTGCAGCTCTTCTCTCCCATGCTAACAAGTCATCAGTGCTCAAAGTTTTAGCCAGCTTTGGGCTGAGGAGAGAGGTCTCCATAGTGGGAGGAGGGTGTTCTAAAAGCTGTAATGAGTAACACCTGGACTGCAAATGTGAGCTAAACTCAGAGAGCAGCTCAGAGCAACAATCTGCTTATAACTTAGAACAGCTGACTGATTTACTATCTGGAGTATCTGAGCTGCTATGACTCTCCAGCAGCTACTATTGATAGCAGGAATATTTGTCTCACTTTCTGCTGCGAGGTAGAGCTTACAAAAAGGAAATTCTGCTATTTTTCACCTTCAGTGAAGAAATCTAACAACTTTTGCTTGCCAATATCTAATCACCAGTGAAACAAACAAGGGGTGGATGAGGAGGTAGTTCTGTCAATACACAAGCACTAACAGAAGTTAGCAAAGTTCACTTCTTGAGTATTTACCTGGTATCTAACTCAGAAAAGGTTTTGGCACAGTGCTGTAGATCCCATAGAGGTATAAGAAGCATCTTTTACAGCCTGTGCTTTAGCAGAACTCCACGTCTTCAAGTAATGGGGATAGCTGATAGTACTATTTTATTTTTTTAATTTATGCACAGGTACATTGCAACTTTAAATTTCAAACACATCTGAGACAGTCTGGCAGTTTCATACCTTGTCATTGCAATCACATCTTCCAGAAAAAACTGATCTACAGGAAATGTTCGACCTAAAAGGGAACGTAAGGAAGTAAATTTATGTGCCACAGAAGAGACAAAAGATGGCAATTATGTTACACTGCTTATGATTTCACACGCAGGCTTCACCACTTTAACCCTTCATCCACTTCTGTGACCTGAAAAACCTAACATGGGACTCTCATCTCTATCCCTCTGTGCTCTTACAGCAGATGTTTTCCAAGCATGGTTTGGCAACACGCACACACACAGTCAGAGAAGGGCTGATACCCTTACAGGAAGTTTAAGCTGTGGTGAAAGTAGCTCAGGGAACCACACCATACACATCTTGTCACTTTCAGCTTTTAGGGAGGGAAATTCTGCTGGTATAAGAAAAGCTTCAAAAAGACTCAATTTCCAAGACTTTTCTGACAAACCCACTAGCTTTTTCATTTAAGACCTTGTAATTGCAGTTACTAAAGAAATCCACATCTTGCAACTACATATAGTTGGCACTTTGCTTAGAACCAGAGTTAAAACCATCTTTTTTCCCATTCAACACTGATGTACACAGAAATATAGAAACATTCCACAAGCAGAAAAAAACAAAACCAAAGCTCTAAAGCAATGAATATTGACAAGATAATAAAAATGACTGTTTTCACCTGGTATGTTAATAATTGGACAGGAGTGAAAGTATTGAGAGAAAAGCTCTGCATTCAAGGTGGCACTCATTAGGATAATGCGCAGGTCTGGTCTCTGAATCATTATATCCTTCAAAACCAGCAGCAAGAAGTCACTGAAGAGAGCAAGCAAAAAGACAGCTGAATTTTTTCACTGTTAGCTTTCAGACCTCTTTTTGCCATCCATATTCTCTCCACTTTCAGTGTTTTCAGTAGCATGGCAATAGAATCACATCAACACCATGAGCTTCTTAGAACAGCAGGAGCTAACAATGCAGTGAGTTAGTGGAAGCCCATCTACTTCTGTGAGGATGGGCAGACAGCAGCTGCAATTGCCTTTAACCAGTTTCACATCACCCAAAGAAGGCAGCGTAACAAAGGAGGAATTACTTACCCCTTTGTGAGGACCAGGGCTGGCTGAACACTCCAAAGGAGACCATCTCCACACTAAGATGCTTGCCTTGCAGCCACCAGCCCTTAAATGAGGCTGGGTTCTGGTGGCACAGCTGAATTGCTCACCCCTGTGCTCCCAGGGCTGGCTACACCCTGTCACCAGGTGCTCAATCACTGGTTAGGCTGTGACCCTATGTTTCCCACACAGCTTATTTTCTGGCTTTTCCTTACTAGAGGGCCAGGATTACTTAGCAAATGTATTTAAAATGCTCTAGTTACCTTATAAAATAACTACATAAATGACAAGACAAGAGCATTAGGTAACAAATTAATTAACAGATGAGTCACTTTTGCTCCTTCCCCACTGAGAGAGCTACTCAAACTTCTTCCCTGCTCGCTATATTTTCCCCTAAGCATTTAATGGCTTTTGTGACACGCCTAAGGTTATAAGCAATTTTAGATGAGAAGAAAGAAGAATCCTTGAGAGAGACACATCCTTTTATGGGGCTAAAATACAACCAGAGCTGTAGACTAACAGCTCACAATCAAAGCCTCCTCTAAGCCCACTGTATTTCAGTATTTCACAAGGAAAGCATCAAAGAAAAAGACCTTTGCCACCTAGTTTACAGAAAGAAAAACAGTTCCCACAAGGTTATCTGAAGAACTGTGCTTATTTCATAAAAAGCTGAAACAAGGGAGGAGTTGAGAACCAGAAAATCAGAAAAATGTAAAAAGTTACCAATTCCCCCCCATCGTCCAAAACCTCTTTTTAACATCACTGCAACATGATGGCAGATTGGAAGAACAGAATTTAAGAGATGTGCTCACTTTACAGCTGCTGCAACACAACACATCAACAGTCTTAAGATAAAAACCTTAAACCAGACTCATTCCACCAGCCCGTTCTTACTGCCACAAACAACTTCAGACACTGCATCTTCATCATCACCTCTCTGATTGTTTCTTTGTTTTGCTTACAGGATCAAAGATCACTCACCTTTCTTCCGTTCTTTCATGAACCTCATCAACAATAACGTGTGTAATGCCCTGCAAAGTCAGATCACCTTCAAGCCTCCTCAGCAGCACACCTGTGGTGCAGTACAGCAGTCTGGTAGCTGAGGACTGGAAAGGTAAAATACAGCAGTTGGATGGGCTGTGCACAACTTAACACAGCGCAAAGTGGGGCAATAAAGCTTCCGCTGGGTGCTGGGTACGACAGCAAGGAAACAAACAATCCTTGATGGAGACAGGACTGGATAATTTTTCTTTGCTGATTAAAACTTAAGAGCATCCGCTTCATACAAGGAGGCACTGCTAACTGTAAGTGGTAAACAAACAACTGCTTTTCCTTTGGAAGCTGTTTTGTGATAACCAACTTGGAGATAAATGGAAACAGGCAGGGAAATGAAGTCAGTGTGCTCAGATAAGCTCTAGAGGAAAAGTACTTCTAGTACTGAGCGTCATTCTCAGGGCCTTCACCCACTGTCTCAACAGAGACAAACAACACCAGACGCAGAACTGCACTCTCATTCTGTGAAATGGACTGTGCAGTTCAGGATGAAATATATATATTTTTTATAATACATTATAAAATATGGGTGACACAGACTTCCTGATCTCACTGTATGGTGGATATAGGACAGACATTCTGTATCCTAGACAAGCACTAGGCATGTTTCAACAGAACTAAATGAAAACCAATAAGCAAAGCACATACCTTTACACTTTCTAAGCGGATCTGATAGCCAACAGTGACACCAACCCTTTCTGTTCTCTCTTTGGCTACACGCTCAGCCACAGAAATGGCAGAGATCCTGCGAGGCTGAGTACAGATGATGTTTGCAACTGTGTTTGGAGAACCTTGCAATGAGTTATCCAAAATAAACTGAGGAATCTGAGTGGTTTTCCCACATCTGCATGACAAAAAAGCAGGCATCAATTAAAACACAGTGACAAAAAACAAAGCTCAATAAAAGGCAAACGCCTTCCATCCAGATAAACAGACTGCATTCCACCTGCAATCTGCTTTGTTCCATTAATGTCATTCTTTATATGAACTTCATGTAAGATTGCTGCCATTGCTCAGGGATGATTAATAACCCTAATCTTTTCTCCCACATAAGCTTTCCAGCAATTAATTTTTGAAAAGTTATACGAGAGCTGACTCGATCCAAGTATGAACAAATGACCTCACAGAGAAAATCTTTTTGGGCGCCACAGCCTCAAGAGGACATGAAACTATTACAGTGTCCAAAAGAGGGCTACAAAGATGGTGAGAAGTCTAGAGGGCGAGGGATGTGAGGAGTGCTGAGGTGTCTGGGTTTGTTCAGCCCAGAGCAGAGGAAGCCGAGGGGAGGCTGTTGGGCAGCCTGTGGCTTTCTCTCAAGGGGGAGTGGAGGAGCAGCGCTGATCTCTTTCCAGTGACCAGAGATAGAACCCAAGAGGACAGCATAAAGCTGTGAAACAGGAGGCTCAGACTGGATATCATGAAAAGGTTCTTCTCCAGAGAGCGGTTGGGCATTGGAACAGGCTCCCCAAGGCAGTGCTCATGGCACCAAACTGATGAGTTCAGGTAGCACCTGGAAGATGCTTGCAGACATATGGTCTGACTTTGGGGAGGTGCTGTGTGGAGCCAGAGTTGGATTTGATGATCTTTACAGGTCCCTTCCAACTTGGAATATTCTATGATTCTGTATGTTTCACATTCTTCCATGTACAGTTTAATACATAAAGCCTGAATGCACAATCACACTCTTACCCTGTCATGCCACTCACAACAAGAACTTGGTGACTTGTCAGCAAATCAAGAATAGTTTCTCTCTCTTGCCACGCAGGGAGCTTCTGCCTTTCATGCAGCATGGACTGGAAGCGTCTAGAAGACTGAGACGCAATACAGTTAAGAAAGGGGTATTTGTGGTGTTCTAGATTCAACAATGTTGGATGCTAACAGTCCTTTTGACCTTAAAGAGACACCCTGCATACAATAATCCACATATTTCTTTCCTTGCATCAAGCTTTTCTATTAAATGGAGCAAAAGGATGTTTTCTAAAACACCAAACTAATGTTGCTGTTATTCTCTGAAGTATTTGCTGTATCTTAGCATGCAGAAGCAGTCTCAGCCACCTTCTACCAGGATATACAAACTGATAGTCAGATGAAAGCTCCCATATATAAACTGCTATTGATTTTTCCCTTCTAACTATCTGACAGTGCTGAAATAGCTTTGTGAGATTCCTTGCAGGTTATTCAAAGGCAGCAGAATCCTATCAGATGAAACAGCAGCTTCTGCACTGAGAACAAGATGCAGTTTGTTTGCAAAAGATCAACACAAACAAATCAATCCAGCCTACATCTCTTCTGAAACAACATTTAGCATTGCATATTTCATTCTCTTTCAGGGGAAGTACACAACTGGAGACAGATGTTAGATGCACTGTTTGCTGAACTAATGGAAGATGAGCAACAGTAGTAAGAAAACAAAAAGAGTGAAACAGCAGCCCATTGTTTTAAATATGTATTTCTCTAAAGTGTCCATAACAGAGACATTCTGCTTTGTATACTATACCTTTTTCAGCCGAAATTGCATACAGATTTTAACGTTTTCATTATATGTAGACTTGGAGTGGACATCATACTTTCTAGAAAGCTTTTTCTTGAGGTTCACATAACTCTCATTCTCCACAATGACTTGTTGGGGCTCATCCTCCTCCTCTTCTTCTGCCACCTCTTCCTCTGGAGGCTCTGATGCTGCTGAAGCTTGAAACAGAGAACAAACATTCAGGTATTATCAAGGCAGATACCTCTATCAGCACAGTAGAAAATAGATGCATTTTCCAGTAGTGCTCTCAATAAAGAACCTTGCTAAACAGGAGATGAGGGCCTGTAGGGCAGTTTTGACATGCACTCAGTTCAGCACCACCAGCAAATCTCCTGTCAGGCAAAGCACAACTTCTCCAGCTGCATCCCACTTGTCACAATTACCCCAGCTGCGCTCTGCAGCACCACAGTCTGGGTGGCCACAGGGCAAACCTGACTGGCAACCGGTCTGCTCCAAATCACCACAGAGCGACTGGGATGCAGCACAGGTGATGGCAACACCAGCCTAAACTGATTAAAACTCCACTGTAACACTAAGTGGTTAGTGTTACTGCCACTGCCAATGACTTCTAAGCCAAGACTGAAACTGGAGTACTCACGTTAGTGCTTAGTGCCTATCGGTTTACACAGGACTGCTCACACAGTAAGCTAGCCCTCAAAAGCATTAAGGCTGCATTTATCAAAGTTGAGTATTTTGTAACACAAGGAAGTTTCTTTGAAAGCTCTGACTTCAATTTCTGGAACAAAGCTACTTTGCTGTGGAGGTGTTAAGAATAGGAATAATGTATTTTACTGTAATAAAACAAAACAGCAAAAAACAGGCTGACACTATTCAGGTGCTCTAAATTGTGATGCTATTATTCTTGCAAGCTCTTTTTAAGAAAGTTTGCCTTAGAATAAAACAGCTTTGGAACTGGGAGTCAGAAGGTAAATTAAGCCACGCAGCTACTTGTCACCCTGCCACAAATGACACAGGGTCACAACTTTCCTCCTGTGGAATACATCTAGCTGCACGAGCTTGCAAAAGAATTAATGAAAAAGAGAACCATTCTTAGACTTGCCTGTAACACTATGCACAAAATCCAACTTTACAAAATTAGTTGTGAGGAAGGGTAGGTAATTTTTTTTTCCCTATGAAGACACTGTTGTGTTGATGAGTAACAGGTGTGTGAAAGCTCACCAGTAACCTTCCAAACATGCTTCTGGACACACACCAGGTCAGTTTCAAGTGAGCTCACACCACATCTCTGCATGGTATTTTATCCACTATGTTGGAACACAACACAATCGCACTACCACGCGGAAGACATTAGCTGTGCACGCCTTTAACTCACTTGCAGCCAGCAAAAACTCTTCCCCTGCAGTTTTACTAAACGACTTCCTGAGGACAGACGGAATATGGATCTGGCTCACCACATGACCTTCATCTCCAGAAACAGATTTGGAACAGATGCCATAATTGCGCTCCCTGCCTTCTTTTTCTAAGCCCAGAAACCCTAGATGAAAATTTGGTACCTTCTGATATTTGATTTGAAGCAGACGCAGACTCTGTATGCAGCTTTACTGGACGCGCTGCCAGATGGGAAACAGGAGGAGCGCTGTATTTGTGGCGAGTGCTTCCAAGTACGTCGCCTATTTCAGATTCATCTTCTAAGGCCGTCACTAACGCGTACACCACCGGTTCACCAGACTCTGCAGCTATCAAAGCCTTTCCAAAAAGGAATTCGGCAATGTGCAGACGACAGGCAAGAGGCAGATTCTCATCGGTGGTGTAAAATGCCACAAGAGGTGCCTGGAGTGGATACTTGTTTTCTTCAGGAAATCTTACTTCAAGTTCATATATGGGACCATCACTGTTAGATCTGAGGTGGGAATCATCTACAGAGTTCTTGGCTGATCTCAGTGGGTGGTTTGGAGGGAATTCGTGCCCGAATCTGCATTTTGAACCAAATTTGCAGCCTCCTTGGAGATAAAATTTACATATTTCTTTTGAAGTCTGCTTTGCTGTGTCCCTCGCACAACCACCCTTTTGTTTAGATTTGCTGAGCCTGTTTGTTAGGTATTCCAGTTCCAAACTAAACGTCCAAACTCTGTTTTGAATTCTTTCTACAAATTTTTCTCCATAGATTGACCGTAGGGCAAAAGCTTCTTCCTGTCTCTGTTCTAAACATTCTTCTTGACTGGCCTGAGCAGCTGTTGCAGAAATCTGCATCTTGTCTCCGTATCTCTCAGCAAAGCACTGCAATAGCAAATGCTCCAAAGATGCCCCAATGTTACCATTGCAGGATCTCAGGACGGTCCTACAACGCTCACTGTCAAAACCATACCTACAACAACACAGAGACCACATGGCAACAAGTGAGTGACAGAGAACGAAGTAAAACAACCACAGATCTGCTAAATGAGGCTCAAAGTAAGGAAGTACATACAGCATGAGACAGTATTGCTATTGCCTGAAAAACAAAGCCCCCAAAGGTCTGTTGTTTTGAAGGTGACAGTTTACGTAGCAACTGTCTCATATCAGAACGTAGCAGATAGCAGTTAGAGGATACTGCCCACTATAAAGCTCTTCAGAAAAAGCTGAGCCCTCTCACACAGAAAAGAAATAAAAAATGTTAAGAAATGCTCAGATCTAAGCAAAATGGATGAAGAAAGCTAACAAAATTACACCTACCCAGAATAAACATATATAACAGCAGTGCTGCCTGAGCTTTCCCAGTACTTGTTTCATTATCTTAGAGAAAGAATTGAAAATTTTGCCATAAAAATGCTACAACTCTTTATTTTCATAAAACCGTTATTTTAAGTTCATTCACTTGAGGATCAAATCTTGAGGAGATACAAACTCAGAATTCCTGAACACAGACTCTCTCTGGAGTCAAGTGGAATTCAAAGCACTGAGGGTTTACAGTGCTGAGACTAACGACTTGCCTCTTCAGCACACAACTCGTTAACTGGAAATAATCACCTGGAGAGCTTGTGCACAGCAAATGGAGACACTTCGCTTTCCACAATTCTGTGGGCAGCTGCCTCAGCAGAAGACCTTGGTGTCACGTCAGAAACTTCCTGATCTGTTGACCAGCACTGCTCATCATCAAGGTAATCAGGTTCATCGTCATCTTCACCAGAACCAGCTACTCTAATAAAAGGTTATCAAATTAAAGTGAAACAAAATTATACTGCTGAATAGATACAAGATTGTGTCCCTGCAACTTTAAATCCTCCACTTAAATGAGGAATTGCACCTTCCCTTTCTCTGAGTTAACATCATAGAGGAACAGAGTAGATTCAAAATCACAGGACTTGAGATTAATTTAAAAGTTATGGGGAGGAAAAGAATACCATTTTTTAATTTTCCTAACAGTGCCTATTAACGCATTTAGAAGTTTAAACTAACTCTGATTCAGGAGCCAGATCCTGCCCTTGAAGCTCTCGAAGAAGTTCCTTCACTCTTCTCTGATTCTCTGTTGTCATATGGATGGTCTGCAGAGGCATTTTGGCTTCAGGTCTTTGTTTCGTTTGCCCTCCTCTTCTGGCAGAAACATTTGATCTAAAGAAGAAAACAATGGTTATTTGCCTGCCTACTGTTGACTGAACAGGTATGCGAAGCTGAATTTCAGGACTCAATCAAAACCTCAGTTTCAAAACAGACACTCCCATTACCAAAGCAGTGCTCACTTGGGTTCACTCTTACGTGACCGGGATGTGTGCACCTGCGTTAGTGCACATGTGGATGCACACACATATTTTAATCTATGTCACATCCAATGTGATTTAGTAAAAACTGTGCCACATTCCACTACTTTCAGACAACAGTACAGCCACGTACTTGTAAGCTAGATTGGTCACAATACGTTTAGGATACCAAATTCATCCATTTACTGCTTATTTTCCATAATTTAGCTTCTGCTTTGGAATACAAATAAATGAGTATCCCGTGTTTATTGGTGTCTTCTGATCAAATATGTTTTGACATTACTTCATGGGCAAAGAAAAAAAAAAATCAGAGCTTCAAGCCTTTTAAGAACTTTCCTAGCTATAAAATGCTACAAGTTGATTAAAAAAAAAAAAAAATTGATTCATGCTTGAAGAAACAGCTTCAACATTCCTTTACTTTTGTGCATATTCAATTACACCCCAAAACACAGCCCCAAATCATCCCCAACACCTCTGTATTTCAAAATTAATAGAAGGACCTGGTTTCCAGCCTTGGTTCCTCAAAGAGACAAAAGTCATCTCCATCATCCCAAATTCTGGTTGAACATTTCCTATTTCCACCGAGCTGAGGCTTGTTTGAACGGCCACTGCTGCCTCCTCCTCTTCCACCACTGCCACCTCCTCCTCTCCCTTTTCCTCCTCCTCCTCCTCTTCCTCTTCCTCCTCCTCTGTTGGGCCTTCCTCTCCTCTTTGCTCCTGAGCTCATGTTTCTTGCTGGAGGAAAAAAAAAAAAATAGCCCTTAGTTATGAAGGTGACTTAGTACAAAATAACCACCCAGGTGCACATTATTTGTTTTTCTGTGTGACAAGAGAAGCTCTCTTCTCAAAGTGCAATTAATCACCTGTATGCACCTGAAAGTAAGCACATTCTTCCAGAACACTGCCACACAAGTTCTGTGGTTTTAGAACACAAAAGCGATCCAAATTTTTTTCACAGCCACTCCAATTGCAGGCCCTGAGAAAGCAGGGTGAGCCTATCAGCAGTGCTGCCCAGCCTCAGATCTGTACTGCGATGGCACTTCCTTGAACAAGGGAGTGCAAAGAACAAACCTCCACGGGACATTTCACAGCAGGGAGCTTAAATCTGCTCCTGACCTGTTCCTTCTGCAAAGAGCTGCCCAGACAGCTGAGCACCCAGAGGGGTGATGAGGGAGCCCTTCTCACAGCAGGACCCTCACCAGCCTCAAGGCAAGTCCCCGAAGTGTAAAGCAGCTGTTATCAGTTCTGTTGTCCAATATTAACATACACACAGCATCACGACCCCGCAGACGGACAGACTGTTTTATGAGGGCACGTAGCAATAGGACAAGGGGGATGGTTTTAACTGAAAGAGGGCAGATTCAGGTAAAATACAAAGAAGAAAATCTCTAGCATAAATAGGACCCTGGCGCTGCTGCCCATAGAAGCCGTGGTGCCCCATCCCTGGAGGCTCTCCAGGCCAGGCTGGATGGGGCCGTGGGGAGCTGAGCTGGTGGGAAGCGCCGCTGCCCACGGCAGGGTACGAATACGGACGGCTTTTACGGCCCCTTCCAACCCAAATCATTCCGTGACTCCGTGAGAGCTGCTGCAGGGACAGCTGCGCACCTCGGCCAGCCCCAGACCCCAGACCCCAGCCCCCACAGCCCAAGCTCCCGCTCCCCGCTGCTCTCCTCACCGGCCCGCCGCAGCGCTCCTCGACCCGGAAGTTGCCGCCTTCCTCTTCCGGTGCGCCCACCCTCCTAGCGACGGCGAACACTTCCGCATGGCAACCATGGAGGGTACTCCTATCTCCCCTTTTCCCTCCTCCTGCCCCGCCGCGCCCTTCGCAAGTAACGGCTATTCCAGCTGATGTGCGAGGGCCGGGGTTTCAGCTAACTGCACTCCACGCTCGTCCTTCTTTCTCAACAGATGCTGTCGTTTTTAAAGTATCTTTCACGTTCCCAAACAAAGAAAAGTATGGTAAGACAGTCGATAGGCACTAATTCCTTTTTTTTTTTTTTTCCATTTTGCGTGGGATGAGAAAAGAAGAAATCTGCCCTTTGGGGATGTCAGCTGGTGAGCCGACAGGTCACCTGAACCCGCCTCCCCCCCGAGCTCCCTGCACCGAGGCAGGATCACCCTTAACCCTTCAGGGCGTTAAAAAAAAGGTGCCACTCCCGCGATGGTCCCCGGGGGTTGCTCTGCCCTGTGTCTCCAGCACTGGGGCTCCGTGGTGGCAGAGGAACAGCCCTGAGCTGCTCTGGCTGGCCTTGCTCATCCCACCTGCCCAGCTGGGGTAGCCTACCTGCAGATGCAAGATATGCCCTTCAGGAACTCGTAGTTGCTTTTTTGTTGTTGTTGTTGTCTCAGTGATGTTTTAACTGAAAATACCAGTTTCTTTTCCTAGAAGGGGAATGCAAAAAGACACCTGAGGGTTTGTTGCAGAGGAATGGGCTTGGAGTTCATACCAGTGCCAACGGAATGATATACATTGGTAATTGGTTAAATGACAAGGTAATTTTAAGTATTCCTTCACTTCAAACTTTGGGCTTGGAATGTCTTAGTACACCTATTCCTAGATGCATGGAAAGGACAGCCATTACCTGAGAAGGACCAGATCAACACCAGGCTCTTCATCCACTGGGGAATCCTGGCAAAGCCCAGCCTGAACACTTCAGGCACGTGGAGTACTTGGACACCTTGCTGCCTCCAGAGGCTCCCACAGATACACCAGTCACTGTTGGCCCTGCTGAAACACCACGGCAGTGGTGCCCTGCTGATGGGCTGCGTGTACACAGTGGGCTGCACACAGCCTACCTGTGTGTGTTTGTGCACCCCACACACACTTCCCTTGACCAAACAGGAGAGCTCTGATCATCAATAGATACACCACTGTCTTTGGCTGTCCTTGGTTATTGAATTCCCCAGATGAATTATTAGGTACACAAAAACTTCTTATTTTGCTGATAATGGAGAGATCTATGAAATAAATAAGAGACAGAAGTTAAAAAACAGCATCTTTATTAGATCTAGTCTATCCTTTTCTCACCCTTATACAAGAACATATGCTACAAAAATGCTTGGCTTAATGGCTGAGGCTGAACAAATGAAAGATTTGCTCTGCCTTGATCAGAAAGAAATTCCAGAAAACATAATTAACCCCTCAGGCTGTCAGAATAAATGAGTTATTTGTATGGCTGGGGACAGCAGTTCCCTGCTGCACAGATTATAAAGGTCCTGTGGGACTATCAGGAGAGGAAAGATTTAGTGGATGCTGTGGCTGGCCAGAAACTCTAAGCTGTTATTTAAAGTGCTTGCAGAGGTAGAAACCTGTCTAAATCTTAAGAAAACAGTCCTCTTCACTTACCTGAATGGGATAGAAGGCCCACAAGTAGCAATCTGAAAGAATAGTGTCATAAAAGGAAATAATACCGTAAGAATACACATTAACCTTTATCCATCATCTCTCACTAAACGCAGATGAATGGTACTGGAAGGCTAGAACATCCTTCTGGGGCTGTTTATGAAGGCGAGTTCAAAGACAACATGTATCATGGGGCAGGAACTTACACATTTCCAAATGGAGCAAAGTACATTGGACCATTCAATGAAAACAAGTACGTTTGAAGCAGAAATTTTTTCTGTGAGTTTTGATTTCATAAGGTATGAAGTCAACGTGAAATTCACCCAGCATGGGGGTATGTTTCCCTTGCTACCACTGAAACTTGCACTGGCTACCTGAGATTGCAGGTCCCAGCTATATCCACCTCATCAGAGCAGCCAAAAGCCAGAGATTTGATCCCAGTCAACAGTTTTCAAGATGGTTATTACAGACACACATCTGGTTTTGTGTTGACAGGTCTCCATGAGTGACATCTCTGTCAATTTTGCTAAGTTTGATTCAGATTTTTCTTTAAGTATCTCCTCAGTTGAGTATCTGTAATAAATCAGAAATATATATGCATAGTTCAAATACAGTATTTATTCTGAAAGCAGCCCTGCCTTGCCCTGCTGACCAAAAAGAACAGCCACAGTAGTACAGAAGTAGGGCTAATTTTTAAATAATTAAGACACTAAATGAAGTAAGCATTTGCAGAACATACCTGAATACAAAATGGGAACCTGTATATTAAACTCAAGTTTTTGGTGGAAAGTTAAAGACATTTTACACTACTACCTGGCATGTTAACATTTGCCACAGAGTTGCTGTCCTTTGTGGTCATACTAAATGTCAGATGCGACTTCTATGTGAAGTCTAAAACTGTGAATACCCACCACCATAGCGCGGGCATTCAGCACCAGATCACACACGTGGTTTTACACGTGGTTTCTTTCATCTTAGTGTTGATGCCTGTGCCCTCCTGGGAAAACGCAGCCCAGTGCAAAAGGGCTGGCAGCAACAAGTACAGAAAAACTAATAGCACTGCTTCAAACCTGTGATTTTATTTAATTAAAACACTGCTGCTGATGCACCCTGCTTTTCCTTTCTTGACACTGGTTTCTGATCATTAGCACATGGTGCTCTCTGGCAGCCCAAAGCAGGCTCTTTTGCCAGGCTTCAGGATTGCTAATTTCCACCTACTCACACAAGCTAAGTGTTAGTTCACCAGATCGCTGTAGCTTTCATAAGAGAACACAGATAGGCAGCACCATGGAACTCACTGTGACTGCTGGGTGTCTTCATTTTCAAGGGAAACAAATCTCCAGTAATTGGTTTTAGAAGTTATTTCCCCTCATTTGCAAGTGATGCTGATATACAGACATCTCCTCTTTACAGCAGTTCTCAGGTATAATGATGAGCTTGGTCACAGCTTTCAAAGATCAGCAGAAATAAATGATTTATGAGTACTCAGTTAATGTGGCAGTTACTTTTCTTCCCAATGGAGGCTGTAAATCCTTGCACTTTCTCATAAAAATACATAGGACAGGGAAAGGTTAGGAGAAAATGATTTATTACAGCTGGCTGCATACACTACACATATCTTTAGGATACCCCGCTGAAAGTCAAGATGAATGTGATAGGACTCAAACCCTGACAATTCCAAATCAAGATTAGGACTACTATTATTTTCCAGTACAGGCTACATGCTGGCAAGATGTTGGTGTAAGTACACTTTTGCAAAGGAGTGTGTTACTTGGCTGTAACCAAATTCACCTGTGCTATCTATGTGCTTCATAAACCTTCCTGGCTTGTAAATCAAAACTTTTACATGTAGGAGAAAGTGAAGGCAGGTACTTGGCCTAGACTATGGGCGTTCTGATTCTGGCAGTTTGCTTATCCAGCGTGTGCACAGATCACTGTGCTGCCACAATCTGACTGCATGCTTTATTAACAGGCTGGATTTATGTTGTTACAGGATGGAAGGTGAAGGAGACTTCATAGATGAAAATGGAGTGGTGTGGACTGGCACATTCAATGGCACAAAAGCAGCAGGACTGAAGCATAAGCTGAAAATGTAGCTATTTGGCACTGTCAAAGCTACCCCATTTGATCTCACTCTAGGTTCAACAGCTGTCATTGATTTCTTCATGTATTCATTAAAAATGATGCCTTTGGTCACTGGTAAATAAAATACAGTTATTTTTCTTAGCAAATTGATCAGATGAAGTAAACAGAGGAATGGGGTTGAATAGGTTAAATTTAGAAGTAGAGCAGTAAATTACTGGAATTTTTTTTAAATTTTAACTTGACCTAGGAATTTCTTTCTTGCTGGGTTTCAAACAACATGTATCAGCAAACTAATCCTAATTTACGCTCAACTTCTCTAATTTTTCCCTGGAAAACAAACCTGCCAACCCACAGAAGCCTTTGGAAACACAGTGCTTGCATTTGCACTAAGCGTGGCACTGCGCAGCGGGATCAGGACAGAGAGCAAGTGCAGCTCCAGCATGGCAGCTACTCCACCCAGGACAATCCTGCACAACCCAGGCTCCAGCAGTACGCTGCTCAAAAACGTGTGCCAAGGCTATTTTTCTCTGGGGGGGAAGTGGGCAAGTGAGCTCACAGGGGGCTGACTGCTGCCACTGCTAGCACAAGGTCTAATGCAATAAAATAAATACGCTTCTATTTTTGTTTGGGTTTGAAAAATTGCTTTCTATACCAAAGTATTTAGATTTGTAGCGCAAAGAGACCTTTGAAGTATAAACTCACATGAGAATGTTCGTGTTTATTCTCCATGAAGGACCTCTCTGTCAATTTTGCTAAATTAAAAAAAAAAAAAAAAAGCACATCAGCACTGTCATGAAAAAATATGCATTTAGTCTTTGTTTGCAAGAAGTACAGTGGAGTTTCAGTAAATATCTGCCATTGCCTCCATCCTCAGACACAATGAACAAAAGGTATTCCTTCACGTATGCCTTCAAATACTCAGCTCATTTTGGTATGATTTGGAAAAATCTTGGGCTTTTGTTTTCTTAGCAAAATTGAAAAGGCAGCACGTTATCAGCACACAGAAACATAACTGTACATTGCTCGTTCTGACAATATAACCCCATGGGTTGCACTTACAACTATTCTTCAGAATTGCCATTTTCCTGTGCTCAATTTTGTTGTGTTTTGCTCCTGGAATAACAAGGTCCCCAAAAGAAACACAGCGTCCCTGTATTAAGCCCTCAACTTCAGAGGCAGCGACATCTTCCACAGAGCTTCCATGAACCTGTGAGGTTGTCCTTTCAGCTCCTTAGCTCCATTTATCACCTCCTTTTATCAGTGCTGCATGGTAATTATAACGACTTAGGTACTGCTGTTTCGTTTTCTGCCTGAAGGTATCTTTTAAGCTGACACTTGCCTTTCAGTGAGAACTTATTCTTCCTTTTTCTACTCGTTCCCCTCTTTTATGCCTCTGCTTTGGAGTAACCCATTGGACTAGATCAAGTCTTTTCCTGTCACCTCTGGCCATGCATCACCTGCTTTTTCCCCGTGTTTTCTTAATGTTTTCTCCATGCCATTTGGCGCAAAAAGCCCTACAGGTCCTTAGTGAATAAATACAGACACGGAGGGCTGCTGCCTCTCCCCCTATCCCTTCTCCCTCAAACATCCCTCAAACACTTTCCTTTTTTCTTTCTTTTCTTTTCTCTTTTCTTTTCTTTTCTTTTCTTTTCTTTTCTTTTCTTTTCTTTTC